>NC_069077.1:140431284-140743113 GCF_025698485.1 Gossypium arboreum | reverse complement strand
AAATGTTTTCTTGGATTATATATTCCAGTCGCTTCTTTATCTCTCTCTCACTATTGATCCCTTCAATCCATTTCTCTTTCTCTCTCTATCTTTCAATTTTCCCGAGAAAATCTCGCATTTTCTCACCCGAGAGAAAGAGCCGGAAAATCGCATAATGAGGTAGTTTTTTTAAGTTTTCCGGAGTGAAAAGCAACTGGAAAGTAAGTTTATCCTCCGTAGATTACTCGTTGATCGGCTTAGACAAAGTTTAAAACAGTAATGTTTTTCTTCTCTTTTTCTTCCTCATTTTCCTGCGTTTTCTCGGTAGCCAAATGCAAAATATCGATCAATTTGTTTTACACGTTGCCATTTGCTTGAAAATTTGCCAACACGTTTTACGTTTTTTGTCTTAGTAACCGAATCTCGCCGTTTTTGCATAACTTGTTCTTTTAGAGACTATTAAAATTTGCATAGATTTTGATTTTTTTTTCTGTCTTTATTACACTTGTGTAGGTATCTTTCTTGAATGCTACGATACTGAAATTCGCTATTAGTTTGTGGAAATTTTGAGATCAGGTTTGCATTTTTTATAAAAATTGCTTTAATCGATTGTTTCTATTACTCATTGCCAATTTAAAATGTAAATTTTACGGCTTTTGTTGTTTTTCTTTCTGTTTTTAGCTAGATTAGTTGGGTTTTGAAAAATGAGTTGGAATCCGAACATGGAAGTTCAGTACATCAACAGTAGCTACCCTTATAACAGTGCTGGCAGCTTTATGGAATATTTTGAAGGTCTTACATATCAACATGTCAATTTCATTTTTGACGGTGCTTCCCATCTTCAGGTACCAATTATTATAAAAAAAATTTCCTTTTGATTTCCTGAAACGACTTCCTTTAGAATCTATGGTTTTCTTTTTGCAAATAATCAGATGAAAAATATGCCTATTTTCTGGATAAATTTGTCGTAATGATCCATTGGTTCGTTGCGGTATTTGCCTCTTAGCTTGCAAGAATATCTCCGGGTGTGTTTGAAGGATTTGAATCATATCCGTTGTACTATATTTAGATGTTTTATTGTAAATGAATTGCTGCAATTGGTCACATCCAAAAATGGATTTTCCATCTGCAGGAGAGTGCGTACCCATCGATGACTACAAGCTTCTACAAGTTTGGATTATCTGATTTTGGCAATAATATTTCATATTATGATCATAGTCCTAGTTATGATGGGAGTAACCATGAACCGTGCGCTGAAGAATATAGAAGGGCATCAGTGAATTCCCCATCAATGAGCAATGAAGAGACTGTAGCAATGAATGTGGAATGGGGAGGAAATGCAAATTCAACCTCTCGTGAAAACCCAGTAGATTGTAAGTTATCAGTTCTGCCTTTGATGATGTCTATAATGTAACATTTTGAAAGTTACAGTTCAGCCAAATATTATGTCAATGACATGTTTCAACAATGGTTTAACTGTCAAAATTAAGGATTCAATGCATTCATGATTGATTTGTGTTTTATATTTCCTTATAAAGGCCATATCTAGCAGCTACAAGATTTTTGACTCTGTTCAAAGAGTCTGTTTTTCCTTGCTGATAGATTCTGCCTTTTCTCCAAGATGGACTGCATAGAGTTGGCTGTCTTTTACTTTTGAGGTTTCATGTCCTCCTTTAGATCATGAAGTAAAATGCAGTCCTCTTTTCACCAGTCTGGTCTTTTTCGTAGGGGGAGTTGGTGGGTTCAGCTAAACAACATCTTAGCTAGTATTTTTAATTTAGCCATATTAGAATTTTGCAATATAACAGTGTCATGATCCTGACCTCCACGTGTTGTATCAACTATTATGACCTGGTCCTGTTCCGCTTAAGTGGTCAAGGCTTCCTGTATTCAAAAGCATATTCCTTGCTTCATTCCCTTCAGAGAAAACTACTTGCCATGTATAACTGCACTGATCTTGACTTGGATCTGCTGTAGAAAATTGAGATCAACTAGCCTGAAGTTATCAAGCTTCATTCAGTTGAAATTTTTGCTTGTTAACTGAAGCTTAAGTCTTGAACTTTGAGCTTTTGTTGCAGTCTGAGTTCAAATACCTCCAAGTTTGATATGGCTTGGCTTTCATGCCTGCCTAGCTATGTTGGTGCATCATTAGAAACAACACTACTTATGAGTATGCTCTCCCGTGCATGTCTTTTACTATGTGGTGCATAGTTGTTCCAATTGATTGACCAGGATGAAGTTATGTGGCTTACCTGAATTAGTTGAAAAAATCTATTAAAACAGAAGTTGGTGTTGTGGGGCTTTAATTAGTGTCAAATTTCTCTAATTATGTAATTAATCACAAATTTTCTCTATCATTTGGATAGCACCTAGTCTTACTTAACTATATTTATCTGGGATTTTTTTTGAAAAGTTCTCACTCCAATGCTTCCCCCCCCAAAAAAAAAAATTTATAGGTCCACGGAGGCTGCAGAATGCTCAAGATTATCAGGTCTCTCTCTCTCTATTCTTTTTGTTCAATAAATGTGCATAATTCTCTCTTCATCCACCCTGGATTTTCATGCTCACATATCTTAGTAGGTCATTTGCATCTGCACCTAATTATTACTGAATCTTCTTAGTTCTTATACTGTCAGCATGACTGTAAATGCTTTTCAAAGATAAATACTTATAGAGCCTTACATCTAATTATATTTCAGTTCTATGGTTCAAAAAATTAAATTTAATTTGTTAAATTATGCAGGTCATTTGGCAAGATGGTGTGGATCCTGACAACATGACTTATGAGGTTAGATAAAGAATTCCAAACTCCTTTTTTTTCCCCTTAAAATGTTTTGGAATCTATTAACATCCTTCAAGTTCAATCAATTCTGCTGAAAGTTGGAACACTGTCTGCTCATGTAACTTTTAAGTGAACGGTCACCTTTTCTTTGTAGTTATCCGTGAGTGGCTGTTCTTCTGAGCAAAGAATTTTCTTCCCTTTAAAGGGTAATTTTGATCCCTAGAATTCAAAATTTCTGGCATTGTTCCAAAGACCAGCTAGAATTACTGCATTAGTTGTCTAGACAATTATATGGGTTTTCATACTGCTTTTTTAAGCCCCTTTGTATGTGCTCGCTTAGAGATGGATATAGAAGCTGTCAGGATGAGAGAACCAAGTTATAGCCTGTTGTTCTAACTGAAATTGTTAATATTAATAGATTAAAACATTGTAGTTGACTCAATGACTCCTTGTGTCTTTTTCAGTAATGCAGCAGCAAACATCCTTTGTAAGGATGTATCCCTTGTTTTAATGAACACAAGAAATAAATACATTTCTTACAAAATTTGGGTTGTGTATCTGTGATTCTTTTTCCCCTTTTCTTTAATTTTGATTAATCATTTCTGATTATGTTTCACTTCAGGAATTACTTGAATTAGGGGAGACTGTTGGAACTCAAAGTCGAGGCCTCTCCCAAGAACTTATTTCTTTGCTTCCGGTTTCAAAATACAAGTGCAGCTTATTCTCAAGGAAGAAATCAAGGAATGAGAGGTACATCATCTGGTTTCTCCATTATGTCTGTTAAAATTTGATTCCCTTTTTTACCCTTTGCCGGTTATGTTCTTCAACAGATTTTTAAATTGCAATAAATAACCCTAGTTCTTTTTTTTTAAAGTGTTTTTGATGTATAACTTTGCTGGCTGGCTTTAAGCTCCTTGTTTGCATTTTACTATAAATCTATTGAGATTTAAGATTTGTCATTTGTTCCTCCTTCCATGAACCAACTCATTCTGCCTTGTTGTGTAATTATGTCGGGTCTCATAAAAGGGTCTTAAATTGAAGCTGTTGATCTATTATCAGTTATTCTTAAATAGAGAGCAATCAGAAGCCCGAAAATGGTTCATAATCATGATAAGTGATTATTCATTTAATCAAGATGGTGCTTTCAGAGTGTCTATGAGTGTATTTTAGGTCTCGAGTCAAATCTTTCTAGTTTCATATTCTTAATGAAACAATACTTGGTACTTAAATGTTGTTGTCTAATAAATCTGAAGTGTCTTAACAATATTGAAATTAATGGTGGTAACATAGATGTATATATGTAGCTAATGGTGGTCAAACAGCAAACTCGCCTCAATAAGTATATTATTTTATTAATACCCTCTTAGGATTGCCTTGTAAATGGTTCTAGGACACTTGACTGTTCTCTTTGTTCAGTCCTTCCATCATGGACACGTTTGCATCAGAAATATCAATTTGCACCTTTGCTTTTGATCGGCAGATCACTTATAGTGGTAGGACTATCAGTTGTGTCCATAATTCATTCTAAAATCTCCAAAATCCTTGTCAGGATTTGTGGAAAATGCCTTTCATTTTAGTCTTGTGAATAATTTGGATGCGGGTATTGGCACATCCTTCAAATACTCAAGTTCCGCAATTTGTTTCATTTTCGAATTTCCTCGCCTTCTTTCTCTCTAGCCCAAGGCATTGTGTTGGTGAATCTTATTATCATTGCTTTTAATTATTTTGGACTAGATGCGTGATTTGCCAAATGGAATATAAACGAGGTGAGAGACAGATTACCCTGCCTTGCAAACACGTCTACCATGCCGGATGTGGCAATCGATGGCTTAGTATCAACAAGGTAAACATTTTTTTCCTGATCGAACATAATGCCCGAAAAGGATAAAAGAAAAAGAGAGAAGCCTTACAAACATTTTATCTTTATTTCCTTAGGTAGCCGTTTTAAAAGCTTTATGCTAACCGCTGTTCCATTTCTCTAGGCTTGCCCCATATGTTACACCGAGGTGTTCGGGGATGCATCAAAACATTGATGACGAACTAATCACGGTTTCTTCATTAAATTTTCGCTTGGGTTTGGGTATTTTTCCTCTAGTATGAATATGCTTTATTTCGTTTTTTTTTTTTTTTTTTACTTTCTTGGAACAGAAGTAAGAGTTGAATTAGGTTTTGCAATAAATGAAAGGTATGAACACTGTAGAAAAAAATATGGGATGTTTTAACTAGAATATGTGGAGATTGTATAGAGAATTAGAGTTTTTCTTTTGATGTTTTTAGTCTTATTATTCCAATTTTATTATCTTTTCCTTATTTATATATATATGATAATACAATAATATGAGCTCATCAGATTTTGGCATGATCTTACTTTACAGGGATGGATTTTAACATATTGAAAATTAAATTCAGGGTGAGATGGTTTTTCAATTAAAATTAGAATAAAATGTATGAAAAGCTATTATCTGAGCATTTTTCTAAAAATTATGTCCTTATATGATTATTTTAAAATAAATGACAA
This sequence comes from Gossypium arboreum, assembly GCF_025698485.1. Lineage (NCBI taxonomy): Eukaryota > Viridiplantae > Streptophyta > Magnoliopsida > Malvales > Malvaceae > Gossypium > Gossypium arboreum. The sequence goes on along the minus strand of NC_069077.1, from coordinate 140,737,834 downwards.
CTAAATCCAATATTGCTTAAAAAGAACAGGAAATGAAAGCATACTTTGAAACTTGATATATCGCATTTGGAAAGCTTTTATGTAAGCATTTTGGAAAAGGTTTGGTATTTAATTGATCACCTTTTCAGGTTTGGTATGAGCTTTGATTGGATCACTTTTGTAAGGGTTAGATGTTATATGACCATTTTAGAAGGTTTTTGTCATTATAAGATTAACCCTTAAATATGATATTTTGAATGGTTGTCATTATATAAGCAACCCTCTAATTTGAGTATTTAATATTTTTTTATCACTTTGACCTTTAACTAAGGTTTCTAGAATCATCAGTTTAGTTAGTTGAATTGAGAATTTATTGACATTGAATCCAAAATAAGGTAAAAAATCAGTTGACTTGCAAATTGATATAAATCAATTAAATTCAGTTAAAAGTTTAATTAAACTGGATTTTATAATTTTATGAATAATTTTAACCTAGGTTTCAATAGTTAAATTTTAAATAAATTTGAATTTGAAATGAAGTTGAAATAGGACACATAAGAACCAAGTCAAGAGTTAGAAAGTAGGGGTGTAATCGAGTCGAACCGAGCTTGAATACTATCAAGCTTGAGTTTTAGTTTAACTCAAGCTTAATTGAACATTTATTTTTAAGCTCAAGCTCAACTCATGATATAATTGAGTTTGAGCCGTTCGAGTCTAGTATTATGAACTCGAATTTAGCTTGACTCATTGCTCGAGTTGCTAGAGGTCAAACTCAGCTCGATAATTACCAAATTGAGTTTGAATTTTTTTCGAGTTGAACTTGAGTAACTTACGAGCTCCGGTATCTTATTTACACCTCTATTAAGCAGTAATAAAATATTTAGTCTCATTCATTATCATCTTAATCATATAATTAAAAAAAAAAGCAATTATTGATGAGAAATAGAATTGAGTATTGATTTCTAAGCTCTCTCTTGCAAAATTATATTTTTATTTATATATATATATCAAACACAACAATATATATGTATGAAATCTATTCTAAATTCCCATAAAATCCAACAACTCTAGTTACTTCGATGACCAACTCAGGAACATTATTATTATTATTATTATTATTATTATTATCATTATTATTACTTAGGCTTTAATGTAGATATTATTGTGTACAAATTTGAGTAGCTTTGATCTTTGGTGGAGGCATTTTGGTGAATTCAATGAAAATGTGAACAACTATGGCAACACTTCCAATAATGGTGGCTAAAGTGGGATATTGCCATCCACTTGAGAGCCTTTTCAAAAATATCCATCCTCCAACTAAAAATATACCGGCGAATATTAGAGTAACCTACAAAAATAAAAATAAACAATCACCATATATATTAGCAAATCAATATATATATATATATATATATACATATTTTTATTTTTTCAATTCTTAAAATTTAATTTATTTGCTTTTAATTTTAAGAATTTAGCTCATTTACATATTTGATTTAAAAATAAAATTCATTTGATGACACTATTAACATAGCTCTTTTGAATTTGAATATATATTATCAATTAAACCTTAAAATTTTAAATTAAAAATGATAAGGGACTAAATTTTAAAATTCTGAAAAGTACAGGGATTGATGACATATAGGGAAACGTCCCTAGCTCACCTTCCCTCCCTTAAATATTTTTGAAATCTCTCATTAGATTTCTGAAAGATTTTAAAAATTTTAATTAGGCTCTTAAAAACTTTTAAAAATTTTCATTAAATCTTTTAAATTGTTGAAAATTTTAATTGAACCCCAAAATTTAATGAGGACATATTTAGAAAAAAAAATCTTTCAGATAATTAAAATTATAATGTACTAATTTTGTATGATAAATTGATAATCTTACTATCAATGACTTTGTTGAACGACGAAACTCTGTGATTTCTTCTTCATCAAATGTGCCCGTTGCTGCAAAATTTTCCAGTAGTTCATCCTGGAATTTTAGCAACACAAAAATAAATAAACAATGAGCATTACAACTTTTATTGAGAGAGTTTTGTTGATTAATCAAAATATAAACAAAATAAAAGTTTAATTGTTGTTTTAGTTCATCTAGAAGTCAGGAATTCGATATTGGAAGGGTTAAAATAAAAATTTAAAAGCTCGGGGGTTCAAAGTTAAAAACAATTGTTTAGAGAGGGCTTAATTTGTATACTTTATAATTGAAAGGGACTAAAGTTAATATTAGGCTAATCACCCAAATTTGAATGTCTACCCAAAATTTGGGAAGGTTTGAGCAAAAATGTTAGACACGAAAAATGAGTCTAAACATAAATTAAGCTTGTTTAAAACATGGATTGGGATCAAGCTCAAACATTCAATACTCGATCTCAGCCGTACCTAGTCCATTTTCTAAGTTTATGATATATTATATTATGTTATTTTTATATATAATATAATTTATAAATTTCAAAAATTAAATCAATAATAATATATATACTGTAGACATTAAAAAAATGTTAAATTGCATGTATAAAATTTTAATGAATAAAAAATATCGATGGACTAAAATGAGCTTGGGTTAACCATTTACAAATATGAATGAATTTGCACAAAATTTTAGGCTCCTATTTTGGATTGGGTGAGGCTTGAACAAGTAAAAAGTGTGTTAATATCATATTTAGGCCTGATCTGACTGTCACTACCTATCCCCTCTAACTACACCCTTGCTCACTATGCTGAAATTTGAAATTTAATCTCTCGGTTTTAATTTAATATTATTTGGCCTCTCTATTCTTAAATTGTAATTAGCATGCCCAAATTGATAATACCATTAATTATTGTCGTTAAAGTAATAATGTTAGATTTTTTTTTATTGTTATTTGGTTGTGCAATCAGGGTTACACAAAAACCCAATAACTCATATGTTTAATTAAATGCTTGCATTCTCTCTTCTCTTTTTTTTTTTTAATACATCATCACTTTAATCGCAATTACTATGGTATCGATATGGGCCCTACTAATATCATTATAAAAGTAGAATGATCAAAATATGTTAAATTAAAATATAGAGAACAAACCCAAATTTTTTTTTTATAATAGACTAAACCCATATCTAGACCTAAAATAAATAAATAAATAAAGAATAGACTGAAAATTGGAAATTGAAAAAGAAAATTGCATGTATACCTTGGCAATGAACCTATTTCTACACCATTGAGCAATGCCTTGATCTGATTCAGGCAGATCCTTGGTTGAATATCTCTTTATATGCACTACCACCTGCGTTATATTATTATGTTATTTTAAAAAAGTACAAAATTACAACAATTTTTTATATTATATTGAAGAAAATATATATATAGATATATGATATTTTTTGATGTTCTACAATGATATAGAGTTCCGATTGGATTTAAAGTTGAGTCAGATCAAGCTCTTAAATGAATATTAGATCTCTCAACCCTGTCCCCCTATATCTCCATACATCCACCAGGCTCAAAACTATGATCTTAAGGCATTAATTTCTTATTAATCGACCCAACAAACGTTAGTAAACAAATGAATTTTTCGGATATATACACAAATCCGTGCATGCCAACTAAGCCAAAAATTCTTTAATTTTTAATTTCGATCAGGGTTAGATTCAAAATTTTGAATCTTGACAATTCAATCCCGGATATAAATAGAGGAAGGTAGTGACCTTGATCCCAAAATTGATAAATTTATCATTTAATCTCTTTAAAATGTATAAAATTATAATTTAATATAATAAAATTACACTTTAATTCCTTAAAAATTTTATTATTTATTTTTTTACTATATATAGTGTATGTGTGTATGTAAAAACAATAAAGGTTACCTTGCAAGGTTGCATCTTCAAAAAAGTGAGTAAAGTGGGGAAGAAAGGTTGGTGTTTGGGAATAGCAATTGTAACATCATAAATTGCTGGAACAAAGGATCTCAAGCTTTGTACTGCTGTTACTATCCCCTGAATATTTATATACACAGAAAATTAGCCCAACAATTAATAAAGGGTTAATATAATTTGACAATTCAGTTCACTTTGATACTTGTACTGTTTTTTATTCACTTTTGTTGAGAGGAGGTCGGACTTGTTCTAGGAGAAACTTTCTAAGTGTTGTCTATCAAGAGTCAACCAACCTCTCAACAATGGAAGTATTGTGCTTCGAGTGTTTGTGCTCGATTTATTCTTGGATTTTGTCTCATGACTCCGCATAAACCCTTAACGGGTTCACAAGATGGGATTGCCTCACCCGCCAAGGAAATGTGAGCACAGTGATAGTATTCTTACTCACTAATGCCATAAATGGGCATGAGTTCAAATCTCATCAAGACCAAATGCTCACATTTCTTTGGTGGGCGAGGTGTTCTCCCTCTATGAATCTGAACAGAGTTAGGAGACAAAATTTGGGGATAAAACCAAGCACAGACACCCGAGGCACAATACATTCACCATTTAGGGGTCCATTGACTCTCGATAGATAACACTTCAAAAACTACTCCCAAAGTTAGTTCGACCTCCCCTCAATAACTTTGATACCTGAACTTGGCAACTAAGTCCTTTTTGGTCTCTAAACTTAGATTTTCTCAAGATTTGATGACGTGACAATGTACGATTGTACCATATCATCAATTTTTTTATATTTTCTAAGTTCAAGAACCAAAATGAACATAACTACAAAGCTCAAGTACAAAAACGAACCAAAAAATATAGGTATCAAAATGAAATTTATTACCTAATTCAGGGATAAAAAAATAATAATATTTTTATTAAAAAAAAAAAAGACCTTGGTCTTGGGGATGAGGACATTCTTAGGGATGGGGTAGCCTTTAGAAGAAGCAAATGATTGAGCTTCAACGAGTTTATCAGCCGTTAAACGTGTTCCCTCCACAAATATTGTCATCCAAAACGGCGTCGGATAATCACTTAACGCTTCAAAACTTGACTGCCAATCACATCAAGTAGATTACAGTTCATAAATATATATTTATGGGGTTAATTCTACATAGCTTCCTCAAACTATGTTACAATTTTTAAATTGGTCCTAAAACATCAAAACATTATACTTGAAACCTCAAAGTATAATTATCCGTATCAATTAGACCCTTCCATCAACTTGTATGTTAAATAGCAGCTCAAATATGGCATGTAGCGCATTTAAAATACGTGCATACTTATTACATGAATATCTTCTATTTGACACGTTTTTAAAAAAATAATCATACTAAATTTTATTGGTGGTGTATGTTCTTTTAATACATCAGATTTGAGCTGCACATACAATAGGTACACGTGTTTGCAATTTAATTAATGTGTTTTTAAAAAGCTCCATGTCGTATTTAAACTGACATTTAACATCTAAATTAATGACGACTAAACTTATGTAAGGATCTAATTAACACAATACTAATATATCGGGGACTTAATTAAAATATTTTGACAGTTTGAGGATGTTTAGTAAAATTAACCCACATTATATTTATATAATGTGATGAGGAAAAAGAAAATTTAAATTACCTTCAATTTGCTTTCATCTTTTGCCCAATTTCTATCCAGGAAAATAGATTCTGAAAACCAATTTGTCCATCCAAACACCTGCCAATATTTATTTTATGGATAAAGCAATATTTAGTATATGAACTTAGCATTTTTTTTAATTTGGTCCCCTTTTTTTGTTTGCATTAATCTCGAAACTAGGCAACTTTTCCCAGTTTAGTCTCTGAACTTCGATTCTGATCAAGTGCGTGACATGATATTCTGAAATTACGTCAAGTCATTACTTGAAAGTTATTAATTTTTTTACATAATATCTAAAAATTAACAAATATATAATATTTCCAAAAAATTTAAGTGATGTTGTGACTTAAAATCATAGTGGCATGTCATTATACCTTATTGAAATCTAAGTTGAAGGACCAAATTAGAAAAAGATGCCAAATCTCGAGATTAATATCAGGGCGAAGCGAGAAAAAAATTTTAGGGGGTTGAAATTAAATTGTAATTTTACGATAGTAAAAATACAAAATTTAAAGAATTAAATCAAAATTTTATCATTTTTAAGGGGTCAAAGTATAATTTTACATTTACTAATTTTAAATTTTAAAAATTTTAAAGGGCTAAAATGAAAATTTTTCTATTCCCTTGACCGAATCACCTACCAACCCCTAGATTCGCCGTTTATTAATATCGGACAAAACAATTTCAAACACTAAAAAATAAAATAAAAAGTTATCTCCCTAAATGTCACTTTATCCCTTTGTTTTTTTCTCAAATCATTGGTTTTAGTGAACTTTTCACGAGAAAATTATAATAAATTAATAGATAATACTCTTTTCTTGTCGTTTATCCTCTATTTCACTGGTAGACTTTTTTAAAATATTTTTCCATTTCTGTTAAACATTTAGACTAAATATGTATAAGCCTTAAGTACATAAAATATTTCATGAAGTTAACATACCACTAATAATTATTTTCCACAAAATTAAATATCACTTAAAGTGCTTTTTGGTATCATGAGAATGTAATATATCGTTTTTCAAATACAAGATTCACAATAATCACACTAGCAATAATATTTTTAAAATATTGTCTTATATGTCAAATCAACAAATAATTTAAATTTTAAAAATATTCAAAAATAAGAATTCAAAAAAATTGTCAAAATAAATAAAATTCAAAAATTAACATAACGTATACGTTTTCATCAATATGTCCACTATAAAAACAATAAACTAATTCTATTTAAAAGGTTGATGATCAAATTTTATTATTTTTAAAATATTGAGAGCTAAATTCAACTAAAAAGAGTCAAATTAATAAAAATATAAACATTAATAGCTAAATTTACTATTATACCTAATTTAAACAATAATTAAGCGAGGTTGAAAAACTCACCGGAAGGTATCGTGTTGTTTTCTTTACTATTGTTAGTGCACTACGAAGACAACCCACGCGCTGCCATAAAATATATTATATAAAAATTATAATTAATAAAAGGTTAAAATCTATCATATGTCCTTGTACTCTTCAAAATATTAAACTTAGTCCTTATATATCTATTTTAGGAATAAAGTTCCTGTACTTTTAAATTTTAAAATTCAGGTACAATTTGTTAAACTGTTAAGTTTATTTTGCTATTTGTGTGACATTTTAAAATTTAAAAATACTCACTGGTAACAATGTAATTAAAAATAACATTGTAGTAAACCCAATTTAATAACATAATTTTAATTGTGATAACCGTTGGATTTAAATTTTGAAAGCAAAGAAATAAAAGGACTGAATTTTAAATTTACGAAGAATATAGTGACTTATGACATATTGTAACCTTAATAAAAATATGTAATAAATAAATCAATTTGTTTACCGATAAAAATAAATTAAGTAATTCAAAGTTTGGTTAAAATATACTCCAAGCCCTTGTACTCTTTTTATATTTGAAGTGTAGTCCCTTGCTTTTATTTAGAGTTTACAATTACAATATAATTACAAATACATGACTAAGTAACTCCAAATTAAAATCAAACTAATATCAACACAAATGGATTAAGAATCAAAATAGTCTAGATTAAGGCCCCACACATGGCAATTGAGCATTGTCTCGAACCTTTACCAACTGTACGAAAGCCTTACTGACAATCACTCTATTTTTCAAATTTCAAATTTCATATCCAAATGTTAATACCATTAAAATTTTTGTGTAAAATTCACTGATGCGACATTTTAAAATTTTAAAAATGTCAAACTATATTGTTATTTACCCAACCATGTTTTTTTCCTTTTTGGGACACCTAACTATGAAAAGTTACAAAATTGTCACCAAATTATTGGTAATTTTCCTTTTTGGTCACTTAGCTATGAAAAATTACAAAATATCACTCAACTATTTGATTTGTTCTTTTTAGTCACTAAATTGTCTTGGAGTTTTTGGATGTTTCCATTTTATGTTAGCCAGTTGGTGACCAAAAAAATATAAAATTGAATAATTAGGTTACCAAAAAATAAATTTACTAATAGTTGAATAACTATTAATATAATTTATCCTTTAAAAATATCAAACTTGATAATCATATAAGAAAAACATTATAATAAACATTAATTTAATAAAAATAATATTAACAATTCGATTTTCATATTTAAACCTTATTCTTCATATTTATATTTTTATATATAATTATAAAAAGTGAAATGATATGTGTATAATATATACAACTCTGTGTTTTTTGACTCAATGATTAAGATATTCAATGGTCTAGGTGTGGTCTGAATTCAAGTTGCGCTAGTCGCGTTATTAGGGAGTTACCCTCCTCTTATAATTAAAAAACTACCTGTGCTAAAATCCATGTAAGTAGCGTATCGGAATCTGAAACATGATTAGGCATAATAATTGCGTGTTCCTTCCCTGCAGGAGTCAGTAGAAATTGGTTATAATCGATTAAGTCAGTTTTATTGGTTTTAATTCAGTTAAGTTTAATTAAATTAGTTGGTTATCAATTGTTAACATTTATAATCGAATTAATCAACTTAATTAATTTAATATATTGATTTTATTTATTTTAAATATATATAATAAACATATAATTTAAATATAATTTTATAATATATAAAAATTTAGTTAATTAACTTACTTAATTGACTAAATCGATTGATGTTAAGCTTATTTAGTTAAATCAGTTAAATTTAAAGATCGTTCAAATTAATCAAAAAATTGAATCTTAACCTTATCATAAATATAAAAATAATATAAAATATAACATGGTCAAGATAATTGCACTAATTTTTTTCAATTTTAAAATATCTAAAAATTTATATGTTAATATTTGATTTAAAAATGTCAATTATATACGTTTTTTAATTCCTTGAAAATTATATGTTAATTTTTACAGTACATATTTGCATTCATGCTTAAAATTTATTCATTTAATTACTATTATTATTATTATTATTATTATTACCCATCAACTGACAAGTTTTGGCATCTGTATGCACTTTAACCTGTAACAGGAAACCAAATAAATTATGACTACAAAAATAAATAAAGTGGGAACAATATATAACAAAAAAGGGGTTAAATTTTACGGAAAGGCCTTCTACTATGTGTTTTTAGTAAATTTAGTGCTTTTATTATAAATTAATTATTTATGGTCCCTATACTTTTCGAAATGTATATTTTCAATCACGAAGACATGTGATGATATGACAGAGAGCTAAGGTGGGAGCAGGCAGGTTCTTACCTTTTTAGCTAAATGGAATAATAACAACTTTGATCCCTTTCAACTAAAAATAATTTAATTTAAGTCATTGTAAAATGAAAATTTAACTTTCACCCCAAAATATTTATAATTTTATTTCACATCATCATATTTTTTAAAAAATAAATCAAGTCAAATTATTTGACTAATTTGAAGAAAAAAAAGTTGATCTGGTAACTGAAATACACATTTCGAAAAAAAAAATTGAAGATTCAAAATAATTAAATCATAGTAAAGGGACTAAATTAAAAAAACATATAGTATAAGAACCTTTTAAGTAATTTTAAGGAAAAATAATGCAAAAGAAAGAAAAGAGAACCTCAAAGCCAGACCACCATTCCATCAACCAAACAACCTCTAACCATAACAACTCCGTTATTGCTCCGTTAATTCGCCGGAATGTACTTTTCGACACCGGCCAGATTGTTAGATAACAACTCACCTGAAAATGTGTATATATAAGAATCGGCAACTATGAATCATGAATCGTGAACGAAACAAGGGAAGTTGAATAATTACTTGGATGAGGTTGACGAGGATTCCGGTGAAGATGAATAACGAAATGAACGGAATACCGCCGACGATACCGGAAAATTCCATTGCCTCTCTGTGAGCGATTAATTGGTGGTATGGGAAGTAAACGAGAAGGTAATCATCTGTATATATAAAGATTGTTGAAATGATGTTGGTCTTTTTTTCTTTGGGTAAACTATACTAGTAGTTACTCAACTATTAGTAAATTTCTCTTTTAGTCATCCAACTATGAAAAGTTACAAAATGGTCACTCAACTATTCAATTTTTTTCTTTTTTAGTCATCAACTAACTAATGTAAAAATGGAAACAAAAAAAAAATTCAAGATAGTTGAATGACTAAAAAGGACAAAATTAAATAACTGAGTGACTATTTTGTAACTTTTTATAATTTAATAACTAAAAAGAAATTTACTAATAATTGCGTGACTACTAGTATAATTTTTTCAAAAGAGAAATTATATTAATTGTGAATTGGTATGGGGTAGGATGCTAGAATAGTTTTGCCCTTGTTTAGGGTAATTCTAGATTTAATCGATTTTAATGTGATTAACGAATATAAAAGAATCTCGAAGGAATTATTAATGGTTAAAATATATCATCAGTTTCTGTACCTTTTAAAATTCGAAGTTTAGTCTTTATATTTTTATTTTTAAGAATTTAGTTCTACTTTTTAGATTTTAAAATTAAGTCCAATTGTTAACACCGTTAAAAAAAATTTATTAAATTTGTTGGTGTGACATTTTAAAATAGACAAAAAAAAATACTCATTTAGCAGTCATGTAACTAAAAAGTAACGTTGTAATGAACCCGAATTTAACAAAATAATTTAATAGTGTTAACAATTGGACTTAAATTTTAAAATCTGAAAAGTAGAAGGACTGAATCCCTAATAATTAAAGCATAGAGGCTAAATTCTAAATTTGAGAGAAGTACAAAAACTTATAACATGTTTTAACAATTATTAATTGATACAACCTTTTATGGTTTCCGATTTGTGTATTGTGGATTAAAAACAACATTATTAGAAGAGCTTTACTCTCGTTTAAGGGTTTAGTTCAATTCAATTTCATTTTTAATTGGATCCAATGTAATTATTAAATATCGGAAAATTTCATAAAAATAATATTAATTAATACTCACATTTTATTGGGTTAAGTTGTAAATATCTCAACATCTACTAAGCAAGGTTCTTAATTTTAAGTATTGTGGAAGAGTTTTGTCCCTTTTTAAGAGTTAGATTCGGTTCAACAACGGATTTAGTTTGAATCCGATATAATTACTGAATATGAAAAAATTTCAAAAGAAAAAAAATTATATTAACACATTATTAAATTGAGTGATAAATAGTTTAACGTCTCTTCTTAAATAATGTTATCGATTTAAGTCTTGTGAATTAAAATAAAAATACTGCCAGAAGATTTTTCCTACCATTTAGTAATTTGATTCAACTTAATTTTAAATTTAATAGAATTCAATGTGAAAATTGGATATCGAAAAATCTCAAAAAAATTACAGTGTGAATTAATACTTACCTTTGTTGATTGAGTTTTCAATATCTCTTAAATAAAGTTTCAGATCTGAATCTTACAAGCTTTTGTCCCTATTTAGGCATTAAATCCAGCTCGATTATAAATTTAGTCGAAATTATTGAATATTGAAAATTTTTCGAAAAAAAAATAATTAACCCTCCCTCTCCTTCCTGTATATGAGGTAACATAATTAAGCGGTCGTCACCATATTTAATTAGCAGCATTCTGCTTAGGGTTTAGGGTTTGGCTTCTCTTTTTATTTATTTATTTATTTATTTCGGTGCATAGAGTAAAGGAATTTAAGGCCCTAAATCTGACAAGTTAATGTGTAATCTCTTTAAGGGTGGCTAAGTGCACTTTTTATTTAATTTGAGTTTATTTTAAAATATTTTGTTAAAATGAGATGAGGTTGATTAATCCAGTTGTTGTACATGATAGGTACATTGATTGATGACACGGCATGTGTTTCGTCATTGTTGCGTGTCTAAATTTGATTGGTCTATATCATTCAATTTTAATGAAGTTATAAAAATGAATTGAAATGTGTGACGGAAGTCAAGTTCAGAAGTATCAATTTGAACATTAAAGTTAAATTCATTGGCTAAATTGTATATTTATCCTTTTTTAGAAAAAAATACAAATGAGTTCGTAATTTAGATACGATTGAGACCCTCGAAATTTTGAGATTTTCAGAGTTTCATCCACGTAAATCAAGTTTGAATTATCTTCAAATTTATTTTAGTATAAAATCCACCTTCCATAACGAAGCCAATAGCACAAGGATAGGACTTTGACTCCCTTGATTAAATGAGAAATTTGTTATTTTAACCGTCAGTAATAATTAGTTATCTAATTTAAGCAGTGGTGGAGTCAGGATGTTAATTTTGGAGGTAAGCTAAAATTAGACATGCTACGTAACAATCGACTTAAATATATAAACAATCGATTCAAAAGAAGAAGAAGCAGTATTTCACCGTAACAGTCAATTCATAAAAAGTATTGCAACACGACAATTAATTTAAATATATAAACAATATATTCCAACATGGAAATTGATTTAAAAATAAAAAACAAGCGATCCAAAAGAAGTAATATTTTTAAGAAATTATAAAAATCTTAAACCTTGAGGGGCCTACTTATATTTTTGAGACGATTATAGTATATCTACAAAAGACTAAATTACAAAAATTTTAAACTTTGGGGAGACCATAGCCCCCCTAGCCTCTAACCCTAACCCTTTGATTAATGGAAAAAAATATTTTTTTTCCTCTCAAAAAAATTAGTAATTTAGTTTAATCCCCATTAACAATTTTTAACTTTCACTCTTTTTTATTTATAATTTTATCAAACCTCAAATTTTTTAATTTAGATCCAAATATATTTTAATTTATCGATCATATTTTATAATTATGTATTCAAATTATAATGGTTCAGATTTATTATTAATAAATATTAAATCCAATAATTTAATATGACGAAGTGTTTAACTTCGAGTTTTATATTATGAAATTTATATGATTAGTTAGTTTGAGTTTAATTAGTTAATTAGTTAAATTTATTCAATTCAATCCTTCTATTGATTGGTTTGAATGAAGGCTATTGATATATATATATATATAAAATACGAGTTGATATTTGGTACATTGATAATGCATTTTATAACTTCACAAATAGAATTAAAAATTACCATGTGCCTTTTTTTTATATGTATTTCCTATATCCATTTAAATCAAGCAACAATCGCAAAATTATGTTATCCATGTTTATGTTTGCTCTATTGAAATGGTTTATTTTATTGATAAAAATAATATATTTATTTGATTATAAAAGATATAAATATTATTTTTAAATAATAAAACTCGCACAAAACAAATTACTCAACCCATGAACACTTACTTATAAACTTACGAGTATAATTAGAGGCAAGTAGAAGCTTTGGTCTTCTTATAAATTAAAACAAACAATTTAAATCTTTTTAACTTTTAATTAAATAAAAAACTATATCTTTTAACTCTCTAAAAATTATTTTTTTAACACAACTTTATTAATTTTAACCTCTCAAAATATTAAAATTTTATTTCGACGTTTCTTAAACAAAATTCTTAACTTCATCTCTATATAAATTCAAAATTCAAGAAGAAATTTCTTAAATTATATCTATTACTATATATAAAAGTTTTGCCTTTGTTTTTTAATGGTTTGGCGGTGGTTACAGTGTTAATGGGTTAGGTCGGGCTGAATTTGGATCAAGTCTAAGTATAAAATTAATATATTTTATATTTGTCCAAGTTTGGTCTAGCTCAAATATGAGCTTAAAATTTTATCCAAACCCATCTATTTTTACAAAATACTAACCTAAGCCCATTTTAGGCCCACCCATATTATAATTTAATAATATTTTCAAAAGCATTTATTTTTATTTTAATAATTTTATTTTGAAATTTTTTATATAGTCTTCTTAAAATTATTTTAATATTTACATTAGAGTAGTATTATATATTTAGTATAAGTTTATTTTTTAATGTGTTATAAATTACATAATATATAAAACTAACATAATATAAAATATTATAAACTTAAAACGGATCAGTCTGTCCATATCTTAAACGGGCCTAATTTTTTTGTCTAATCCCATTTCCAAGCCAAATATTTTTACCTAAACTCTCCTAAATTTCGGGCGAAGACCTAGACAGGTAACTCGGCCCATGAACAGGTCTAATTGTGATAGAATTGATATGTTTTGTTTTATATATTTAAAATATTATATATTTATTTTAATTGAAAAATGTATTATATATTTATATGTAAAGGAAAACTACTTTTTTTGTTTTTATTTTTAAAAACAATATATTTAAAGGATTAATTCGTAGGCTCGTGAATTGATTGAAGCTTCGCATATGATTATCTAACATAAAATGTTAAAGATTAAAATTTTATTTAAATAATAAAATATTATTTAAAAATTATTTTAATTTTAATTTAATTTTATATGATTTGATCCATAAATATACTTGCAAGTGTATATCTAATTTGTTCCAAACTGCTTTATTTTATTTATAAATGATTTTTTCAAGATTGAAGCGTGGAAGCACAATACCCAAAATAGTAGATAATGATAGAAACCTAAGAGAATGAGCTTAATTAAAGCTAAATATAGATGAATAAACTAAATGATTTATTATAAAAAGTTTATTCATAAATTTACTCACAAGTCGTTTTAATATTTGGACAAAAAAAATTACATATTTTTAAATGATTAATTTTTTTTTTACAGTTCATCTAACGTTTATAAAAGTAAATCATTGTCATAAACACATCGCAATTATATTACAAAAAACGTGGGTTGTGGGGTGAACATTTATGACCAATAGACCAAATACAAGAGTTCAAATGTTTACTCAGAATTTGACAGGGGTAAATCTAGGGGGCTAGTAGGGGCTCCGGTCATCCTAAAATGATAAAATTTTGATTTAATTCTTTAGAAATTACATTTTTACTATCATAAAAATTACAATTTAATTTCGCCCCTCTAAACAAATTTCCTGGCTTCGCCCCTGGAAGTTGATTTAATACATGTATATATTTTTAAATAAATGATTTTCTTAAATTATCATAAACTTTATTTTAACAATTAACAAAATATGATATTATTAATAGTAATATTTGTAATTTAATTTTAGATATGTTTGAACAACATGTTTATTTGCAAATTAATTTAAGATTGATATATGATGTAACGACTTGATTTTTATTGGTGTCGGAAAAATTCGGTTTGAGACTGAATTTCTTAAATCGAGTTAATCAGATATTAGGACTGAATAAGTATGTGTGAAGTGTGGAATTGTAGGATCAAATTTTAAATTGTTAATAATAGTACAAATACTAATTTGTAAGGTGACCAAAATGAGTGGAAATCAATTTAGAATTTAGCAAGGCCTAAAGTGGAAATTAACCTAGGGTTATGCTAGCAATTAAACCATTGTTTTACATGACTTAGTGGGTTGATATGGTTTAAACCATTAATTGCCATTAAACTTTAGTTGGGATGATAAGGATGATTGATTTGTATTAGTTATTTTAATTAAATTAAAGGTAAATAGGAGAGAGAAAGAAACATATCCTCTTCTAACACCCATGTTTTAGGATTATTGATTAATGAAGTTTTAATTTCATCTCTATTTGTAGGAAGTTTTAGGGATTTTGGGATGTTTAGAGTTTAAATCTATCCCATGTTTGATATTAGATAAAATTATGGTAAATAAGAAGTATTATTATTTTTAAAGTAAATTTATTAATTCATTCAATGAATGGAATCATATAATTTAGAGAAAAAAATAGTAAGCACTCGTCGTAGATGGTGAAGGACAAGCTTCACCAACCCAACAAAGGTTTTAGCCTCAGCATCAATAAAATATTATGACACATTAACAATTGGTTTTGTCACAACTTAAGCACGTCATATTTGGAGTGATTGTAAGCACTTAATACTATAAGGAAATCAGCCTCGAATGGTCCAAAGTGGCGAACAAAAATCGACAAAAGAATTGACCATTCACCAAACTGGAGAGGACGACAACAGATTCATCCCTAAAATCACTTGTAAAACTATTATTGCATGCATAAGCAAGACTAAAAAATATGCTACAAGAGCAGATAAAAACTTTTAACACTGAAGGCTTATTAAGCAATGGAAAAAAAAACAAAAAACATATAAAACTTAAGACAATATAGGTCCAAATCGACACGTGAAATAATTTATTACTCTAAAATACTCACAAAAGAGAAACAAATTAAGAGTCATCTCTCCATCACAACTTGTGAAGACAACAAAGATACCTACAAAATAGATCTGCAAATTGAAAAGAGAGAAGACATGTGTAGTGAATAAGAAGAAAAAAGAAAGAAAGTGTTGACAGGAGGAAAAAGGCAGGCAATAACTAGCCAGGAGGTTGGCATCACTGCTGAGCAAAACAAATATAAGAAGCAAACAACTTGGAGAAAAAAAGTAAACAATTTTTAGGGTTTTTCTTAACACATGACTTAAATTCGTCTTGTTTTATAAGAAGTATTGATTTAAGCTTGAAATTGTGTTGAGTGATTTAGTTAATCATGTGTTAAAGGGACTTAATTGTAAGAGATAAAAACTGTAAGGTTTATCAGTGAATAATGATAATGTGAGGTCTCTGTATTTTATATATGTGTTTAAGTTTGGTGTAAGTTTAGATAGGTTTAATTGTGTTTTGTATAAGTTTGGAAGCATTGAAATGTTCATTTTTTACCATTGTATCGTTTAGTCTCAAGACAGTAAGAATATGTCTCGAGACCTTAAGAACAAAATTTATCATTTGGTGTAATTCATTGAGTATGGTCTCGAGACTTATCAAGCAAGTATCGAGACAGGGGCACGTCAAAGCTAAATTAGATTTGTCATGTTTCAGGCTTTGTCTCGAGATAGCTAAACATCAACATTAAATTAGGAAAATATGGGAAGAACGTTTCGAGATCAATCTCAACACAAGGAGGCTTTAATCTCAATACACTTCAACATTAAATCAAAAATAAATTTTATTATGTCTTGATACATGAAGACCAGATCTCAAGACCACTAGTAGAATTTGGACAAATGAGTTCGGATTCGAATCCTAACTCCGTTTTTAACGCTGTACAACATCTAAAAACTTTAAACTTATTCTATTAACATCCATTGAATATATTCATTTGTTTTGATTGAGATTTTATGTGATTTAATTTATTTATTTGAATACATGTCCAGCAACAACATGATATTAAGCTAGTTTGAGTTACTCCGACAACGTAATGCAATATCACACATTCGGATCTGACAACTGAATCAGATGTAAGGTATCACACATGATTTGCTTGAAAAATATTTTATTATTTCTAAAATAATATACTAGTTACTTAGTTTTCAATATTCATTCAAAATATCATTGAATCAATATGTTCGAAAAAATATTTTTATTTTACATTTGTATTTAAAATGATTATTTTAACTTGACTCATAAAATAATTTAATATACATAATTTAAATAAATTTTATATTAAATTTTATTATTTAATAAAATAAATTATTGGAAAATTATTTATTCCCTTGCGTAGGGGCATTATCTCAAATAAAAACAATACATTATTTATGGGATTTAAGGGTTCCTTAAAATTATTTTTCAAAATTAATTTTTATTTTTATTTTCTTTATTTTTTAATATTTTATAAATTTAAGGAAAAATATTTAATACACGATAAAAAAATTAAAATTTTAGGTGATATTAAGTAGGCATAGATATAATAACAAGAATAATTATTTGATACAAAAACGAAATTAATAGACTATCACATCTCTCATTTATATTTATTTATTTTATTTTGTATGTATCGATATTTGTTTGTCTTAATCATAATGTTGAGTTAGAAAACTTCATCATTTGTGAATTAAATAATTATCCTAATAAAAGAATTTAAATAATTATATGTTACACACAATAATTTTAAATTCTATTAATGGGATTGAAAAATAAGGTTGACCAAATATTACTATTAATTGAAACAATAGCTTATTATAGGTTGGGTCCATGAATCATAAAAGTTGTCCACAAATTGAATGTGAAGGTATACTTTGAGTTGTAACTTTAATTATATCACAACGCTTTTCTTTAATCAGAGTAGTTAGGTGAAATAGTAAGGATTTTTCTTATCTTAATCAGTAGATATAAAGCAACTTTAAAATTAGTGGTCAATATTTACTCCCTTAATGAGCCTACAAAATGTAGAAGACTAGTTATTAGACTTACTCCGGTAAATATCTTGAGAAATAAAAAATATATATTTTCTTTTAATGAAATTGTAAAATTATTTGCATGTGTTGGAAAAAGGGAAAAAAACCCTAATATTTTACTTCGAACTTGATTCGATTTTTATGACTATTATATTATGACACACTTATAAATTGGGAGGAAAAAATTATATAACATATCTTTTAAATTTTGACATGAAACTATAATTAAAATCAAATGTGATTTTAATTGAAATGATAAAGTCGAGATGAGAAATATTAGGTTAAAATCTGCCATAAGTTCATGTACTTTTCAAAATTTTGGAATTTAGTTCCAATGCTTTTATTTTTAGAAATCTAGTATTTTTACTTCTCAGATTTCAAAATTTAGGTCTAACTGTTAACATTATTATTATTTGTTAAATTTGTTAGTGTGACATTTTGAATTTTAAAAAGAAAAAACTCACCTCGATAGCCAGGTAATTAAAAAAATAGCGTTGTAATGAACCTAAATTTAACAATGTTAATAAATGGACCTAGATTTTGAAATTTGAAAAGTAGATAAACTAAATTTGAAATTTTTTGAGAAGTATATGGACTTATGACATGTTTAACCTAAAAAAGTATGATGATTTGGGTTCATATCTCATGATTCTCATAATATGTATATATTTTTCTACATTTATCAAAATATAAAAAAGACATAAATACTATCAAAATAATATTTGTTTCTTTGTAAAATGAATGAGCTTTTTTGTAATTTCATAACTGAGTTGGGACCTTGCTGACGTGTATCGTCGTTGTAGTCAAACTCTTAATAATAGTAAATAGTATAAATTAGATGTATTTGTGGGATAGGTTTGGGTCGAGATTAAGCGTGATACTAATATACTTTATAATTGCCTAAGCTTAAACCGGTTCAACATATTGGCCTACAACTTATATTATTTTTATTTAATATTTAATAATTTATACAATTTTCATTTATTAAAATTTTTATTTAGACATCTCAATATTTATTTTTTTAATGTTTAACATTATAATATTATATATTACGATAGATCTAATTTTTATGTGTTATAAATTTAAAAATATATATAAATAAGATAATATAATATATTATAAACTTAGAATTTGAGTTGAGTTTAGGCCTTAAATGTTTAAACCCGAGCTTAGTCCATATTTTTAATAGGCTTAATTTTTTGTCAAAACCTTCCTAAAATTTGGGCAGATATTTGGGCTTGGGCAGGTAGCTCAACTTTGAACAAGTATAGTATAAATTGATAGATAGATATTTGAATATATTCCTTAGATACAAGGCAAACCGAGAAAAAATATGGAGTAAATTTGAATAATAAATTTTAGAAGACTAAAATTAAAATTTATCATTGTAACTTAAAATTTTATAAATTAAAAAAATCAACTGAAATTTAACTATGTTTTAGGAGTTAAAATGTAATTTTAACTATTAATTAGCTTGTAATTATGTTATTTCTAAAAGGACTCAGCTACAATTTTATTAATTTTTAGTGGCCAAGGCACTTGTGTCACACTAAGTGCTCTAAAGAAGTGGGTAGAGTGCATTAATCCTACATCTGAAAAGAAATAAAAGGTCTTTATGTGTATAAGTAGGTGTACTGAACTATCTATTAGACATGTCTTTTGAGAAAAGGACAATGGTTCAATGACAAGTGGTATCAGAGTAACCATTGATCATACAATTTCATGTCATTTGAGTGGTGATGACAAAACTTGAACTGTCTGCCTGATTCTAAATCAATCCACTTTAAATGGAGTGAATTTTTTTTTTTAAAAGTAGATGTGGAGCGGGGCTGGATGAGATGGATTTCTTTTTGCATAGTGAGTATGGAGCGGTTATTGTAATTGATTGCTCAATCTCATCTCGCTCTACTATATAAAATTACAAATTTATCATTGTCTATATATAACTATTAAAATGGCAAAAATGTAATAATGTATTATAGAAAAAAAATCTATATATTTTATGCTTACATATTTTGTAACAGCCTAATTTTCAGTGGTGTCGGAACAGTGATTCGAGATCACTAAATCCGACAAATGAGTAGGAAATATTATTAATTTAGTGAGTATAAGTTAAATGTGAAGTTAGGAAAAATTTTGAAATAGTGAAATGTACAAAAAATATATATATTAAAATAATTAGAATTGAAAACGAGGTATCGAGACCTCGGGAATTTTAAATCGAGCCATAAAAATAATATCAGATTATTCTAAAGATCATTCAGATTACGTAATGTCACGGTTAAAGAAAAAGTTAACCTCGGCTAGTCGACTTATTCAGATACAATGTCTGAAGTATGTGTTTGCTGAAATTTTTCCCGAATTGGTTTTCGTTAGTGAATGGAATGATGCGGGGTTCATGATGACAGAATTAGTAAAAAAAAAATGATAATTGAGTAGTAAAGATGTATGTGTGTGATAGTTAGAGTTGAAACGAATATGATCATCTTTTCTGGGTATTCTATATATTCTTTTATCCTCAGAGATATGTGTGTGTGGTTGTTCAGTCTCTGGTGGAGTTCTGATGTTTTGAGAATGCTAGTTAATTATGATGTTAGACGAAAGCCCTATTCGTCTGGTCGGTTTATGATCGTCATTTCTTCATCTTCTTGGAATTCTATTTTAATATGTTGGAAATGAAGTTAATGGTAAAAATTTATGTGAGACTATTCTTATATTTCTACTGATTATGATTTTGTTTTATACATGCGGGAAATATATTATCTCTGTTATGATGGAAGTCCAGAGTCGGTAAGCAGTGTTTTTCTTCTGGCTTTCTTTGAGAAATTATCAAGATCTTTATTATCTTCTTGTGAGTTAGATGTACTAGTGATTGCACGAGCGTTACATAATATCTTTGAGTTCATGTTCAGATGTCTATTTGTTAGCAAGTAAGCCGAACATTAAGAACATTTAGGATTATTGCAGTTAATGATAATACTAGTGTGTTATGAGATAGAATGACTATAGATTTCAAATTGGGATTGTCATTAACATCGGAAAGGAAAATGTTATTTAGTTTATGGTTGTTCATTTGACAAAGAAAGATTTGTATGATCATTTCAGTAGGTACAGAGTTTTCATTTGACAGATCAGCTGAGTATATGTATCCCTGAGAGGGTAATTTAGAATTTTGATAGTATGTTCCAACATTGTGTTCTAGAGTTCAAAGGTGAATGGTAAAAGATATTCGAGGTTAAATCAAATTGTGATTCTGATAAGTTAGTAAAGGTGTTTTATGAGTGTTGAAAGTAACTTCTTCTGGTAAGATTTTCGGGGACGAAAATCCCTAAAGGGGGGGAGAGAATCCGACAAATGAGTAGGAAATATTATTAATTTAGTGAGTATATGTAACGCCCCAATTTTCGAAAATCCTGTGAATGTTGGCATAGGTTTAATTATGTTAGTGGGCCTCTAGAAGGCCCAAGCTTAAGATAGAACCCGTAATTTTAGTTAATTTTGTTCCATAAGAAAAGGGAGTGAAATTATGAAATAGGACCTATGTGAAAATGTTTGAAAATGCTATAGGCTAAATTGAAGTGGCCAAATAAATAGGAGTGCAAAATAGGAGGATTTGCATGACAAACCTCCCATTTTACATGAAGTGGCCAGCCATCATGTTGTTGGAGACAAAATGTGCACTTGATATCCATAATTTATGGTACAAATTGATACAAATTGATAATAGGTTAGGTAAATGTTCCATGATAATGGGTTAGGTAAATGTTTCATGATAATGGGTTAGGTAAATGTTTCATGATAAGAATTTCATGTCTTTTGTATTAAAGAATTAAATGGATGAAATATGAAGTTTTATTAAAAGAAAAAGGGGTGAAAAGAACAAAGTTTTGTCCATCTTTGTTGATCATAGCTGAAAGTTAGAGAAGATAAAGGAGAGGAGAAAGCTCTTGAGTATTCGGTCATTAGGAGGAGGAAAATTGAAGGTAAGTTCTTGGTACCTTGTTTCTATTTTGAGGTTCATGAGTTCTTCTTGATTCTACCTTAACTCTTGAAGTATATTTTGATTTTTAGTTGTGTTGTGAGCATTTGGTCATGAATTAAAATGAAGGAAATGGTTGTTGTTTCATGTTCTTTTGATGAAAAATGGAAGATATGTGAAGTTGAGCCAAACAAATGAGCATGCATGTGCCTTAGATGCTAAAGGGAAAAATCGGCTAACATGTTGTGCTTTGAAATGTGAAATGGAGATTATGCTTAAGTAAAAATCATAGATATGTGATGATTGATTGGTGATATACATGTTTAAATAATATGCATGCAAGATAGGTGTATGAAAGAGTGATTTGGTAATAAATCTGCTTGGGACAGCAGCAGTAACGTGACTTTGGAAAATCACCATAAATTGTGGGAGATGAATTAGAAGCTGAATAAATTATGTAATTAAAGCTTATTGAGTCTAGTTTCTAATAAAATAAACAAGAACATATTTTGAATTCTGTACAATGAGAAATTTGATTCGTAATGAAGAGTGGTCAGATTAGTCAAACAGTGAAACATGGGAAACTTTGAGAAAAATCTGGTATTGATTGCCATACCAAAAACTCTGAAAATTTTATGGATAGAAGATATATGAGTCTATTTTCAGGGAAAATTAACGGAACTTGATTTGGAGTTTCGTAGCTCCAGTTATAAATAATTTAGTGACTGTTGCTCGGAAGACAGCTTGCAGTGAAATTATGATTATGTGGTAAACATTGACAAAAATTTGTTAATGAGTTGCTTATTGATTTCTTATAAGCTTACTATGATCCGTAGGTGTGGTTGGCGAATATTGTAAGGGGTTAATACGTAGTTTGTATTTGAATAGTTAGATTAACGTGTTAGTAATCCAATTGTAGGCGGTTCGTGTGTGGATCTCACAAGATATCGTCGCAAATGTGTGTAACTAACACCCTCTTTCTTAGTCTAGATCGGCAAAAGTCGAAAAGTCGAAATGCCGAAAACACAGTATTTTGTAGATTTGCGAAAAGCGAATGCTCGTGAGGTAAATCGATTAATGTTTTTGGTAAGTTACAATGTTTGGACCGCAAAGTGCATGATTTCGTGCCCTCAATATTTTTGGGCTTAATGGGCCAAAATTGGAATGATAGCCAACGGCCCAATTCGGTAAGAACCCTTGGTACGTAATTTTGTTAGTACGTGAAAAGTAAGAATATGCATGAAAAACCCTAAAATAGATAAATTACTGAAATACCTTTAAAAGTGAAAAATTTACAGTTTTACCCCTAGGAGATAAATTACCAAATACCCTTAGGGTTAAATTGACCTAAATGCATGTTTGATCGTTGTTATTTATCGCATGCCATGTTGTTATTATCGATGCATGGGACCGGGATATTGACGGAGGAAGTACTGAAAGTGGCTTGTCCACATCTTGGAGGCTTTGCCTCAATTCTCGTTAATCGAGCAAGAAGGTTGCAACTGTGGAGTGTTAAATTTGGGTGGGTTGAGCTATTCCCCACATGGAGTGTATGGTGGGTACGGGTGGATTGTAGTGGTTGGTGGGTTGAATAGTCTCCCCAAATGGGCTTGCATATGTTATTGATGTTGCATGTATTTTGAAATGGGCCTATGGGCCATCACATTATCTGAATAAGGGCTAAGGCCCGTTTATTATAATCTGAAAAGGGCTCGCCCAGACCACTCATTACCCAAATGGGCTTGCATATGTTTACTGATGTTGCATGTATTTTGAAATGGGCCTATGGGCCCTACTGTTATCTGAATAAGGGGCTAAGGCCCAGTTTATTGTAATCTGAAAAGAGCTCTGGCCCAGTACCACTGTTACCTGAATGGGCTTATGTAATATCCTGATTTTGGGCCTAGTCGGAATAGTGGTTTCGTGACCACAAAATCCAATATATAAATAATTATTTTATGATTATTTTAAGGTCTATGATATGATTGCATGATTGTGTGAAAATTTCGTGAAGAAATTTTATGCATAAAGTGCTTAATTTGAAATTTGGGACTAAATTGAATAAATTGCAAAACTTGTGTTCTAGAAGTATTTTGCATAAAATTGAATTAGATTATTAATTAGAGGTCCTTAAAGAGTAATTTTACCAATTTCTAAATCTATGGACAAAAATTGGACATGGATGGAATTTTTGGAAAGTTTAGTAGTAAGGGCATTTTGGTCATTTAGGGGTAAAATGAATTAAAATACAAAATTAAAAGCCAATTTTGCTCATCTTCAACCCCATGGCCGAATATAGCAAGGAGAAACCATGGCTAGGGTTTTCAAGCTTCCAAGCTCGATTGTAAGTTCGTTCTAGCCTCGTTTTAATGATTTTTACGTTTTGGAGTCCCTAGCTCGATTTAGCTTATGCTAGCAATAATTTAACCTAGGGTTTATATTTGGAAAAATACCCATAGGTGAAATTTGTGTATTTTGGTGTTTTATGATAGAATATGAGGTTTTAAATTATGTTAGACAACTTGTGCTACTCGGTTTTAAGTGAAAACGAGCAAAAGGGCTTAATCGGTAAAAATACCTAATAGTCATAAGTACATGTTAGAGTGAGAATTTGATGTTGCCATAGAAGGAAAAATGATCAGCATGTCACAAAACATAAGAAAATAGGCTGAATTTTAATTTACGAGCTTTGGGGCAAAAGTGTAAATATGCAAAAGTTTAGGGCAAAATTGTAATTTTTCAAAAATATGATTTTGGGTCAATTTGAATAATGTGAGTCCTAATTAGACTATATTTTAAATGATAGAGCAAGGAAAACTGAAATTGGGCTAAAATGGGGAAAATACCAAGTTGTGGACGAAATGGTAAAATAGCCATTTTCGCATACGAGGTAAGTTCATATGTAAATGTTGGTAACATAGTTATTATTTTAAATGTTTTAATGTTTTTTAAATGATATGATAATTATTATGAAATATTATACTTGTGATAATTGTTTGATAATATGTCAAATTATGTGATATACTTGGAAAATATGAAATACTACCGAGTATCGATATCGGCATTCCGTAGAAGATGGTTGAGACACATGATTGGGAAAAAGGTCCGTTGAACCTTAGGAATGGATTAGGATACAAGTGACATGTCACTGGGATATTTGGGCATCCGAACTCGTTGAGTTGAGTCCGAGTTCACTTATGGATGCGAGCGTCCGAACTCGTTGAGTTGAGTCCGAGTTCGTGAGATGTAACTAGGCATCCGAACTCGTTGAGTTGAGTCCGAGTTCACTTATGGATGCGAACGCCTGAGCTCGTTGAGTTGAGTCCGAGTTCACTTATGGGCGGGTTACATGGTAGCTTGGCTACATATGTGGCACTTATGTGCAAACTTTCCATGTATCCAATTATATTCCGATGTGTTCAACGGGTAAAGTTCTACTCAAATGGAGGAATACTCAAGATGAAAGGGACGATTGGTAAGTGTTGTGAAATGGATAATTTGAACAGGTATGTACTTAACCCTCGGGTTGAAAACTCGATATAACAACAATATGGTAAGATGATAAATGAAAAGGTGATATGAATGTCTTGGTGATGATTATGCAAATGATGTTTTATGTTTGCTTATATGGTTATGTTACTTGCTATTTGCATGTGAGCTTACTAAGCATTTATGCTTACTCCCTCCTTTTCATTCCTTGTAGTGTTGACAAGCTAGCTCGGAAATCGGAAACGGTCGGAGGCACGCTCACACTATCCGTATACCATCTTGACATAATGGCTTGTATATTTTGAGTATGGCATGTATAGCATTATAATCATTTTGTATATATGGTCTTATGATATGGTTATTGAGTGGTATGGAGATAGAAATGCTTGGTATGTTAGTCATTGGAATGGCTAATCATGATCATATTTGGTATTATGTATGTCAAATTGCTAGCTAATCCATGGAAACCATGAAATAGGTAAAATTTACCATAAAATAGATTCAGACAGCAGCAGTGACGTGAGTTTGAAAAATCACTAAAAATAGTAGAAATGGAATTAAATAATGAATAAGTTATGGAATCGAAGCTTGATGAGTCTATTTTCATATGGAATAAGCGAAACAGGTATATGAGCTATATTTTATGAGATGTTTAAATTTTTGTGAAACAGGGCCAGAGCAATTTCTGGATCCCTGTTCTGACTTTGGAAATTCACCATAAATTTTACAAAGATAATTAGAAGTCATGCTTTATATGTACAGATTCCTTATTGAGTCTAGTTTTATTAGAGATAAAAGTCATAGTCATTGAAGCTCTGTACAGGAGATATCTGATTCGTAATACACTGAGGTCAGAGTAGTTGAACCCTGAAACAGGGAGACTTTAACTAATAAACTGTACTAATTGGCCCAACCAAAATTCTAGAAAAAATTAGTAGATATATATATGAGTCTAGTTTCAGGAAAAATTTACGGAATTGGATTTTGAGTTTCGTAACTCGAGATATGATTTTAAAGCGACTGTGATGCAGTTAGCCAGCTTATCTGGAAATTTTAAAATGAATTGTATGAGCTGTTTAATTAATGAATTAAGTCCGTTAACACCTCGTGTTCGACTCGCAACGGTCTCGGTGCGGGTGTTACATTTAGTGGTATCAGAGCAGGTTTAGTCGGTTCTCGGACTAACCTAGCATGTGTAAAAGTTTAGCTATACATGCCATCGATCTGTGATAGTGTGATGTCTTCCGACGCGTATAAGTACCGCCTTATTTAGACAGGTACTCTCCAACCGAGCTGCGCCAACCATGTTCAATGTTAAGTAAAGGTATTTGAGTAAAATTATGATTATGATAAGTCTCGGTTCAGAAAAGTATGAATAAAGGTTTATGATACATATGTGATAATATGTGAGATAAAAGTTCATGTTGTGATAAATATTCATATTTGCTTAATGCTCATATGATGTAGTGTATGTGGCTTACTTGATAAGATGAACGGAATAAATAGAAAGTAGTAGAGGTATGAATAAAGGTCATAATATTATGATACTGAATGAAAATGTCCTTGTCTTGATTGGATGTCGAATGTTGATGAATGTTAATGGTATATAATTTTATGAGGTAAAGGATTATAATGAAATGAACTTATCTATGTTAAATTGTTGGACTGAATTATATGATTGTAATGATATGTACATGATGATGCACGAAATGAAAGTTGTGATTGTGATGCAAATATCTATGTTTGTTTGGCCTTATATAATGTCATGAGCATGAATTAATTTAATTAATTGAATGGATAAGTAAAGCTGTCTAGAAAACATAGAATGTATGCATAAGTATATTGTCCGAATGGGACAATAGGAAAATTGGTGTAAGCCAACATGAATGAATGACATGATTTTGATGATGTTACTATGATGATGGAAGTTGTGTCATATGTGTATGTATAAGAAAGTCGAGTCGAGGTCCTACAACCTCCCCTTACCAAAGTGGTACTTATAATGGAATTTCATGAGATTTGTATTGAATAAGTTTTGGTTGAGAACCCAAAGAGTTCAAAGATAGAATAATTATAAGTATGATCCGAGATTGAAAATGAGCTGATAAGTAAAGTCGAGCCAAAAAGTATCGGATTGACGTAAAATTATTGGAGTTATGCATCGTCCTAGTTAGAAAAGGAATTCTCCTTGGTAAATCGAATTACTCAAGTGCAAGGTCGAGAAAAGTGTAAATCAAATTTATTCAGAATTGGCCTTTTTAGTGAATGGTTTAATATAAAATTTGTGACGGCAGAACTAGTTGGGGAAATGATATTTCAAATGTGAATTATCCGAGTGTGACAGTTATGACCGGACAGATTTAGCGCTCTCTTTTGAGATGTTCTATGTGTTCACCCGTTCTCGTAAATATTTCTATGGCTATTGATCTTCAAGAAATTCTTGTTATATGGGAATGTCTTCTAATTAGGTGTTGGATGAAAGCATTGGTAGTCCTGGGTTTATAATTTATATTGCTCTATTTCATCGGGTATTCTATTTCATTTCGTTCGATAAGAATTGATGAGAGAATTCATATGATATTATGATTCTGCTTTCTTCTACTTGATGCTTCATCCGATATATATGTATGGGAAGATATATTGATCTTGTTATATTTGATTTCAGTGGGATTAAATGATGTTTTCTTTTGGACTTTCTTTCTTTGAAGAATTATCGTATATTCTGTATTTTCTCTATGAATTTGGTTTTCGATTCTCCGCTTAGTATCGTATCTTGGGTTTCTTTATCCTCGGATCTCTTTATTCGGATTTCTTTATTCGGGTTTCTATCTTGGATTTCTTTATTCGGTTTTCTTGTTATCTTTGTTCCATAATTTGTCAATTACGACTCATGTTCAAGTACGTTCTTCACTCGTGATAATCATGTCAAATATGACTATACTTCTAATTTGATCTTGGTAATGTGGTGATTTTAGTATTGGGATTTTTCTAATTTCGTAAGGATTTGACATCAAGAAAGGCATAGGTGATAAAAGCGCGAGTTTTAGTCGGTATGGTAAATTATTTATTTGAAAGATTTCATGTGACAATTATGTCAGGATTATTTTTCCCAAGTTTGATAATAGAATTTCATTTTGTACAAATCAAAGAGTAAATAGTTTGAACGAGAAGTCTATATTTAATAGAAAGAGTTGAATATTAGTTTAAGTCACTACGAATGATAAGGTTTCCATCTTGTGAAAGCTGAAAAGTTTATTACATGTTGACAGAGTTCGGATAGATTGGTAACCGAAGCGTCTGAACTAGACTAGTCTACATTGAGCAATGACTTCCTGACTTTCAGTAATGTATTGTTGTATGAATTGTGATGTGTTTCAAGACAGTGAGGTAATGTGATAGTTTAGAGCATCCGATGTTACATAAAATCGGAGTTCTTAAAGGGGTTAAAGCCGAGCATTGGGATCTATCAAAATTATCCTTGTCAATGTTGATATTGGGATGGAAATGAGAAGGATTATTCTTGAGGCCATATCGAATTATTTCTATGGCGGAAAAGGAAAATGGGATGTATCCTATTGTTAAATGTTTGGCGAGATCTATAAATCACATCTCAGATTGAATGAATTCCTACTCATCAGATTCATGGAATTTCAGGTCTCTTTAATTGTCGGATTTCTTGGAATTCCGGTCTCCATTAAATCAAGTTGAGATCCAGGTTTTATGTCATGATATCATGGGAAATTGAGAAGGGTTGAAAATTTAAGAACAGTTGAGAGTTGAGACTGTAAGCTTTTAGATCATATGAGAAATTGAAGAGATGTATTGGAGGTACAGTCTAAGTGCAAGTTCTTCGGCACCAAATATGAGATTAAAAGTGAAGACCACTTTTCTGGTAAGATTTTCGGGGACGAAAATCCCTGAAGGGGGGGAGAGTTGTAATATCCTGATTTTGGGCCTAGTCGGAATAGTGGTTTCGTGACCACAAAATCCAAGATATAAATAATTATTTTATGATTATTTTAAGGTCTATGATATGATTGCATGATTGTGTGAAAATTTCGTGAAGAAATTTTATGCATAAAGTGCTTAATTTGAAATTTGGGACTAAATTGAATAAATTGCAAAACTTGTGTTCTAGAAGTATTTTGCATAAAATTGAATTAGATTATTAATTAGAGGTCCTTAAAGAGTAATTTTACCAATTTCTAAGTCTATGGACAAAATTGGACATGGATGGAATTTTGGAAAGTTTAGTAGTAAGGGCATTTTGGTCATTTAGGGTAAAATGAATTAAAATACAAAATTAAAAGCCAATTTTGCTCATCTTCAACCCCATGGCCGAATATACCAAGGAGAAACCATGGCTAGGGTTTTCAAGCTTCCAAGCTCGATTGTAAGTTCGTTCTAGCCTCGCTTTTAATGATTTTTACGCTTTTGGAGTCCCTAGAGCTCGATTTAGCTTATGCTAGCAATAATTTAACCTAGGGTTTATATTTGGAAAAATACCCATAGGTGAAATTTGTGTATTTTGGTGTTTTATGATAGAATATGAGGTTTTAAATTATGTTAGACAACTTGTGCTACTCGGTTTTAAGTGAAAACGAGCAAAAGGGCTTAATCGGTAAAAATACCTAATAGTCATAAGTACATGTTAGAGTGAGAATTTGATGTTGCCATAGAAGGAAAAATGATCAGCATGTCATAAAACATAAGAAAATAGGCTGAATTTTAATTTACGAGCTTTGGGGCAAAAGTGTAAATATGCAAAAGTTTAGGGGCAAAATTGTAATTTTTCAAAAATATGATTTTGGGTCAATTTGAATAATGTGAGTCCTAATTAGACTATATTTTAAATGATAGAGCAAGGAAAACTGAAATTGGCTAAAATGGGAAAATACCAAGTTGTGGACGAAATGGTAAAATAGCCATTTTCGCATACGAGGTAAGTTCATATGTAAATGTTGGTAACATAGTTATTATTTTAAATGTTTTAATGTTTTTTAAATGATATGATAATTATTATGAAATATTATACTTGTGATAATTGTTTGATAATATGTCAAATTATGTGATATACTTGGAAAATATGAAATACTACCGAGTATCGATATCGGCATTCCGTAGAAGATGGTTGAGACACATGATTGGGAAAAGGTCCCGTTGAACCTTAGGAATGGATTAGGATACAAGTGACATGTCACTGGGATATTTGGGCATCCGAACTCGTTGAGTTGAGTCCGAGTTCACTTATGGATGCGAGCGTCCAACTCGTTGAGTTGAGTCCGAGTTCGTGAGATGTAACTAGGCATCCGAACTCGTTGAGTTGAGTCCGAGTTCACTTATGGATGCGAACGCCGAGCTCGTTGAGTTGAGTCCGAGTTCACTTATGGGCGGGTTACATGGTAGCTTGGCTACATATGTGGCACTTATGTGCAAACTTTCCATGTATCCGAATTATATTCGATGTGTTCAACGGGTAAAGTTCTACTCAAATGGAGGAATACTCAAGATGAAAGGGACGTATTGGTAAGTGTTGTGAAATGGATAATTTGAACAGGTATGTACTTAACCCTCGGGTTGAAAACTCGATATAACAACAATATGGTAAGATGATAAATGAAAAGGTGATATGAATGTCTTGGTGATGATTATGCAAATGATGTTTTATGTTTGCTTATATGGTTATGTTACTTGCTATTTGCATGTGAGCTTACTAAGCATTTATGCTTACTCCTCCTTTTCATTCCTTGTAGTGTTGACAAGCTAGCTCGGAAATCGGAAACGGTCGGAGGCACGCCACACTATCCGTATACCATCTTGACATAATGGCTTGTATATTTTGAGTATGGCATGTATAGCATTATAATCATTTTGTATATATGGTCTTATGATATGGTTATTGAGTGGTATGGAGATAGAAATGCTTGGTAATGATTAGCCATTGGAATGGCTAATCATGATCATATTTGGTATTATGTATGTCAAATTGCTAGCTAATCCATGGAAACCATGAAATAGGTAAAATTTACCATAAAATAGATTCAGACAGCAACAGTGACGTGAGTTTGAAAAATCACTAAAAATAGTAGAAATGGAATTAAATAATGAATAAGTTATGGAATCGAAGCTTGATGAGTCTATTTTCATATGGAATAAGCGAAACAGGTATATGAGCTATATTTTACGAGATGTTTAAATTTTTGTGAAACAGGGCCAGAGCGATTTCTGGATCCCCTGTTCTGACTTTGGAAATTCACCATAAATTTTACAAAGATAATTAGAAGTCATGCTTTATATGTACAGATTCCTTATTGAGTCTAGTTTTATTAGAGATAAACGACATAGTCATTGAAGCTCTGTACAGGAGATATCTGATTCGTAATACACTGAGGTCAGAGTAGTTGAACCCTGAAACAGGGAGACTTTAACTAATAAACTGTACTAAGTGGCCCAACCAAAATTCTAGAAAAAATTAGTAGATATATATATGAGTCTAGTTTCAGGAAAAATTTACGGAATTGGATTTTGAGTTTCGTAACTCGAGATATGATTTTTAAAGCGACTGTGATGCAGTTAGCCAGCTTGTCTGGAAATTTTAAAATGAATTGTATGAGCTGTTTAATTAATGAATTAAGTCCGTTAACACCTCGTGTTCGACTCCGGCAACGGTCTCGGGTACGGGGTGTTACAGCTTAGGCCCAATAGGCTTGAGCTGACTTGGACTTTGAATGGGTTTTCCTTACACACTGAGTTTCCCCAAACTCACCCTTTTATTTTCATCCACGCAGAAATCCCCAACCATAGTGGGCTTGGAGTCGTGAGGGAATTCGGAGTGGCCACCCGCTCGAAAGTTTGATTTTCTTCGGTGAACTGGACATCCTTTTAATTACGTTTGAGGTTTTGGGCTTTTAAATGTAATAAGGCCGCTTATTTATTTTGATGGTTTTATATGTTTTATTAAGATAGATAATATTTATTTTAATCTGTTGAAATTGGATAGCTTTAGTAGCGTTTTCAAAAAACAACAGTTGATTTCAAAATAACACGACAACAAGCAAAGCTTCCGCAATGAAAGTATTTGTCAAAATTAATCACTTTTCCTAAAAATGACTTAATCAAATTGGTTTCCTAGAAATATCCATGACGTTAAGGTGTGGCAATGGCGGTATGCATGTCTAGGATTGGATCCGAAGGGAGCTTGGTACTTAAGCAGTCCGATGGACTCACCACCTCTTTTCCGGTTTCCTACCTGGTGCACAGCTTCCTTTCACTTTAACCCTTAATGAATTAATCTTTTGAACATCAAGTACGATTTTCTGGACTTAGAATGGAATTTTTTTTTACGTTTTGATGTGGCATGCCGGATCCGGCCATAACTTCTGGGCCGGGTTTGGGGTGCTACATTTAGTGGTATCAGAGCTTAGATTACAACAACTCGGCTGTGGAATGGGTTTACAAAAACAAAGATTTTTGAAAGCGAAAATTTTATAAAGAATGCGAAAAACTTGATTTTCAAAATTTAGATCTTTAGAAGGTGGCATTCAATCTCCTACCAAGTCTGTAAGTATTCGAATTTTTCGAATATTTTCCTGAATTATCTATCTGCACTAAAATCCTCGCTAGGATACTCTAGATAGGATGATATCGAAACCATAGGAAAATCGATAAGAGATCAAATCGTAGCTAGACTTCGATTCTACGAAAACAAACTCAATTACTATCGATTCATAAAACATCCGTAATAAACACCGGAATATTAATTGATGCATAAAAATTTGTAATCAAGATAAATCGATATGAGTACGAGAGCTACTCGGGAAAGAGGCCGTGGTCGAGGCCGAGGTAGTACTCAAGCTGGATCTTCGTCTTCTGAACACATACCCACTGGAGTAGCACGACCACCACCGACGGATGAGAATGGGTCGTATGATAAGGCCGCCGAGGATGATGCCCTGTCACAGGCAATGCTTCGTGTTCTGAAAAGGGTTGCCAGAGGGCAACGAAATTCAGGGATCTATTTCTGAATGACTTCGGGACTAACGGAATGGAGATCTTTAAGGGCATGTCTGGTATAGCCCCGAATGTGGCGGAATATTGGTTGGAGGCCACAGAACGGATTATGGACAACTTGGACTGCTCTGAGGAGATTGTGAGTGGAGTATCTATACTAAGTCCCTTGGGTCACTCGGTTAGGGTAAACAAACTGTATAGGAATGTACCCTTAGAAACTCAAGGCAAGGTTTTTCCTGGAGATCTGATGGAGTTACCGTTCGGAGAGTTTGACCTCATTTTGGGAATGGATTGGCTTGTTAAGCACAAGGTGACTCTGAATTGTGCTGCTAAACGAATGGTGTTAAGAACTACAAAGGATGAGGAGGTTATGGTGATAGGTGAGAGAAGGGATTATTTGTCCAATGTGGTGTCGACATTAAGAGCCGAAAAGTGGATTCGGAAAGGTTGTGAGGCCTAATTGGTATTTGTAAGTCAGTCGGAAGAGAAGGGACTGACAGTGGATAAGGTTAGGACCGTAAAGGAGTTCCAAGATGTTTTTCCGGAGGAGCTTCCAGGATTGCCTCCGAATCTAGAAGTTGAGTTTGGAATAGACTTGTTGCCTGGAACGGCGTCTGTGTCTTTTGCACCGTATAGGATGGCACCGAAGGAACTAGTAGAGTTAAATGCTCAAATTCAAGAGTTGTTGGATAGGGGCTTCATTAGGCCAAGCGTGTCTACATGGGGAGCACCAGTGCTATTCGTGAAAAAGAAGGATGGTACGATGCGGATGTGCATTGATTATCGCCAGTTGAACAAACTGACGATTAAGAATAAGTATCCACTGCTAAGGATTGACGATATATTCACCACCAGAGGAGCTTCAGATTTTCCAAGATCGAGCTTCGATCTAGATATCATCAGTTAAGGGTCAAGGAGGCAGATATCCAAAAGACGGCATTCAGGACTCGGTATGGTCATTACGAGTTTCTGGTTATGCCATTTGGACTGACGAATGCTCTTACAGCGTTTATGGATCTGATGAATCATGTGTTCCAACCATTTTAGATCAATTTGTAGTCGTCTTTATAAACGATATCCTAGTATATTCTGAAACTGAAGCGAAACATGATGAGCATCTCCGTATAGTGATGTAAGTATTAAGGGAGAAGGAACTCTTTGCGAAGTTCAGCAAGTGTGAATTTTGGTTGAAGGAGGTAACCTTCTTAGGACATGTGGTCTCTACCGAAGGGATTAAGGTGGACCCTTGGAAAATTGAAGTGATTTTGGAGTGGAAGCCGCCTAGGTCAATGTCAGAAATACGGAGTTTCGTAGCTCCAGTTATAAATGATTTAGTGACTGTTGCTCAGGAAGACAGCTTGCAGTGAAATTATGATTATATGGTAAACATTGACAAAAATTTGTTAATGAGTTGCTTATTGATTTCTTATAAGCTTACTATGATCTGTAGGTGTGGTTGGTCAATATTGTAAGGGTAATACGTAGTTTGTATTTGAATAGTTAGATTAACGTGTTAGTAATCCAATTGTAGGCGTTAGTGTGTGGATCTCGTCAAGATATCGTCGCAAAATGTGTGTAACTAACACCTCTTTCTTAGTCTAGATCGGCAAAAGTCGAAAAGTCGAAATGCCGAAAACCCGTATTTTGTAGATTTGCGAGTGTGCGAATGCTCGTGAGGTAAATCGATTAATGTTTTTGGTAAGTTACAATGTTTGACCGCAAAGTGCATGATTTCGTGCCTCAATATTTTTGGGCTTAATGGGCCAAAATTGGAATGATAGCCAATCTGCCCAATTCAGTAAGAACCCTTGGTACGTAATTTTGTTAGTACGTGAAAAGTAAGAATATGCATGAAAAACCCTAAAATAGATAAATTACTGAAATACCTTTAAAAGTGAAAAATTTACGCTTTACCCCTAGGAGATAAATTACCAAAATACCCTTAGGGTTAAATTGACCTAAATGCATGTTTGATCGTTGTTATTTATCGCATGCCATGTTGTTATTATCGATGCATGGGACCGGGATATTGACGGAGGAAGTACTGAAAGTGGCTTGTCCATATCTTGGAGGCTTTGCCTCAATTTATCGATAATCGAGCAAAAGGCGCAAGAATCGTGGAGTGTTGGGTGGGTGGGTTGAGCTATTCCTCACATGGAGTGTATGGTGGTACGGGTGGAGTGTAGTGGTTGGTGGGTTGAGTAGTCTCCCAAATGGGCTTGCATATGTTATTGATGTTGCGTGTATTTTGAAATGGGCCTATGGGCCATACCGTTATCTGAATAAGGGCTAAGGCCCGGTTTATTGTAATCTGAAAGGGCTCGCCCAAGACCACTGTTACCCAAATGGGCTTGCATATGTTTACCGATGTTGCATGTATTTTGAAATGGGCCTATGGGCCCTCATCATTATCTGAATAAGGGCTAAGGCCCGGTTTATTGTAATCTGAAAAGAGCTCGCCCAAGACCATCATTACTGAATGGGCTTAGCCCAATAGGCTTGAGTGACTTGGACTTTGAATGGGTTTTCCTTACACACCGAGTTTCCCAAACTCACCCTTTTATTTTCATCCACGCAGAAATCCCCAACCATAGTGGGCTTGGAGTGTGAGGGAATTCGAGTGGCCACCCGCTCGAAAGTTTGATTTTCTTCCGTGAACTGGACATCCTTTTAATTACGTTTGAGGTTTTGGGCTTTTAAATGTAATAAGGCCGCTTATTTATTTTTGATGGTTTTATATGTTTTATTAAGATAGATAATATTTATTTTAACTGTTGAAATTAGATAGCTTTAGGCGCTTTTCAAAAACAACAGTTGATTTCAAAATAACACGACAACAAGCAAAGCTTCCGCAATGAAAGTATTTGTCAAAATTAATCACTTTTCCTAAAATGACTTAATCAAATCGGTTTCCTAGAAATATCCATGACGTTAAGGTGTGGCAATGGCGGTATGCATGTCTAGGATTGGATCCGAAGGAGCTTGGTACTTAAGCAATCCGATGGACTCACCACCTCTTTCCGGTTTCCTACCTGGTGCATAGCTTCCTTTCACTTTAACCCTTAATGAATTAATCTTTTGAACATCAAGTACGATTTTCTGGACTTAGAATAGAATTTTTTTTTTTTACGTTTTGATGTGGCATGCCGGATCCGGTCATAACTTCTGGGCCGGGTTTGGAGTGCTACAGTATAAGTTAAATGTGAAGTTAGGAAAAATTTTGAAATAGTGAAATGTACAAAAATATATATATTAAAATAATTAGAATTGAAAACGAGGTATCGAGACCTCGAATTTTAATCGAGCCATAAATATTTTTATAAATATTTATGGAGTGTTAATAAGTTAGTATTAAAGTTTCACAAGAAATTTTAAAGTACTGATAGCTAATTGAACAAAAATGACTAAACTGTATCAAATGCAAAATTGTGGGAAATAATTAAATAGCTTAACTGATAAAAGAAAGAGGGTTTAAAAGGCAAATAGACCCAAGGTCTATTTGGGCTGGACGGCAAGAGCACGAAATCACCAAGAAAATAAGGGTAAAATTGGAAAATTGCAAAATTTACTTAATAAAGCTAGGACTAAAGTGGAATTGTCTAGATTTCTCTTTATTTTTCTGCATTCTCATCAGCAAAAACACCATGGAAGAGTTCCCTTAAGCTGGTTTTTCATATTTTTACTGCAAGTAAGTTCAATTCTTGATTATTTTTTGAAATATTTGTGTTTTTGTGACTTTTACAACTAGGTCCATTTGTTGAATTCATTAGTTCTTGATTCTATGAAAGAAATTGAAAGTTTCTATGAATATGTGCTGGAATTATATGATGATTTGATATAGAATTAGAGCTTTAAATTGTTTATATGCTGATTTTATTGAAAGAATTGAATAGAAAGTGAATGTTTGGGACCTAAATTGTAAAAGAGTTTGAAGTTAAAGTTTTATGTGGAAATTCTGAATTTCAATAGTTATGAAATAACTTATAATGTCTAGGAAAAGTATTAATTGATAAAATTAGTTTAATTGAGGGGTTAATTAAGTAAGGACTGAATTGTATGAACTGTGAAATTTGGGGCAAAATGAAAATCAACATTTTGCACTAAAACAGTTTTGGATAGCAGTAATAGTCTAACTTTGAAAATTCTCCAAAAATTGTAGAAATCTAATTAGAGGATGAATAAAATGTGAAATTAAAGCTTATTGAGTCTAGTTTCTTATAGAAGAAACGGTGTAAGCAATGGAATTGTAAATCATAAGATATAATAAGTTTTGTGAGACAATGTTAGAATGATTTTGGGTTCCCCTGTTCTGACTTTGAAAAATCATAAAAAATTGAAAAAAAATAATTAAGGGATTAAATTTATATTTTTAAAATCCTAAAAGAGTATATTTTCAATAGAAATAAGTCAGAACATCATCCGAATCTCGTACGATGAGATAATTAATTCTTAGTGAAGAAGGGTCGGAACTGTCAGACAGCAGAACAGGGGAAACTTTAAAGAATAAATTGTACTTATTGGCTAAACCAAAAATTCTGAAAATTTTATGGTAATAAGATAAGTAAGTCTAGTTTCAGGGAAAATTAGCAGATCTTAATTTTGAGTTCTGTAGCTTAAGATATAAATAATTTAGTGACTATGATGCAAATTGACAGTTTTGAATATACATAAGTAAATAGTGAAATTATTGATAATGTTACTTGTTGCATGTTATATCAATTAAGGATGTGGAATGGAGAGGAGGAGGAGGAAAATATGTATGAATATTCAGCTAGCATGGCTAATTTGTATGTTTTAGGCTCATGGACTAAATTGAATAAAAGTAAAATTTTATGGGCAATTTTGTAAAAAAAATGTTAGAAATGACCAATTTGCATGAAATGGATTATTTTATTATTTAAATTACAAAATTGAATGAAATTATTAATTTAGCTCAAGATCGTGGAAAAACATGTTTTAAGGATTAAATTGAAAAGTGTTGAAATTATGGAAAATTCGACATTTTATAGAATTCATAGGTTGTTATCAATTTGTGTGAGAATAACGGCTGGAAATAAGGATTAAATTGCAATAATTTTATTTTATTTTAACCTAAGGATGAAATCGTCATTAATTAAAAGTTTAGGGTAAAATGATAATTTTGTTTAGAGCATTAGTTGAATGTATTATAACATGAAATAAATGAAAACGACGATCAAATTTCTTTATAAAGATCCGGATGACTTGAATACGAGACTTGAACGTAGAAAAGAAAAGATATCGGATTAATGAAATATCTGATAAATGAATCGGTAACTCCGGTAATGCTCCGTAACTCTATTCCGGTGACGGATTCGGGTTAGGGGCGTTACATATTTTTTGAAGAATTATTTTTAAATATTTACTTGACTTTAAAAATATTGAAAATATTAAAGATACATAGCAAAAATTAAATCGAAGTAAAGCAAGGTGATGAGATGGGAATGGACGCATCCTACATCCAGGGAGGTGGTAGTAGATTTCAAAATTATACATCCATAATGGAGCGGGACAGTTGGTGGAATAGAGCATGTCAAATGTGGAACGTTGGTTAGTTTAACAACATTCAACTCTAACTCGCTCCATTGCCATACTTACATTTGGATATATTAATCCAACATCGAAAAACCAATTTGTGTTGCATATCTTATTAGACATTTCTTTTGGGAAGAGGGTAACAGCCCCATAATACTTGCATGTCCTTTTTTTTATCACTAAATATGTATAATTAAAAATAAAATTTTATAGACATGATTATCATAAATATTTTTAAATTCTTTTATAAAAACATTTTCATGTATTAATAATGTACTAAAAAAGAAATAAAATTAAATATATCTGGAGGATAATTCATACATGATGTTACAAGTCAAATTTGACCCACCAAACCCCAAACCCAAATTGAATCAAACCAACCCAAAACCCTTAATCCATCAGACCCACTTAAACCCATTTACATCAAAACCCAACAGAAGCCCAAATAAACAACCTAAACTCAACTACCCAAACCCAAAATTAAACCCTAGCCCAAACCTAAGAGGCCCAATTTCTGACCCAACTCTAGACTTAGGGTTTCAGAAAAAGCTAAAACCCTAGCCACCCTCTCCCCACTTGCCT
The DNA here is from genome assembly GCF_025698485.1 of Gossypium arboreum. NCBI lineage: Eukaryota > Viridiplantae > Streptophyta > Magnoliopsida > Malvales > Malvaceae > Gossypium > Gossypium arboreum. The sequence continues at coordinate 140,698,125 of NC_069077.1, read as the reverse complement.
CTGACCACTCTGCCACTACCACCCACCGCCACCTGCTCCACCACCACTTGCACCTGCAAAATCAAAGAAAGAAAATACAGCAAATATTGAAAAAATTGATGTAAAATGGCTATAAAAAGCCAAACAAAATATTGTAAAAAGGGGGGCTGAATCTATTCAGATTTTTTCTTTCATAAATACAAACAGTAGATTTCTAGAGTACAAAATCGATCTTCGCAATATCAAAACACCAGATTCAAGCACATAAACAAGACAACAAATAGCAAACACGAAAGGTTGTTGATTTTTCTTTTTCTTTTTCTTTTCTTTCAAACTACGATATATTCATAAATATTTTATTTGTATTTGTATTCTATGTATATATATAAGATATATTAATAAGTTTAAAAAAAAAAAGAAAAAAGAAGCAAAAAAAATACCTTTCACGGTGGCCGGCGCCGGCGCCGACGACGGTGGCTGGCGGTGGTGACTGGCCGGAGTCTTCACCGGCGTGGGGGGGTCTCTGCAGAGAAAGATGAGAAGAGAAGATAATTTTTTTTTAAATAGGAGAAGAATGAATTTAAAAAAAAAAAATTAGATTTAAATAGCCCTTCAAAACGACGTCGTTTTGGGGGCTGCCTTTTAACCTCAAAACGGCGTCGTTTTGATGCGACCCGGTCCGACCCGACCCATACCAGGTTAGGATCCTCGTGTTTTTGACGGAAGGGTTAATTGCACTTTTAGCCATTCTGCTTTTTTATAGTTTTGAAATTCAATTTTTCGTATTTTAATTTTGCCCAAAATTTTTATTTTTGTTTCATTTTGGTCCCTCTGCTGCTGTGCGTTTGAGGCTGAATGGTTTATTGCTCGATCTAGTCCCTATTGTTTGTTTGCGCGTGCAATTTAGTCCTTTCCCCTTTATTTCCTTTTAAATTTGCCCCAAAACTTTGTTATTAGTTCAATTTTAGTCCTTTCTTATTTATTTTGTTTCTTTATTAAATATTATTATTATTTCTAATATTATTAATATTATCAATATTATTATTATTTTATATATTAATGTATATTTTCATTATATATGCATACGGTATTATTTTTAGTTACTTTAATTTCATATTATTATTATTAGTATTATAATATTATATTTATTATTAATATTAGTATATATATTTTATTATGTATGTATATATATAATTTTATATAGTATTATCGTTTCTATTATTATATTTATTATTTTCACTATTATTTTTTATTTTTTATCATTATTATACGTATATACATATAGATGTTTTAAGTACTTATTATAAATATATTATTTTCTTACTATATTATTATGTATATTATTTTTACTCATTTCTTTATTATTTATTATTTATTATTTTAATACTCTTATATTATGTATATTATTTTTTAAGATTATATTTTTATATATTACGTATATATATTTTTAAAATATCATATTATTTATATACTTTATTATATAGGTGTATATCTTTAATATATATATATAGGTATATCTTTATGTAATATTAGTATTGTAATTAATATTAGTATGTGTTTTCAACATTATTATTATGTATGTATATATTATGTAAATATTCTAACATTATATTATATATACGTTTTATATATTACGTATATATATACCTTTTAATATTGTATTTTATATATCATGTATATATTTGAATACTATATCATTTTCTTCTTACATATTATATTTTTTATAACTATATATTATGTATGTATTTTAACATTATACTATGAATATGTTTTCATACTATGTATATACTTTGTAATATTATTATTATGTTCATATTTAAAATATATATACATAGGTATTTAGGTAACATTATTAGTATTTTTAATATTACGCTTACGCCACTTCACTCGTTGTTATGTGTCTCAGATATATCGTTCGTCTCTATTTCGCTTAACGCTATTGTTATCATATTTAATATCGCATACATTGTTATTGTTTTTAAAATTATTATCATATTTATTTTGTTTCGATGTATTTCTAACTCTTTGATTTTTTGTTTCCCGTCCATTTATATCATTTTGCTGTTCACTACTTTAAAGATTTTTATTCATTTTTTATTAATTTCAATAAATAAAGCATTGAACTGATTTAACATTAAGTCATCGATTTCATTGCTATGTTGGGTGAAATTCGTCGGCTCGTGTTAAAAACAGAACACCCTTCTAAACCGAAAACTAGAAATTCTCATTTTTTGATCGAATCACGATTAGATGTCAAATTGAATTCGTATTTTTGAAAATCAAGACAACACTTGTTTAATAAAGATACCAATTTTGGGCGTCGCGAGGGTGCTAATACCTTCCTCGCACATAACCGACTCCCGAACCCTATTTTTCTCTGGATTTTCGTGTAGACCCAAATTTGGCCTTCATTTTTGTTCAAGAATAAATTTTCTTTTCAAAAAAGATGATTTATTAGGTGTCCGATCACACCTAGAAAAAAGATCGGAGGCGACTTCTTTTTTTTTAATAAAACCGAAAGTCGATTTTTCAAATTTCCAATAAGTCACCTCAATTAGCGACCAAAGCAAAATTTTTACGTCGCTACACATGACATATGCACATGGTGGGGCACAAAATTGACTACTAAATTGTCTCCGAACCTCGGTCTCTATTAACATTGTCAATGTCTCATTGGCAAAAACAAATTCTTATTAAATAAAGGGATAAAGCAACATTTAGCTATTGAATTTGATCATTTTTTTCAATTTGGTCCTTAAATTATTTTTATTCACATTAGTCTCAAAACTTGTCAACTTTTCTCAATTTGATCCTTAAACTTGAATTAAGTCCATGGTTGATGACACGACACTATGAGATTATACCACCTCATCACCTAAATTTTTTAAAAAGATTTCTAAGTAATGATGTGGCACAAGTTCAGGGTGCCATGTCATCATACCTTAATCATACCTTTTGAAATCAGATTGGTGATCAAACTAGTCAGGCCACCAGTTCTTGGTGTGACCGTCAGTTCGATTTCAATTAAATAAATTATTAAAATTATTCATAAAAATTTAAAATATAAAAAATAAAAACCTAGTTTAACCAACGACTCAACCATTTTTTATCTTGTTTCAACCAATTGGTACTAGTTAGTGGGTTAATCGATTCTTTCCCTTACTCTAGACCGATGTACCGATCAATTCCACAATCTAATCAGTTCGGATTATTAAAAAAAATCCAAAATGGATCTGAACCGAGAAAATTCAAATTGATTTCATTTAGATTAATTTGAATAAAACCGAAATATTACACAATAATTATATTTTGTTTTTTAAAATTGAGCCGAACCGATAAAGTAAAGGGTAAACTATACCTAAGGTCACTAAACTATTATTAAGTTTACATTTTGGTCACTCAATTTTAGAAAGTTACAAAATGGTTATTGAACTATTCAAAAGTTTTTATTTAAGTCACTAAATTATTCGTTTTTTTATTTAAGTCATTGGATTGTTAAGTTTTTTTTTTAAGCCCGACTAGCGATTCGGAAACAACAATTTGACGATTGGTAAGGTGGATTAGTACCCATCGACGAGTTAAAGAACATACCTTAGGTCCAAGTCAATCTAACATTTAGTGTTGGTGACCGGAGAAGAAAACTGTTTGGATTTTGATTCATAGATTTGTGATGTTCAAAGTCGGTTCATAAAAAAAAATGAATTGCAAAAGAGACTGGGAAGAAGAACTTTAGATTTATGCAGACAGTGTGAATAGAGAAGGCCATACAACAATGATTTTAACAAACCAGTGACTTAAATGAAAACTTTTGAATAATTCAGTAACCATTTTGTAACTTTTTGAAGTTGAATGACCAAAATGTAACTTATTAATAGTTTAGTGACCTTTGGCTGTAGTTTACCCTAAAATAAACCATTCAAGTTTAATTGGACCGGGCCCGAATCGACCCTTCAAAACCTCTGTTCCAAGTCCAAACGCAAAGCTTTTATTTATTTATTTTTGTATTCGAATTGGGGGGAGATTTGTGGAAAATTCGTAAAAGAGCGAAGAGTTTCTTCAAAGAATGGCAACCGTAGCAGCGCCACAGCACCACCACCACCACCACCATCCGGCGTCGCTAGAGGAAGTCCGTACGCTTTGGATAGGAGACCTCCAGTTTTGGGTCGACGAGTCCTACCTCAACTCTTGCTTTGCTCATACCGGCGAGGTTCCCATACTTTTCTCTCTCACTCTTACTTTATATATAATACATAAAATTTATGTATGCTATCCATAATATTTATGGTTTTATGTCTTTCGGGGATTGGAATAGATTTGGGTGTTCATCGTTGCTTAATTTGATTTGAATACTGTACATCGTTGTGGGAACTTTTATGTAATGTACTTCGTTGCTTAATTTTGGGTGTTCATCGTTGCTTAATTTGATTTGAAATCCTAATTCGCTAGGGATAGTCTTCTCACTTGAACATAAAACGTTTTATTGAATTTATATGTATAGTTTTTGTGTTTATATAAATACATAATTTCAAATATATAATTTCTGAAGTTTGTGAATTATTTGTTTTAATGATTTTATGGTAAACTATAGGCTAATGGGGATAATAGTTTTACTGAAACGGAGTGCTAGTGTTCCCTGTTTCGGAACATGTGTAACAATTTGAAAATGGCAAGGGAGATGGCAATTTCTGGTAACAAAGCTTTTATGTTTTTTTTTTTTTTAAATAAATCTATACGATCTATATAAACAAGGATGTTGATGTTGGTGAAGTATTAAGTTTTACCATGTTATTTGAAATTATCCTTTTCCACATAGTTTTAATAGAAAAATTATTACTTGAAAGTATATCCTATAAGAACTCGAGTTCTATATCGAATTCTGTCAAATTACTATCAAATGAGTAGGGTTTATGGTGTATAAAAGCAATTTTGTACGTGTGTATATATATATATATATAGTTGTTTAGACCTCCCTTGTGTGCATTCCAATTGTTGATTCAAGCAAATGATCAAACTTGTGAAAGCTCCGGTGATTTTTCAAGCATTGGTTGCAAACATTCACATATTTTGGTAAATTTAAAGGTCGGGTAGTATTCAATTTTATCATATGCTAAAGCTTGATAAAGTACTCTTTTATTGTTTAACTAAAATGTTGTAGAGTTTTATTTGATGTTACATTTGAAATGAGCCATTGTTTCCTAATCTCTGCAGTTAGTCTCGATAAAAATTATACGCAACAAGATCACTGGACTGCCTGAGGGTTATGGATTTGTGGAGTTTGTTTCTCATGCAGCAGCGGAAAGGATATTGCAGACTTACAATGGGACACCAATGCCTGGAACTGAACAAATGTTCAGGTTAAATTGGGCTTCATTTGGTGCAGGAGAAAGACATAATGATCCTGGCCCCGATCATTCTATTTTTGTAGGAGATTTGGCGCCTGATGTTACAGATTATCTATTGCAAGAGACCTTTCGAGCTCATTATCCATCTGTTAGAGGTGCCAAGGTTGTGACTGATCCAAATACCGGACGCTCAAAGGGATATGGATTTGTTAAATTTTCAGATGAGACTGAGAGAAACCGTGCTATGACTGAGATGAATGGTGTCTATTGCTCAACTAGAGCTATGCGCATTAGTGCAGCAACACCAAAGAAGACCACTGGTTTTCAGCAGCAATATGCTGTGGCTAAAGGTCTTATTCCTTTCATTAACTTTGACCTAAAGAAATCCCCAGCCAGATTAATTTATGTATTTCCCATCCTCCAAAATTATGTGCTTATTTTTTATCCATTGCTTTCATGTGGCTGCCCTCTGCTTGAATGTCCTATCCTTTGTTGCCATTTGAAAACAAAGTTGCATAACAAAAAAGAGACAGAACTTGATAAACTTATCGACTTTTAGAATTGGTATTTGGTTCCTTTTCTTCTAAGGTGGGCTTGATGAAGCAGTAAAGAAAGGAAGTAATATTATTTCAAACACCTTGTAAATCACACCCCTGATATTGTACCTGTTTACAATTGAGTCTCCTTGCAGCTTTCTTGCCAGTTCCATGGCGATTTAAGATTTTTTTTTCATATTCTCCTTGTTTGTTAGTTTAGACGAGACGTGAGCATGACGTAATATCAAACACGGTACTTAATTATGCTGGAACTTGAATATCTGTACTTGAAAATTTCTAAAATGAATTTATCCACGGTTTTTCAGCAGCTGTATATCCAGCTCTTGCATACACAGCAACAACCATGCCGGTGCTTCCACCAGATAATGACCAAACGAATACCACTGTAAGTGAGGCATACAAAGTTGTTTCAGATTATTTCTTTCTTATTGACTAACCATCCTTCCTTTGCAGATTTTTGTTGGCAACTTGGATCTAAATGTCACCGAAGAGGTATTGAAGCAATTTTTCTTGCCATTAGGAGAAATTGTGTGTGTCAAGATTCCTGCCACCAAAGGATGCGGTTATGTACAGTTCGCGAACAGGTAAAGAACAAGTGAAAAAAATGATTACGCTAGTGACTTCTTGAAGTGTTTTCCACTTGGTAGTTGGTAGTTTTCAAAGGGTGGGTCTCCACTTCATATATAGCTGACCTGTCAATGTTCTATTTCTCCTTTGACAAGATTTGGCGGACGAATATAAATGAGTTAGCTGTAGAAATAGTCATGTTCAACTGCCTTCTTTTCCTCTTATCACCTCTTCCCTTTATCCAATCTAATGCCTAATGTTTTTAACATTTTATTTTTTTCTGTCTGCAGGAATTCTGCTGAAGAAGCCATACGGAGGATGCAGGGGCAAATGATTGGTCAACAAGTTGTCCAAATTACTTGGGGTAGGATCCCAACAGCAAATCAGGTGGTGTTTCTCATATATCAAATTCACACTGCGATCAAGTTATATGGCTAACTGGTTTTAAAATTTTCATGTCCCAAAACATAAATTTTGGTTTGAAATGAAAATGGAAGAAATGCTGTTATTTTTTTTGTTAAAAATAGGATGAAATGGACAGCGGATAAATTCATGTAGTAAAAGCTCAATTGTTGTCATGCATGCATGCATGCATGTATGTATGACATATGTATGTGCTGGATCTTCTTATGGGTAGTTAACCTACTTTGCTTGACAATATTTGGCATTACTTATTTTAGGACCTACCTGGTAGCTGGGGCGCACAAATAGATCCTAATCAGTGGAATGCTTATTACGGTTATGGACAAGGCTATGATGCTTACTCGTACGGGGCTACCCAGGATCCCTCTCTCTATGCGTATGGTGCATATGCCGGATATGCACAATATCCTCAACAGGCAAGTGATCTAGGCCTATCAGCATAGCATTGCATCTAAAATATATTGTTTGTCACATAAAATGTGATATCTCTTTAGATCTTTAGAAACAATTTTGCATTGTAGGTTACTACACTTTCAATCATTGTTCTCTGAGTTTGTCCATGTCGGTAATTACATTAGGAATGAGCACTGCTTTATTTATGATATGACATCGTTCAAAATTTTTTCTTTTTTCTTTGACAATCAAGAGACTTTTTCCATTTACATTACCGAGAAGCTTTGTAAGCATATAACGTGACTTGCCAATACTGAATCCGAATTAGGAACTTTCTTCAGCTATCTACTTTTCTAATTCCGAACTTAGAGATGTTACTATAGTTTGAACGAAACATTAGTCTGCTTACAATGAATTTTACAGGTTGGAGGTTCTCAAGAAATGGCAGCTATGGCTGGTGCTGTAGAACAAAGGGAGGAACCATATGATCCGTTGGCAACACCCGATGTCGATAAGTAAGGTTTCTCACCCCTAGTTCTGTAATAAATTGTGGGTTGAAAATTGTTTCCTGGATAATTAATTTCAAGTCCATGATTTTCATTGCTATAGGTTAAATGCTACCTACCTCTCTGTTCATGGAAGTGCCATATTAGGCAGGCCCTTATGGCAGAGAACTTCCTCTATCACGCCACGAGCTTAACCATCAACTTTCCCGCTGTTGTTCTTGGGTTTAGTTGGTTGAATCTTCCCACAAGAGGTAAAAAGAGGAAATGAAAGCTTGATGTTTTTCTTCTTACATATATGATACAATTGTTGTGTGCCCTTAGGAATGAATATTATTGACACATAATTTTGATTGTAGCTTTATTTTATATTCTGTTTAGCATTATTGCAGTGTTGGTAGATATAAGCTAATCTTTGCATGGTTGCACACAAGTTATTGTTGATTGAAGTTGGTGTTTTTTTCTTATAGAAAACGTATTAATGTTGTAATGGTTGTACCATCCATTTTCGGTTTAAGAAGAATCATAAAAAGGGAAAAAGTTATAAGCAAATGATAATAGAAATATAAAAATAAAAATTTAAATTAATTTAAATGATTCAAACAGTTTTTTTTACTCGAGTCAATGGATTTTTCATTGGTTGGATTAGCTTTATGTCAATTCAATCTTTTTTGGGTTAAATTGGTTTAATTTGATTGGTCTAACTCGATTTTGACAATAATAAAAAGGAAAAAAAAACCTGATGCTGAAATTAAAAATAATATCAAATTTTAAAATAAGAATCTAGAGCATGAAGCGGGATGATTTAGAAAAAACCTATCCCACCTCGGAATAATTTATTAAAATATCATTTTCTTTTAAGAAAAACTTATTCCGCCTCAAAATATCGTTTCCTTTGTTCAGCTCAAAATGCAATTAAAATATCCTATTATCAATTACAACTAAATTATATCAATTAATTTTTAATCAAAATCATTATAAAGAATAATTTAGTTTAAGCTAAATCAGTTCAACTAGTTAACTAATCCACATAATTTTTACATGTCAAATCAACTTAAAATATCCAAATTTAACTCAAAATAAAGAATGAAACCAAGTTTTTACCAAATAAATAAGCAATTCAAACAAATTTCAGTTTATCTAAATCAAGCTTTTAAAAGAAACAAATTCAAACCAAAATTTGAACCTCAGAATTGTCCAAACCATTTTCAGAATGTATATATAAATAACAATTAGAAAAATGTTTCAGTTCATATCAGCATTTTTCGTAATGAAAAGTAACAATGCCTCAAATTGGAACAATCTCCTCTTCCAAAGATCATAAGCTAAAGCATTGCAAGGACTGTGATTTAAATATAAGGAGGATCTTATAATGAAAATTGGTTCAAAACCTGTAGCTATATGTTTAAGAATTGAAATATAATTGCAGGCTTGTAGAATCATAAGTACTTGGCCAACCATGGCAGATCCTTGCTATCTTTCAGTGCAAAAGCAACATCATCACTGCCACATAACAAAACGAAATTGGGCTTAGGTGACAGGCCGTTATTTGGTCATGCAATGTCTGTAAACATTGTCAAAAACTAACTGATGATACGCTAACCGGTTGTCGAAACAGGATGAAATTGCATCAGATTATGAGGAATAACAAGAGATGCAAATTAGTAAGCCACTTGCTAGAATGACAGTATGCATATTCAGTTTAAATACTTCATCCAGGATATTTTGGCTAAAGGTAAGCACTTCCGTATTATAGAACTACGAAGTCGAGCATTAAAATGGCCAATGAATTTGGTTGTGGGAAAGATATCCTTCCTATTGTAAGTACAATCATGTCTAACTATCTAAAAGAAAATACTAGTGATTTGTTTTAACAGTCTTCCTGTGGCGCCTGTGGCTTAACGCTCAAGTAAATAATAACCCCACCATCAAATAATGTTGAGTTGCAGGTTCAAAATGTAGGAAAGATATAATTTGGAATTTTTTCAATGATATTTGATATCAGGAACATGGTCTAATTCCTTTTCATGAAAGTTTGCTAGAGAACTAACCTGGGAAAATTGAGCTGCAACTTCTGCACCCTGTGCCTATCACCGGCTTCACACAGAATAATTCTGCATTCTCCGAGTTTGCAGCTGCCATAAAGAAAAAGGGATTAAATATACATATATGTGTATTTACATATATATATGTGCATGTGTGTGTGTAAGACTTCAGCGCACAGATTAAGCCATTCTTTATCTTAGTTATTGCAAAACAGTTGGTACGTGTATTCGACCAAATTCATCAACAAGCTTGCTTGTGTTGTTAATGGTGGCAAGAGAAACAAAATCATGGTAACTATTAGGGTTAGAAACAGGCTGCTAAAGCGAATCGTAAATGGTTGCATCAGTCTTCCTAAACAAAACCTTAAATGCCGTGGCTTACATCATCAATGCTTAATACTTCCTCAAGTATCCCAGAGATAGATATGGAAGTACAAATATTGTCAGGCTAGTCACAGATGTTACAATATAAAGCTACCATTTTATAAACAAAAATACAAACCATATCTCTCTATGTGCCTTAAGAAGTCAATAGAAGATGCTTACCCAACTTTCAGAAGTGTGTCCCAACCAGGAAATGCTTCTCCATTGCTTGTGCAGAGACATGAAAATGTCATTGCCAACTGCAATATGGAGAAAATTCTCTCAGAAATTTGCAAAAATAGAACTTAACCGTTGATCAACTAAGAACAGTGACAGCAGATCAACAGAATTAATGCTAAACCAGCTAGCTATATATACAAACAGTTAGATATGCTGGAGGGTTGAAATTAATGATACTTGCTATATACTTGAGGAATGGAAGCTTCTAGTATCAAAGTAAGGTGTAAAGATATAGAACTACAATATACCAGCACATAAAAACATCACAGGATAAATAAGCTTTAGCAATGGACCTTTTCAAATGTGGTTTCCCCCATCCCTGTTTTGTAGAGCTCATAAACCATTGCAGTTAAGAAGATTTTACTCAGTTTAGAACAGCTTTTCATTACCTGCAAAGAAATATGATTTTAAGTTATTTCATAATGATATAAAAACAGTGATGGTATCCATGAATAGAACTTAGAATCTCTAAACACTATCTATAACATATATAAATCCACGACGAGTTTGGAAAAAATTTTGAACAGCTTTTCATTACCTCTGTTGTTATATTATTGATTTTGCTATTTTAAATATTTTTTGGACGAGAAACAAAAAGATAACTAAAATTGCAATTTGCAGATGTACAAGTAACTCCAACTTACTTGGACATGAGGTGCCTGGAACATTTCCTGAATGGCCGCATCGACATCAGCCATAGTAACAACGTCTTTCACTGGAGAATAGCAAAACATATATTTATTTATTAATCAGATCCACAGCTGTGATAATGCTACTTATGAACTGACATGTAAGCTAAGGGTAAATTTAGTCATTCATCTAGAACAAAAGTTGTGCAGCTGCAAGAGTAGCAGAGTATGCTACCAATAAGGCAGAAAAATTCATGTAAATATTGAGCAGTAAAAACACCATGATGGTTAAAGGCTAATAGATTTTGCATAAAACGTTCACATATGGTTCTGTAAGTCTAGAAAGATAAACTATCATCTTTTCATAAATATTAGAATCTGAAAACAGTATAATGAAATTTGCTAATAAATTTTTACATGCCAAGATAAATCTGAAGGTTTCAATTCTCACTACCACCACAGTTCTATGGGATAATTCTTATTTCTATAACCTAGTGACAAAGAACAAATTCGACACTCCAAAGATTTTCTGGTGCTATCAAAATAACTATGTCCACAATCTATCTTCTAACCATTACAAAGCAAAATCATAGGTGATGCCTCAAAGGCTGTGAATTTACCTATAGTTGTAAATAAAGCTGGTACTTGACCATTAAATATTATTTTCATATGCCATTATATGACTCTTCATATGATTAACTGTAAAATAATCATGTTTGTATGCATGTGTAATAAGTATCCAACACCACAGCAATGGCTTTACATTACAGTTCTAATCTTTCTAGAAAGCTTATTACCTGTAGAAGAATTCACACTTGAGATTTGGTTCTTCATATTATAATCTGCAATTTCTGCTGCACGCCTGCATATCTCTAGGGCACGGCGTGCATCCCCTGAAATGGCTGCTACCTAAAATATACATGTAAACTTTAACATCAAACTTACACAAGTACAATATGATTAACGGAAATAATATTTTTGGAATCAATTTTAGTAGATGAAAATAAAGAATGAAATCCAACTTTCATGGGAAAACATATGGGGACTAACCTTTCTTGAAGCAAATTCTACTGCTTGCTTTTCAAACGCATCAATTCCTTTCAAACGACTTGATATAATTTCCTGTAGCTGCTGATAATTGTAGGGACCAAAACAGAGTCTTTGAATACCCATTCGGCTTGAAATGCGAGGAAGTAACTTCTCTGGAAGATCCATTGTATTTGCTATTCCTGAATTCAGAGATCAACAATTCATATTGAATTTTTATTCTTGTCATCACCACTGTTATTGGTATAGGCCATAGTTTCAAATGCTGAAATAAGAAAAACTGTACCTATCACAATTAACTTGGAATGAGGCTTAGTAGGCCAGTCAAGAATGTTGTATAGTACCTGTAATTGAGAGAAATGCATGGTTATGAAGCAGCAACCTTTTTCAATTAAAATTAATATAAACAGAAAAGGAACTGTTAGCTTGCATCATAAGCTGCACAAATTACCGATTGGTTTCTGGTTACAAGAAGATCGAGTTCATCAATAAGTAGAATACAAGGTCGGTCATCGCCCTTAGCAATTTTCTTTCCATCTGAAAACCGTTCATTCAGTAATTGCAGAGCCTTTTTCCAACTAACCCTATGTCCAGTTAAGGCTTCATATATGACCTATAAGAATATAGCATTTAAATATAAAAAAGGCAACCATCAAAACATTTGTATTAAGATGAAACCATATAACTTCACAGTTAGTATATTTTATATTACTGTGTAAATATTCTCTGGTGCAGCCAACTTTAGACCATTAACCTCCACAAAACAGTAAGGTCTTATGCTTCCTGCATCAACTTCTGACTTTATGTTCCTCATTACTGCCAATACACTCATTGTCTGCAAATTCATGTGGGGGAAAAAAGAAGAAAAGACCAAATAAGCCTCTGATTTAAATAAGCTTCAACAGCAAATCCTATCAGCAAATTTGGAATGAAAAGAGGGAAAATTCTATATGCACAAAGGCATGAGCTATACTTTGCCTGTTCCAGGAACACCATGAATATAAAGGCAACGCCCAAGGCACTGATCATCACATATGGCTCCTTTTACAAAAGTTGTTATCTCCTCCATTTCTCTGCACCATAACATATTTTCTATTCAATGTATAATAAGAACAGTAAAAATAGAACAAGATAGCTAACAAGTTTCACATACTTATTCCTACAAGGTAACGACTTTGGTAATGTTGCCAACAAAAGTGTTGCTTTTGCCCTTTCCAGCTCAGTCTGCTTGTGGCACCTCACATGCTCTGGGATCATTTTTGTCCCTACTTTTTGAATACCAAAGAAACGGCCCTTCCGAGAGTTCTGTATCAATCAAATAGTTTTCTAAGAATCTTGGCAGCTGCCAAACACAAAGTTAAGAAAATGAAATAACTAGAAAATATCCCTACTGCAGCCAATTGATGAGTTGTGGATGGTCTAGCATGTGCATTCCTTTCATTTTCCTCTTCATATTCCATATCTTCATCTGTATCGGAGTCATCTTCCTTGCAAGAATTCCAGTCTTCATCACCATTAGCACATTCACCATCCTACAAACAGAAAAGATACGAATTAATTTCAACAGAATACTGACTCCATTTTAGTAAAGAAAAAGCCACTTTAATGAAAATTCAGATTTTTGACTGCTTACTTCATCATTATCAATCTCAGCTAGACGCTTGAAACTGTGCCATTGAATATCATATTCATATTCACACAGGAAAACATCATCCCCTTGATCATTGGCCTTGGCGTATTCTTTGGGGCTCATGACATTACAATGCCTAATGATGGATTCCATCTGTAGTGCCAAATGTTAGAAACTTTAATTTAACAAACTCCTTAGCAAGGTTTTAAGAATCATTCAGTTTTCAGTTAGCTGGAAAAAAAAATCCTAGAGAGAAGCCTAAGAAGAGGATGATCCCATTGAATTAATTAAGATGTAGAACCCTGCAATGAGAAACCTCTTCAATGCTTTCATTTTATGTTTCCCTCTATCTTATTTAGCGAACTGTTCAAATCTTAAACCATAGGCAATTTATTTGATGAATGACCAAAACTAATTGGTATGGCTGCTATCTTATCTGTTGAGGCAATTTAGTACGAGAGAAATCTAGGAGCTGGGTTGAATAATAAGTCTTTAGCAGAAGTCATAGACCTAACTCAACTAATTCCTTGTGTCAAGGTGACTAAACTGGAAATTGGACTGGTCCTATCATATATAAGGACAGAATTTCATACTTGATTTTGGAAGTTTGATTCCTTGGGTTTGTCAAATTCTAGTTTTACTATTAAGGCAGCTAAGAATATACAACATTGCCATACATAGTAGAGGATGACCTTTTTTTTGTGGATATTAACACATATGCTTCTTATCTGCTTTGAAGCAACAACATCTAAACCTTATTGGTAACCAAAATAAGATTATAAGAAGCATGTATATTGATTGAAACACGACTGCAACTCTAAAGTCATACTCAAGTAAGAAATTTCATCAAGAACAAAAGAAAAAGGTAGTGATCATTTTTCCTATCATATAAGTAAAAGGAAATTCCCAAAAGACATCAAACCATCCACACCTTCCCACATATACAATCATAGATGAACATTTCTACTCTAATAATAAATTAACATTGACAATTCAAACAGATGTTATCCATGACCTCTATGTCAGCAAAATCATTTGTCCGATAAAGCTCCCTTTTCAAATTATGAGGTTGTCTCCCACTTGCAGTCTCTTCTGGTATAATATACCAACGTCCACGGAACCAATAGCTACCATCAACTTCTTTCCACAAACTGCAAACTCCGACAGAAAAAAAATCAACCTGTTTTTATGACAGACATGAATAACCATAAAGATAAAATGCAACATGTTTGTAAACAAACCTCTCAATACGGGCAGCCCATAAATCACTGGCAAGCAGCTTTTCCCTTAAAGTCCTAACCCGCTTCTTCCCCTCAGGAGGCTTCGGAAACTCGACATCTTTGCCTAATTTCCGAGCCTGGCAAAACCCACAAACCCAATCACCATCAGGAACCTCTTTCAATGGCGGCGTCAAGCACTTCAAGTGAAATCCACCTAGACAATCATCACACTCGATCATCACACCCCTCCCTACCTTGAAGCAAACTCTACACTCCTCCATTTCAGGAACCTCATCATCTGAGCTCGCGTCCTCCCTTCTCTTCACGTACACATCATCTCCCACCTCAAACTCACCCCCATCATACACCACTTTCTTATAATAAACCCGCTTCCTCCCCTTCTTCTCCTCCTTATTTACCTTCTTCAAACTCCTCGTCGCCATAGCTCTAGTTACCGCTCTTTTCTCTCCCCCCTTCTTCCTCTTCTTACTCTCCAACGCCTGAGGTGACACCGGAAAAAACGTAGCGTCACCCAATTTACCCAAATCTGGGATTTCCATTTCCTCCTCACTAAGCTTACATCTCAAGCTTTTCCGCGTCTTTACACTCTCCTCGTTTCTCAATCCCTTTTTTCTCTTCTCCGGTGACACAACGTCACCATTCCCCTCACCCAATTTACCCAGATCTTCGTTGAGCTTACATTTAGGGCTTTTTCCCATCTTTACACTCCCCTCCTCACTCAATCCCTTTTTCCTCTTCTTACTCTCCAACGCCTCAGGCGACACCGGACAAAACGCATCCTCAACCTCACCATTCCCTTCACCCACTTTACCCATTTCTGGGATTTCCCTATCCTCCTCATTGAACTTACATTTCAGGGTTCTCGGCGTCCTTACACTCGATCCCTTTCGATTATTCCCAGAGCACTTCCCAATTCCATCCAAAGCTTCCAAAGCTTTTCGAGGCGTGCTTAGATCTAGCATTTCATCTACTGTTTTTGAAGTGAAAAGTTGAAGAGATCGACGTGAAGATCTACGAAGGGGAAGTTGTGGGGTTTGAGGGGATAGATGAATCGAAGGAGTGGATGATTGTGATTTGACATTATTAGGGGATTGCTTGGGTTTTTTGGGGGATTGAAATTGCTTTCTAGGAGTTTCTGTTGGCATTTTTGTGTATTGTTGTTTAGTGAAGGTGACAAAATTGGTGGCGATTTTCGATTTTTTTTTCAGGGTTTTGCAGATGGGGAGAGGACGATGGGTGGTTTTTAGAGGGTAAGTGAATTGGCGGGAAACGTTGTCTTTCCCTCCCATTTTTGTATTCCCCTTTTGGTCGTTGAAACGGTGCATTTTGCCTAGTCGGCTTTGCTTTGGAGATTCCGTTTTGAGTTGTATATTATTATTACTTTTAGAATTTATTATTATTATTATTAGTTATTATTATTATTATTATTATTATTACCATCTATTTATCTATACTCTCAATAAATTTTAAATTTTAATTAGTTTTGTTGTATTTTGACTATTTCAGTGTATAGATAAATATATGGTAATAAAATAATACTGAACTAGCAGAGTTTTTTCTTTCTTTGGCTAGTATTTTTAAAATTTCCTTGTTTTAGAGTTACCCCATAAGTAGATAAAAATATTTCAAAAACTTCTCAAGTTAAATTTAGTTAGATCACTCATATGGATAAGATTTAATTACTAGGTGACAGCTGTCGTATTCGACCGGGTTTTTTCAAATTTTTAACTATCTTTTATAGCTTTTAATATTATTTTACAAAATTTTAAATTTTTTCATAAATATGTTAAAAGAAAACAAGAATTTCAGCATTTTAATATAAAACATTTATGTCCACATAATAAAAATTAAAATTAATATAAAACTTAGAATTAATTATATATTAACTAAAATATAAAATTCAATTCAGTTTCAATAATCTCAATTTTAAACTTACATTTTATAAATTATCCAAACATCTTAGATTTGATTTTAAATTTTAATTATTTCAGACAATCATAATTATTTCACTTATCTTTTTTTTTTTTTAGATAAATTTTAATAGTTGTAATAGCCAGTGAGTTTTTTACGTGGGGAGCTCAAAACCATCCATTTCTTACTTTTTTAGTCTCCCTACTAATAAATCCAACCGATATTATCTTTCAAAAAATTCATAATAAATTATTTATAAATGATGGATTTAATTATATTGATTGAACATTAGTTTAGTTCTATACGCTTTTTTTTTTTGTAAAAAATCACACGACTTATATTATTTAATCAATTTTGTATTTCACAATATTCACAAACAAATATAAATAAAAATAAAAATTCAGACCATAACCAAGACACTCACTAATAGATCTTATTTTAACAATAATCGACTTAACAAAAAAAAATAAAAAAGAGAAGGAAAAACAAACAAAAGAACTCCTGTTGTTTGGTAACCACAAAGCCTTGACCAAATCTGAAATCAAACCATATAAGGCTCCAAAGTATCCCGATTGTTGTTTTTTCATCCATAAAACTTGAACTTAAGACTTTACTTAAAAATGATTGAGCTGCTTGTTACGCTATTAACTGTCGCATTCTTTCGTAATGAAATCTACGCAAAATAGTGAATAATGTATGGCAACAAAGCTAACTCATGAAAACAATAACAATTGACCACCACAATCTCATAATCACTTAGCTTTTAAAATATTGTTTATATAAGATTTACAACAAAATCTGGATGTAAATACCTGAGGGTATTCAGCTCTGCTTTCAAGTTTGGAGACTCATGAGGGAGTTGAGAGTATCTCTTATTGCTGCCATAGAGGCAAACGGATTTAGATGCCCTCCGATAACTTCTTCAAACAAAGCTCTCGAATAGATTGAAGGAAAACCCTGTTTATGTTTGAGAGGAAGAATATAATACACCGGCTCATGTTGTTAACGCTACGTTTCCTTCACGTGGAGAGAGATTCGATCTTGTTCTTGTTGCGGCCTTACCTGAAAACCATTCGAGGAAAGTGGGTTGAATCTGTTAGTTTCGTGATGACCTTGATAAGAAAGATACAGTATTTCAACTCTGTTATATGAACCAAAAGCAGGATCAACCAAATATTTTCATCAATTAATAGAAATCTTCTCGGTGAAACCAGATCGAAGAATTTAGGCTTTGAAAGAAACACATCGGCGTAAATATACCTAGCTTACAACTACAAGATGATAAAATCCACAAAAAACAGCATAATCCATCTAAAATATTGAACAATTATTAAATAGTTTAAGAATTTGGTTATCAAGAAACTGTTGATCATGGAGCAGAAACGAAAACAATCAGACTTGTTGCCAGTTTCCGCTGTAAAATAATGACCTCGTTACTGGCTAGATGTCAATAATGGCTTCTTGAACCGAGATTAGTCAGACCTACAACCTGGTTTTAAGAGTGCCTATGACCGGATTAGGTTTTTAACATATAGAGGTTCCTTTATGGACTCAACCAATCACTAAGGGCCTGGTCTGGGATGGGAAAAAGAATGCTCAAAGAGTTGGAGCCCTTCTTAAAATCAGCTTTTCAGCTATAAGTGAGTCCTCTGGGCAAGGCTTTCTAGGCTCATCAAATATAAGACTCGTAATAAAGCAAGGGAAGTCTACGAAGGCATGCAGGTGACAAAATCGGTCAAAGATATTGTCAAAGATATGAGCAAATGCGTGAAATACTATGCCAGCAGCTACCATTGTGCCACCAGCCCATGGTCAAACGTGCACAGCGTAGAAATGGCCATTGTGAGAAAACACAATGGTGCAAGAAGGTAATTTAGCAAGCTATGTTGATAAATCATTTAGTCACACATAACCAAACACATCATCACCGTTAATGATAAGAGAACTGACCTTCGTCTTTTTCCACTTTTCTTCTACTTCGCCAAAGAAGTCGGATAGGAGTACCAGCGAACCCAGCATCTGAGCGAAGTTGCTTCTCCATATAACGTCGGTAGGTCTCCGGGAATAGTTTTGCATCATTAACGAAGAAAACAAATGTAGGTGGCCTAATAGCTGCCTGCAAAAGGAGAGATTATTGGATACAAAGTGTCACATAAACTACATTATTCGAGTTAAAGATTTAGAACTGCAGAAGAAAAGAATTGCTCCATCAAGAAAGGGCATGCTAAACCGAAGTCCAGGGCACAAGAAGTGTCCCTAGGATGTGCTATAGGTGATTAATTGCTATGAACCAAACAGAAAGAGGAATACGACAAGTGCATCTTCATCTATGTGCTTTTCCCATATTTAATTATATATACTACAAGTGGTTTAGACTTTATATTATATTTAATACTAAATAAATAAGAACTAGAATTTGGAAAGGAAGAACAACATTTCTAAAAGACCAATTCCCCAATAGTAATGTATAAACGAAGATAGCACTTGCACACAAAGCTGCTTATTGTGATTAACAAACAGGTGCGGTCCTTGCAAACAACTGATAACAGCCAAAACATATGGAAATTATACAGACTAAGCTCCGTTTAAAGAATGAAGATTTCAGTCTCTTGAAACGTTGAAAGGTTCATTTGCACAAACAAATAATAGGCTATCTCATGTTGGCAGCTCCCTAGCATAGAAATGGGCGGCAAAATATTCATATCTAACAGCAGCTAGAAATCAGTTTCAAACAACTTAACAAAAAATCCCATGGCATTATGGTTAATGGATGGTTCAATATGATGTAAGACTGAAATGAAATAGTTTCAAATGTTGTCACCAAGAAGAAAAGCCGAGAAAGTGGAAGTTTCTGATAAGGAAATGGTGGCAGACGAAGAGAAGATTCAGGAAAAGAATAGGTTTGGAAATGAAGCAGCTAGCTTTAGGAAAGAATGAACTGCAAAACAGGTCAAATTTGAAGAAGGTGAATCGGCCTTTATAAACATATACAGATAACAACAGAACAATCCCAATAAATAGCACCATGATATAATTGATTATTTTGCTAAGTAACAAAAATACCTGAGTGCAATAATAAACACGTCCTCTCTTGCCACCTCGTGTCCTAGGAGGGGGTTTGAATGCTATTGCTTCCCGAATCACTTGATTCAATATTGCCGTGCTAAGTCTTCTTGCTCTCTCCTTTTCAACTGTGCTAGCTGCAACAATTACCCTGAATCCAAAAATAAAATTAGTGCAAAAAAGATAGGACATAATGGTTAATAATATGGTCTTACAACATCTTAACAACTCATAAACTCAGTTGTAACAATAAAATGATAAGATATGGCAGGTCAAACACATACTTTTCAACACTCTGACCGGTGATTGCAGTAGAATAAACAATGGGAGCCCAATCAAGCATGCGCATCTTCTCTCTAACATCTTGCTCGTAGTATGTTGCAGTTTGCTGGTTTTTATTTGGTATTGTATCCCATTTGTTTACAACAATCAGACAACCCTTTCCTTCTTTCTCTATTCTCTCAGCAATTCTAGTATCCTAGAACAACAAGACAAAATAACACAACCGTTAACAAAATAATCAAAAGGACAATTAGGGGGCAAAAATTCATCAGATTAACAGGTCAAGACACATACCTTGTTTTATTATAGAAATATCAATAAGTTCATATGAAAAATATCTCAAAGTTTGGTTACCACTAAATTTACTTCGTACTGAACTTCCTAAATCAATATTATATTCAATCAACTAATAGACAAACAATTCAATTATTTATAGAAAGATTTGAAGATAAAAAAAATGGAAAAAGCATCCAAAAAGGAGCAAGAATTTCAAATCCAAGCCCATATATTGTATTCTTTTTTTCATTTTTGCATTTTTCCCCTTTTGTAAACCTTCAGTAAGAATCCATCAACCTTAATCTTTGAATTAGGAAAGGCTAGTTAGGATTATATTAGTGAATATAGCAGGGGTTGTACCAAAAATGAGAAGATGCACAACGATTGACTCAAATACAAAAACAGAGTATATTCCATGGTCTTCCTTGGACTTTTTGCTGAAAATTCAAAACTTCCAATTGTCACCAAGGATTGGTGGCAGTATAAATCACTAGACCTTTACCAAGAACTTTCATTTTCAAGAATCAAAGTAAGGCAGCAGCAGCAACCACAAAAATATTATTTTCCAGTACATATATCACTGATTTGTTAATTTCCACTTTCTTCCAAGGAGAAGTCAATGATTATAGGACTAATTGGATCTTGCTTACGCTTGAATTGTTTATTGAGGAAATCAAAGCTCATGTGTGCAATTGTTGCATTGATTTGCCAGTCATTACCATTAAATGGATGACATTAATTTTCATAAGATCTCTAAATTGTTACATCTAAATCAACTTGGTATAACTTGATTTACCAAATACAAAAATCTGTCATCATATTGCCATTCTATATGTTCAAGCACCGCTTAACACTGCAATATGGTTAACACCATATGCTGATAAAGGAGGACAGACCAAGCATCTTGAATCCATAATATTAGTAACGCCATTTGTCTAGAAATCACCGATAGAGTACCTGTTCAGTTATGCAAGCCATGGCCTCAATGACTAGAGCAACGACATCAGACCGACGGATGGCACGGAATGCTCTGTTCACTGATAAAGCCTCAGTGGTACTACCCGATGAAGCTACAGATGCCCTTCTTCTGATCCCGGCAGTATCAATAAGCCGGAACTTCTGCAAAATGATGACCTGCGTATTAAGTTTCAGAAAGAAACTGGAATTCAAAAGCAAACAGACCTCGGGACATTATTTTTCTTTTCTACTCATTCTTTATCACCGGTCCCTTCAAGCATAAAAAATTTGATCTCCCACTCATAGAAGCGGAACCAAGACATGCAGGCTATCAGCTGTAATAAAGGTATTTCTGAACTAAAGAAACCTGGCGATCAGGTCCAACAAATTCTGTATCAATTGCATCACGAGTGGTACCACTGATGGGGCTCACAATTGTTCTATCCTCCCCAAGCAAAGAATTTAGAATGCTGCTTTTACCAACATTTGGTCGACCAACAATTGCAATCGAGGGGACATAATTCTCTTCCTCGTCCATATTTTCTATATCCTACAATACAATCAAGAAGCCACGTGCTTAGCAGAGAAAGCAATTGAGATTATCATTAAGAAATATAAAAATTAAGAACAGTTCCACAAAGGAAATGGAAAAGTTGAGCACAAGAAATTAAACGGAACTGTTAACAAAGAGAAATCATAAAGCCAAATTACCTCAGTCTTTTTAAGTCCTGAACAAACAAGATCAAGAAGCTCCCCAGTTCCAGTCCCAGATAAAGCAGAAATAGGAATCGGAGAGAACCTGGTTTTATGGTTGAACGAATTCATCAAAAGTTAAGCAGAAGTGAAATAAAATAACAGCTTTCCTAGGTCTACCAAAAATAAAAAGAGATAACTTGAG
The DNA here is from genome assembly GCF_025698485.1 of Gossypium arboreum. Lineage (NCBI taxonomy): Eukaryota > Viridiplantae > Streptophyta > Magnoliopsida > Malvales > Malvaceae > Gossypium > Gossypium arboreum. The sequence continues at coordinate 140,675,779 of NC_069077.1, read as the reverse complement.
ATAATAAACCTCTCCAAATAAAAAGCAATAGTCACCAACCAAATCTTTTTTCTCAGTGGTAAAAGTAGAAAGAAAGAGGAAAATTGGAAGTGGCATGAGGTTGAGGGAGAGAAAGAGAAAGGCAGAGACAGAGCTACTCCAGTAACATCAGAGCTAAGTTTTTAATGCCATGCAAACTGTAAGCTACACTCAACGCATAGCCAATAAGCATTAAGTATTGAAAACCAAAAAAATCTCAGCAAAACAGAACTTAAGAATTACCCCAATGACCAAAACTCTGATGCTTGCATGACTCCTTTCCGTGGAGATTCACACTTATTCACTGCAAGGACAATATATTTACTTGAGTAGCTCTTTCGAAGCCAGTCTGCAATCTCCACATCAGCTGCCGTTAGACCAGCCTGTTCAGTATCATACAAACAAGAACTTGGCAAGTTGAACTATTCAAAAGATATAGAATAATGTATAGTTGGTTTCATTTCATATAACTGAAACAGATTGCCGCCAAGATAAACAATTATCAAGGTAGATAAAATATCCATTAAGTTATCCACCATACTGATGCATAATTTTCCTAGATTTTGATTCCCAAGTTTTTCCCTTCTAAAAGCATCTAATCCTCACAGACAGGCAGCCAGCTCTCAAGACTATTTCTTCATAGTTTCTTCAAATTTTAGTTAAGAAATTTTCTTTTATTTTGCACATATATATAACATAAAAGAAAAACAGTATAGCTACTTGCACTCAGGTCAATGCTTAGGACCTTCCTTGCCTATGCCAGAAGAGATGGAGCAAACATGTAAAAGTTTACAATTCTTTGGCTAGGAAAACAAAGCCATAGTGCCTTTTTTATGTGACAATTCAAACAAATTGGCAGTTGGAAAGCCCAACTTCAGTATAAGTCTATGAGAAACTATAACCTTATATGTAAAAACGCTACATAACAAACTTCAATTCTCCAATTTCCTAGTCACCTTCAGTGTCTAGTTAAGTTCCTTGATGCCAGCAAGCACTCAAGGCAATACATGATTCAACTTAAATGTTTATTCACTGTCTTGTTACTTTCAAAACATTTTCTAAATAATTATTTAGCCACTCAGTTACTCCAACAACTTGGAACGTTTTCAATGGTCAGTGATTTTATTTCATTAGATTGCAATTTTAAGTAAATTTTAGAATAAAATACTATCATTCCTTTTTCCATTCAGCTTAAAAGAGATCCTAAATCTCTTTCTTTCTTTCTTTCTTTTTTAATAAATCCAAAACTCAATCAAACATTCACAAGTAACATGATTCAAATGTGCTAGATAAACTTTCTCGACCTTTTGTATTATTAGGTCAAAGTTCCAAAAGGAAACAATGATGGCCAACGTAAGAAACAGGAAGTGTACCTGCCCATCTACAAGGAATATAATGACAGATGCTTCTTCAACAGCTGCAGTAGCTTGCCGTTCAATCATAGAAGGCATCCTTGCAACAGCTGCCTCTCTAGAGAGTAATGAAATCCCATCCATGCCAATGGTTGTTGAAATAGCCAAGTCTTCCATTACATTAGCCTGTGACTTTGACACATTTATAACTCCTCCAGTATCAACCACCACAAATTCATGATCACCCCAGAAAGATCTACCATACAATCGATCCCGGGTAACCCCAGGTTCATCCACCACAATCGCCCTGTTTCCCTGTAAACAAAATTCATGAAAGAGTGACATTTTTGACAATCTAAAAGCATACACTTAATCACACATTGCCGATCATTTGGTCACTCATAAGAATTAAAGAAATATTTGTGGACTATACCCCCACAAGGCGATTAAATAATGCTGATTTCCCAACATTTGGCCTTCCAACTATTGTGACTTTTGGAAGAAGATGGTCAGGAATCTGCAAAAGGATTTAAAATTTTCGGTCAGTAGTAACAAAATTTCTAGTATATCTTAAAAAGGAGAGTCCCCATTTACATCCTAAAAGATATTTATTGAACTACATCACAATAATCATTGGTTCAAAAAGCTATTTGTAAATTTAAGTATTTAACAGACATTTCAAAAATGAAACAGAAGTTCATATGCCTACGCTCTCAGCTTTTCAATATGTTTCCGCCATACATATTTCCAATCTTTCAAAATTTTAAGCTACGGCATCACATAGCTCTCAAAAAATATGAAACTGGTATAAGGCACATAGATAACACAGAGCAGCTAAAAACAGCCATGAAATATCTCAGCTTGCAAAAACAGTTAAAAAGCAACAGACTGGTACAACAATATTCTTTCAAGTAATGTTAAAACAGAAACAAACCAATAAAACCCTCGCACCAGTATTAAAGCATTGACAATATGTACATCATCATAAAATGGAATTCCAACCTAGAACACAAATTTTGCCATGCTGCAAATGTTTTTTCTAAGCACTGAATTTCCAAAGAGCTTTAAAACAATACACTATCAAGTAAAGAAGACGCAACACACTGTGACAAAATAGAAAGAACAAGAAAAATGAAGCAAAGATAATCAGTTCTCTCTTGCAAGTTACAATCATATGGTTTCAAGTCACCCCTTCAGAAACTAATTAGCACGGTAATCATCATAATCGGGAGACAACAATAACCAAAGATAGTACGCTTTACTTACAGTTTTGGTTGCACCTTTACGCCTCTTCTGCTTTCCTTTAAACCCCTTAAGATCATCTGTCTCGTCCTCTGAGAAAAATATATATAACAATAATATAATTTTGGGAAGAATTAAAAATAACAAGCAGTCAAACACAATTACGTGAGAACAGTTGTTATAATTTAACTTCTGACTTAATATTTAACCAAATAAAACACCTTATTTAGCAACTTTTCGAAAATAAATAAATAAATAAAAGTCAAGATATATGTTGTCAGGGCTCGTACTTTTTTTATTTAAAACTTCTAATCCAATAATTGTCAAATTTTACTTACTCCTATATATGCTCACTGAGTTCCTAATAATTTGCTTACTGATTTCGTGATAATTTACATGCTCTGCTCATTAGTTCATAATAATTTGCTTCTGAAATTACTATATGATTAGATAAATATATTGATATTTAGATCGTCAAAATTTTGACAGAAAATAAATACTATTGCACTAGGATTCTTAAATCGAAAAGAAAGAGAGAGAGAGAGAGAGAGGATTTATTTCTTTAATTCAGTGACTGAATCTCAATTTTGATTAAAGGTTAGGCACAATACAAAAAAGGCCAATGAGAAAGGGAAAAAAAGGAGTAACGAGAGGTAAATTACCAATGGTTAATTGGCGAGATAAGGAAGTCGAATAGCTACGAACGGCATCTTTGGCTTCGGATTCAAGTGCTTCCAAGTCCAAATCATCGTCCTCATAAAATTCTTCTTCGTCTGCCTCCTCCTCCTCCTCCTCCCCCGCCGCCGCAGCTTCTTCTTCTTCGTCGTCTAGAAAACCTATGAATCCGTCGGAGTGAGGAGGCGGAGAAGTGGCAGAGGTGCAGCGGCAGAGAAACGGAGAAGGGAGGGAGGAAACCGGCGGAGGAGAGAAATTAGAACGAATAGGGCGAAGAGGAAGAGAGGAAAGTGTGGAAATGGGAGAAAGGAGAGTGACTGATTTAGCGAAAGGGAGGGATTGGATACTACAAAAACATGCCATTTTTCTTCTTTCGAGCTGTTTCAGAACTTTCAGAGTGTTCAAAAAAAAAAAACGAAACTTCAGGGGAGGGAGGTTTGGCTTTGGCGGTTGAGACTTTACAGAGGTTTATCCTTTCTCCCGGTTTAATTCCACCAGACATCCTAAACTATAAACTTCATTTTCAATTGGTCCCTAAATTTCGAAACATTCTAATTAAATCCTAAACTATCAATATTATATCAATCAGGTCCTTCCATTATTAAAATCATTAATTTAACTATTAAATGACACATAAAATCTTATGTGACTAAAATGAATTTTTCAAAGAAAAGTAAAATAAAATTAAAAACTAAAAATAAAGTAAAACCGAAAAAAATAGAGAATAAACGATAACTTTTTAAAAGCTTCAAAACTTTTAAATCAATAATTTTACAACATTCATATTCAAAATATTTATTTTTCTTTATTTTTTTCATTTTAAATTATGTCATATGAGATTTGACGTTTAATTTAACAATTAAGTTAACGATTCTAATAACGAAATGACTTTATTGAGATATCACCGGTAATTTGAGTCAAAATTTAATTTTAGTCTCTCTTTTCTACTAAAATTAGAGGTTTAATATTTAATCAATATAATTTGATATAATTTAGTCCTTTATTTTAAAATATTGTTGATAATAATTTGAGAAATAGCTAAAAAACCATGTCTCTTACGGAATAAGTTATATTATTATTAGAATTTTTTTATCTTTTGTATAAATTTAATAAAATTCACATACCATAAGATTTGAGCCTAATACATGATAATATTTAAACCAAAATTTTATTTGATTTATGCGTAAAATTTTAATAAATATATATTTTTAAAACCATTCACATCATGGTATGCTATAATCTAGTATTTAATGATATTATTAGTTGTTGCTATCAAAGTGACGACATATGAATTTTTTTTACAATTATTCGACCACAGGCAGAATGAAAAATCTAATAAATTGTTCAACTAATAATAATTTTGCATTTGATCATGCAAATAGGGGGAAATCATAAAGTTAAAATTTCTTGTTTAAATAATTTTATTATGTATTCTGATTATATCGACTATTTTTTACACGAACTACCTATAAGCCTTTCCAACCCATATATACAGAAGGATAATATGTTTCTACGTACTCGAATCTATATCTCTTCTGCATTGATAACAATACCTATATCAATCTAGCTAAATAAAAGCTAATCAATCCTATTTTATCCATGATAAATTTGCACTAACTCAAGTGAAAATTTAATCAAATACATTGGACAATAATAAATTTATATAACAATTGAATACTGAAAATAACTCTTTATAAAAAAATAGTATTAATTTGAATTAAAAAAATTAAATTATTTTAAATTGAGATTAAAATATTAAATTATATCTATTAAATGATAAAAAATTGACGCTAAATTCGGCACTTCTTTCTCTTATATTAAAAGAATAATTAAAATATGACTAAATAAACCAAAATCATAACCTTTTAAAATGCGCCAAAAGTTTGAAAAATAAAATGGGAGGTGATTTATTTTATTTTAAAATAAAAATGTTTAGCTTTATCTTTAAACCCACAAACCTTTCTCGTCCATTATAAACTTGTCCTCTTCCAAAAAAAAAAATACATTTTTATATGTTTCATCTAATTTTATTTTTGTGTTGAACGAAAAAAAAACTTCTAATTCATTATTATGTTATCTTAAATTCAAGTTTCGTCGTACATGAATTTAAATTCATCTTTATAAATTTTATATAAAAATACAAAAAAGTCAGAATATGCCATTTCTCCTTGAACTTTGTCAAATTTTAAATTTAAATCTATGATTAAAATTTATCAAAATTTTAATTTGGAAATTTTTTGACATAGTCAAGTTGGAATTTTAATTGATCAATTTTAATAAAAAATACTTACGATTTTTATAAAAAATTCCTCATTGATAGGTAAAAATAATTACCTTAATGATTGGGATTTTGAATTTGAGAAAGTAAATGGATTACATTTTAACTTTAAAAGTAAAGAGAACAAACCTCAAATTCTTTACAAGTCTATAGACTAACATCACATTTTAACCAAAACAAAAACACACTTATAATAATAATTGGTACTTTATAAAAGGAATCGAGTTTTAGTCTTTTCATAACTAAACTAATATCTAGTTGGCTCGTAACATCAACTCAGCTTTGGACTTAAATATAATAGATATAAATATAGATAGATATTTGTCATAAATTAATCTAGATAATTCAATTCAGATTATACGGCTTAGCCCAAAAAAATAATTTATAGGCATAATGCATATATAAATGAAAATATGGAATCAGTTTTACCCAAAGGTTATCAAAAACATAAAAAAGCAACATCAAATATTTTAATGTATAGTTATAAACCTCTCAGATGACTTAAACTGTGCCCTAGAGTTAGTTCTTTTAACCTATATTTCAAAAAAACACAAATTTAATAACCAACTGCCCTTTATTTTTTCTTCAGTTGATATTACACTCATCTAGGAACTATAATCCATCTACCAACATGATCATCGTTATCATATGGTATTATTGGTCTGATGTTGATCAGTTTCGTCGGGATTTTCAGTTTCATCTGGGGGGGTTACAGTTTCAGAGTTTACCTTACTTTCATTTGAAAATTTGTTGTTATCTTCTGTGGCATTAACTACTGGTTGTTTCTCCATCATCCCGGAGAGAGCTAGGCTCGGAGACCATTCGAGGACGTCGTCGATTATGTTCGACATCCGTTTTTGATACCTGCAAGAGTAGTATAAAAGGGTTTAGATGTATGATGCCGAATGATTCCAAGAACACCAGTCCAGAATGATTGAAACTGTTAACGAAACACATGATGTATACACACATATGTAAGTGCTTGAAGACTACAATTGTCCTCCTAAATTCTAGATCAAGTGTGAAGACGCCTTTAATGATGGAAATCATGAAGCACTGTATGGGCCTTTTAAAGCACTAATAGATAAAAGTACCATGGTGGCCTTTGTACTAAGAGTAGGATTGCATTTTGCCCCAACTACTAAAAAATATAGGGCAAATAGTCCCTATACGTTAAATCAAAAAGTAAACTAATCCTTCAATTAAAATTTTCACCATTTCTATTGTTAAAAACAGATCCCTCTACGTCAGCATGATGTACATGTGGCATGCCACATATCATTGTCTGGTTATCCCGTTAGCTACGCCAGTTTTTAATAGCACAAATAGATGAAATTTTTAATAGAAAGCACCAATATGCTCTTTGAACTAATGTATATGGAATGATTTGCTCATTTTTTGAGTAGACAGGGCAAAATGTAATCCAACTTCTAGTCCAAGGGCCTCCATGGTACTTTTACCGCAATAATATGATCACACTGCTCTCTGGATTAATAGGAAAAAAAAATAAAAAAATCTTATGACCAAGAGCAGATTTGGAACTGACCTTGCTCTAGCAGCCTCATCAGGAGCATGATGCCTCAGCAGCAATATAACCAAGACAGCCACAATTGCATAAAACAGTCTTGCTGTCCATTTTGGACGTTCTTCTTCATCTTTTTTGGGCAAAAACCGGAACAATTCTCGCAGCGTTGCTTCCTCAGCAAGGATGTTAGGGAAGAACCAAATACGCTTTCCCAGGACGATCCATGCAGCACCAAATATTGCAGCTCTCACTACAAAGTTTAAAATTTGAATGAAAATAGAGAAAAGAAAAGCAAACATGCAATAGAAAAAAGGTACAGAAAAACAGAAAAAACCGGTGATTTGAACAACTAAAATTGATCATGCAAATAACCTTTTACAAACCAGGACCACAGCCAGGCAGTTCAAGACACTAATCTGTTTTAACTCAACAGCAATAAGTGCAAACATAAGGGGTTTACCAAGGTAGTTCCACTTGTCCCTAAATTTGACCGGAAAGTTGGTTTGAGATACAACATGTATCTCTGGCTCACTATTTTACTTCCTAAAGGAATTTTTGGTGATATATTACGCAGTTGGTAATTTAGTTTATGGGGAATACTAGTGGAAAGGAAATTAACATACAACGTTTCCTCTTCCAGTATAAAGTCAGTTATAGCCAACATGAATTTTGTTATATTTTTGTGTTCCCAAAGACCATAGCTCAGTTCAGTTCCCATGTCATATGCTATTGTTATTTCAGTAGTATACACACACAAGAGAGAAAGAGAGATTGGAGAATATACAATCGCTACCAATTCATAAGTTTTATATTATCAGTGACTAAGACAGATGCTTACTGACAAGACGAATAGAAAGGACACAACTACATGCACATCTGTCTTGTATGTATCTATCTTATTGGCAAGACCGAAATAACAAATGCACCATCTACATAGAAAGGGCGCAACCTACATGCACATCAGTATTGTATGTGCAGTAACCCAAGTAAGAGAGAATTAATGTAACTGCTTACATCAAGTGGCATTATTAGGCCAAAAGTTTAGTTGCATTAACCGAAATTTAAACCTGAGCAAAGAATTACACTAACATTAGATAAAACTGTAATGATATAGAATTACAATCTTAGAATAGCACACATGACAACAGGGTTCAGTGCCTAAAAAACAGGGTTTAAAAGTAATGTAATATTTACTTAGCAAATAAAACCCAAATGGGCATAAAAACCTTGCTTGATAGGCAAGGAATTGTACCAACATCATTTCAAATGCTAGTCACCAACCCCAAAATCAAACTAACAACTGCTTTCTTCGGCCAGCATTTACAAACAATGTTTCTACTTTAACATAGTAAACAAAGAAAATTTAGTTTTGAATAGCATTAAAATGTTCCTAATATTGGAAAAGAATTAACCAAATTACATAGAAAAGGATACAATGAATATTAATATCAAATAACATCCAGAAAAAGAAATTAATAGAGAAAAACTTACATAAAAGCAAGGAGAGAATAAGTAGAAGAAGTCCCGCGCATGAGTAGAGTATTAGTAATTTGCATCGATGTGGATATACAGGAAACAAGCAGATTGCAAGAGTCAATATGGGCCAGAAAAATGAGAGAAGTGTCTGCCATAATGGCCTTCGTTTCACAAACGTCCATGCAAAAAAGGCATCATTTTCAGAGAACACTCGCTCCTGCAAAAAGGGTCAGAACCCAGATAAAAGCATTAGTTTGAGGAAGACAGGTGATTCTGCAGAATAACAACAATATGGATAAGAAAACAGAGAAAGCATAAGGCAAATAGCCATAGCCAATTGCAAGAGCAAATGGAGGCTGTTTCAAATGGCAATGTCAGCATTCCGAAATGCAATAATTTAGAAGCTTAGTTTCATGTGAAAGCAGACTTTATATTGTCTTCCCAAATAATGACAATGTGTCTGCTTTAGTTAATAGTGTAATTTTGTAATAATTAACTGGTTTAATGACGAATAAAATGAATAATGCAAGTTTAACTGAACAATAAATGCATATTACTTCTAGAGCAAATATGAAAACAGCACCAGAGCATTTAAGGCACAGAAATTAGGGGGCAGGAGGTGGGGCAGGGACCATAAAATAAACTTTGTACAGAAGCAAATGACAGTGAATGTTTATAACATATAATACCTTTTGTCACAGAAAAGCATCCAAGACCACATGAAACAGAAGTTATCATCTTAATCAGACCAAAAAGAGATTCCAATCCTTGATATATAGAAGACTTCAGGTTAGGGGATAACTCAATAAGATGAAACAAGCCCCTGAGACTTAGGTTGAGAAAACATAGTAGATCAATGTATATAAGTCTAGGCCTAAAGTATTTACAAATTGTAAGCATGAAATCTTCAGGTTTATCCTGAAAAATTTTGGACAGACCTAGTCTGCATTTTAAGATAACTCTTTGAATATATTAACAAAGTAAACAAGAATACTCATTACATATAGACATATAGACACATAGAAATTTTTGTATAAGAATCTCAAACAGCCATACTACCTAAGAGTGAAATAAGTAAATGATTTATCAAATATTTTAATGTTACACAAATAAAATACTTACAGGAAAGATTTCTAAATGTGCAGGCCAGGTAGACAACTTTTTCTTCCCCGGACGAACAGTTTTCACCACACGGTCACACCGCACCAAAAGATTTTTTTGTAACAAATTATTGGCAATATCTTCAGTTTCAAGATCTCTATCTGATTCCAGTATTTCTTTAAGCTCAGGATGATTTTTCATAAAGCTTACAAAATCCTTCCCCCTAAAATATTCAACACGAGTTTCTTGCAAGACAGCCCATCTAGACTCCAAATCTTTATGGTCTCTAACTTTCTCAGCAAACAATTGATATACATCCTGCTTGGCAGCTTGTTTCTGGGTAGAAAGGAAATGTCACAGAAATTAAATAACAATAACATTATAAAATTCACGAATTATTATCACTTATAAAAATTGGCCAGGACAAACACATTGGAACACAAGTAACCCTCAAATTCATGACACAAAGATCAAAATCAAGCCTAAAAACCAAATGTATGGGGATATGACCCTCCAATACATGGAAAACTTGGGAAAAAAATTGAGCATAATCGTATCAAATCCTCGCATTCAAGTAACATAAGTCCAGTTGGTCGGGCAAACAAGTACAAATCATAAAATCATCCTAGACAGTCAAGCAAAATATATCATCACAGATTTTTTAACCATTAGTAAGTTAAAATGCAATCATTTTTCCACAATGGAAACAACTTTTTCCGAATTTGTCTAGCAAACTTATCGAGACTAAGCCATCATAATTTCCACAATTTTACCATATCCACTACACCGAGCCTTTCCAGGAAAAGCATCAAACGTGATCATAATTTCCCTTCCTCATTTCCCCCCTTTTAATGCTTAATATAATAAAAAATAACATTTCAAAAGAAATAAACTAGATTTAAAAAAAAAAAAAAAAGATCATAGAATTTCTTGCCTCAATTCCCTCACATGAAAAATGTAATGCAATAATTAAACTAGTCCCAACAATTAATACAAATCAACATCTTATGATTTCTTAGCAATGCAAATAAAATTAGATTTTTCTCTTCGTTAAAAAAAAAAGATTGTAATATCTACACTAAATTCATAACAAAAATTTCAGATCAAAACCAAACGAAGTTTTTTTTTTTTTTAAATCTAAAAAAGCATAGCGTCAATTAACAATTCAAAACAAAAACCCTAGATCGGAGAAAATAAATTAGAAAAAGAAAATGACGAACCCTAGGAGGAGTGTCGGAGCTGGGATCTCTGCCAACATTTTGTACGGACGCCGAAGATCTTCGAGCTTTCCTCTTCTCTGCTGCTCCTGATTTCTTCATTTTCCTTTTTCTTTTTCAAATTTTCGGATTTTCTTTCTTATTTATGGGTTTTCCTTTTTCCTTTTGAGTATTCTGTTTCTTTTATATATTTATTTTTCTCTTTCAATGGGAAACGACTGTTGAATAAAAATATATATTATAAACTCATGAGACTAATTTTTATGCTTTTAAATGTTTAATTTACCCTCTGATTTAAATATTCAATTTGATTCTCGAGTCTGATTTTAGTTAGGGAAGGGTATTCGATTTTATCCAGTTTGATTTAATTAATTTTTTATTAAACTTAATCAACTATAATTTACAAAAATTAACCTGATTAAATTAAAAGCTAAAAACCGATATTAACACAGTTTGTTAATTAACTTTAATTATTAAATTTAGTTATTAAACTTGAATAATATATATTTTATATATTACAAATGATTAGAAAGTTAAATTAAATCATTCTTTGCTGGGTTAGTTTAAAATTTTAAAAGTTATTAATTAATTAAAATAATTATTCAAATTAAAATCTATTAAACTGATTAAATTAATCGAGTCGATTATAATAAAAAATTGCCTTTTTATTTGATTCTTTTTGATCCATATGTTGTATTTGGCCAATTTGTTGTGTTGTTGTTGTAGACTTGTAGTTTCTATTTTTTTTCAACAATGTATTGATTTAGTCATGTATATGCCGACACTTTATTATTGTAAACTGGCATTTCTCAATATGGGATCCATATATATCAAGGCAACTATTTGTATAGGTGCAAAATTAATTTGATTTTATATATTTTATATTTTCTTTATAATTAATTGTTAAATTTATTAATATAATTGTATTTATTATATATGTCAAATTTCAACTTAGCTTAATATATCGATTATATAGATTTAAAATTTCGTTTATATTAATATATATTTAAGGGTTAGAAGTATTTTACGTAAAACAAATAATTAAAATAATTTTATTTATTTAAAATTGAATGTAACCTGAAATTCAATATTTGGATCATAAAAAAGTTATAACATTGTATATGTAGGTCCTTTCTTTTAAGGATGTCCATTTGGTTTGTTCGTTTTTTAATAAAAACTAAATAAATATTAGCCGTTTATATTATTAAAATTGAATTTTTTTATTCAATTAGGTAGTTTTTTAAATAATAAATTTATTTATTATAAAATAAAAAATATCGTTTTAATTGCCAAATTATAAGATCTGTCATTAACAATGTTGATTGATTTTCTTTTGATCAATTATTAATTTATAAAATAAATAATATGCAAATTAATTTATTGTTTCGATTGGGAGAATGGATTCATGGTTACATTCGAAAACGAACGTGGGTTCGATCAAATGGTTATCCCAAAAAATGCACTAAGTGAAATGCATTCGAATTCAGGCAATTTAAGGAATGCATTGCAAGTGTTTGACAATATGACCCATATAACTGTTATAACTTGGACTGCCGTCATATCAGCACTGAAATGCATTACAAGTTGTATGATCGATTTACTTGGTCGAGCCGGTCACCTAGCAGAAGCGCTCAAACTAGTTAGTTGGATGCCATTTCAGCTGAATGTAGCTACATGGGGGTTCTCTTCTTGCTGCATCTAATACTCATGGTGATGCTGAGCTGGGAGAGTTAGCTTTGCTCCATTTGGTACAGTTGGAGCCTTGGAATAGTGGGAACTATGCAATTTTATCCAATACATATGCTTCAGCTGGGAGAATGGTTAAGTCTGTAATGGCAAGGAAGATGATGAAAGACAGGTGTTCGAAAGGTGCCAGGTCAGAGTTCCATTCAGGTGAGTAATAGAACTCATGAATTCATTGCAGGAGATACATCACACCCTCAGTTTGGTAGAATACATGGAACCTTATTCGCCATGAATGAGCAGATGAAAACTGCTCAACATAATCCCGTAAACGAATTCAGTGAGCTTATGATGTAAGTGCAATTCTGATATCGGACTACCATCGGTAAGTGACCGCGCTTCATTTCGATGACGTCCGTGTTCCCAGTTCAGAATAGTGAGCAGGTCGACTAAAGGAGTGTGCATCTAAAGCAATGTAGTTAGTACCGTATGAGCTGATGTGTCATTTTTGTTTCGATACTGATATGTAACACTTAGACAAGAAACAACCCTTATAAACTTTAGATTACCTCAACACATCAAATAATTCAAAGACCATGATATTTTAAGACTAATATAAGAGACAATTGTTGCCAGAAAAGACTGAACATCATATTATTATTATTACTTCCTAGGACTACAAGATAATTCACATAAACCAAGAAATAAAATTTGGATGGAATCCTTAACATAGATGAATAAACAAACATATGAAACTGAGTTCTTAATCATACTGCAGAAGGAAACTACTTAGCTATAGATGCCAAGCTTGTGGTGCTTGTTTCACGTCATGGATGATCTTGTGCAGTTTCAAAGAACCAATTTGTAGATACCATAAGGACAGAAGCCTTATTACAACATAAAGATGCTAGGTTGTACCAAAAAGACAGATCAATTTTCTTGGGGTGCCTCGAATCTTGTTGGAGTATCAATGCCCATCATGCAGCAAAGGCCTGATACTAAGATTAAAAGCAACACAATTCCCTGAAAATCATGCAGTGCGGCCACATAAGGATCCCTCTAGGCATAATATAAGCAATAAGATATGGACTGAAAAGACCAACATTGAAAGAAAAAACGCATATTGAAATTCATATGACCACATCACAACACTCGTGACTACAAAAGCATTCTGAATCCAAGAAAGGATTAGTAAACACTGAAACAACGAGAATGCATTTCCAAATCCATATAATCATAACAGAACACTCATAATGGAAAAGCATTGTCGTTAGATTAGAGGTAACAGAAACGTTGAGGGCAAAGACAAAGACTTACAACTAAAACTCCCTCAAGGAGTGATGATTTTAGCTGGCAAACCTCATCGCAGACTTTGGGACTGGCTGAACCATTCTTTGCAGTATCATCAGCAAGAAACCTTTCGAGCTCTCTATAACCGGGATAGTGGATGGACTTAAAAGGGTCAGAAACATAAAGGGCTGCATATTTTGCCCCAGATTGCTCCACAGAACTCATGACTTCAGTCAAGATCTCACCTGCATATTTAAAAAAAACAACACATGAATACATTTTAGAGTAATCAGTCTTCACTAAAATAAGACATGTGCTAATATAGCATACTCTCTGGGAATGGTTGGTCAAGCTCTTTCAGAGACTGAAAGCCTCCATGGCATAGGACAACCAGATCAGTCTCCCCCTTTGTTCTCTTTTCCATCCTTTTAACTAGATGATCCTGTTTATTGTTTATCAGAAAATTGTGAAGGAATTAATAAGATGGAGAAGACAAGATACTGATCATTTCCATAATACCACATTTTGTATTGATGCATTTAAAATAAAATTTTTGAAGTTGATTTACATGGACCGAATGCAAGTTTGAAAGTTTCTGGAAATCTCCACCCTCTATAGAGCACGATTCCAAAAATGCAACATTAGCAACTCCCAAACCGTGGGCACAGGCTTCCTTAAAACTTGAAACCAACAAATTCTCCATTGTTTCCTCCTCAGAAGTAGCTACATATGGAAATGCCATTGAGAAGTTGGACTTGGTAAAAGAGTCCTGTTCAACAATATGAATCAGTGACGAAGAAACAGGGAACTGGAATCCAAAGTAATTAATACCCCTACTCGGTGAAATCTAGTCACCTTAAGCAAGTTCAAAAGAGCCGGATCTGCATGTTTGTTCCCTGCAACATCTGAAGAGTGCAACTACAAAGAGTAAAAGCAAATATCATAAGTCACGTGGACATGAAAGTTAGCACCAATTGCAGCTTACCACAATGCAACAGTGAACTTCAAGAAATGAATAAATATTTATCAACATCATAACACGAACATCAACAAGAATTGTTGTATTCATATGCTAAATAGTTCCAACTCATTGGATTAGATTTTAGATTTCAATAAAATAACATAGCGAATCTATGCCACTGCAGTACCAAAAGAAGTAAACAAGTTCACTCTGCAAAATACAACTGAAAAGGGAAAAAGAAGCAGCTAAATACAACTACTATTATTTTAATTTTCCATGTTGTGGGCAGAGGTTTGGAAAAAGGATGCTTAATTGTGAAGCTTATAAAAATAATATACAAAATTCCAACATTACCTCTCTACCAACAAAAACAACGGCGAGATCAACAGGGCGCTCATTTTTCCTCTCGGAGCACTAAAATCAAAACGGATAATCGCAATTAATCAATGAAATCAACAAATTTCAAAAACCATGGCTATAATACTGAAGGGGAATAAAGCTCAAATTACCAGTAAGTCAGACCATCCCCCTTGAGAGAGAACAGAGTTAGCTAGATCCTTTGGAGACATGATCTGATAATTTACAGATTCCTTCGATTCAACGCTAGAGAAACTGCAAATCACAAACCAAAGATATTCGAAATAAATGAGATCCCAATTTACAAGAACCCTAAACTAGAAATTTTCAATTCTTTTACAAATTGATTCGATGAAATCAAAACTACGAAGAAAAAAAAAAGAACTTACCCAGGAGCCCATAGAAAAGCAGGCACGGTGGATGCTAATGAAATCTGAGCCGCTGCGATGGAACCCACCATCATCGCCACCACAAATATCTTGAAACCCATCGCGATTATTCGTATTGTGTATTTGCAAATCAATCTTTTTTTCTCTGTAATCTCCAAAAAATTGGATCCAAGAACAATCCACTCAAAATTCACTAATTTTTTTTTCTTTTTCCTTTATAATCTGAATAATTTGATCTGATCAATTCATATATGTGAAGATGGTGAACCGGATTTTCTTTAGCACTAAAAACAACAAAAAAGGGAAGCTGCAGTTTAACGGTTCGGATGGGCTTGGTTCGGTTTAGTTAAGAGTTTAGACTTTGGGTCATTGGGATTTGGGATTTGGGCCGTCCATCTGTTCGGTTTAGTTTGACCCAAATATATATAAAAGATAAAGTTTAGGCCTAATTACGAATTTCATCCATTAATTTATCAAAATTTGGTCCTCCTACTTTAGGAAAAATGTTAATATCACATTTGTAATTAAGTTTCACTTTAATGTTTGATGCATGAGTTTGACTTAAATGTTCAATGTAGTACTTAAACTTTTTTTCTCTCATTTAAGTACTTGAGTTTAGTTCAATATTCAATTAGGTATATGGGTTTTTTTTTTCCAATTATGTACCTGTGTGGCTATGTTTTTTTCTTTTACTATGGTATACTTTTCAAACAATCATTGGACCAAATGGTGGCATTCTATTTGTGTATCAATTTCAAAATTGAAGTTAAACTCATGTACTAAGTTGAACATCCATACTAAACTCTGATACCAAATGATATATTAACTCTTAAGAAAACTAGAAAGTTAGATTGATTGAATAACCGTGTTAAACCCCACTATTGAGTCATTGTTCTTGTGATTAGCAATTCAATATAGCGTGTTTACCAATAATTTAAGAAAATACAAGGACTAAATTCTAATTTCTTAGCTTTTACAAATTGAATAAAATTCATTATTAGACATACATTATAAATGAGAAATATAATCATGAAATTAAAATGTGATAAACCTTTAAAATTGTCCAAAATTTTGATTTAATATACAACATGGTGTGCGGCTTTAAATTTATGTAGTTATATATATAGTTTTGTTTTGATTTAATTATATATGGTAAAAATAAATTTAATTTATTTTTATTTCAAGTAAATATAATTAATTGTATATGTAAATAGGTAAAGAGGGTTTTTGGAAGATAATGAGGGAATAGATTAAAAATAGACTGATTTGCAGAAAGCGTTTTCTTCTGATGTGTCTGAATAAGCTATTTACAAAATATGTTTTCTTTAATAACTTGGCACATCAGCTCATTTGATAAGATGCTTAAATATTGTTTTAAGCTTTATTTTAAAAATTTAATTAATAATTAATAAATATATTATTTTCAAGTTTTTAATTCATCTTTTAATTAATAACTCTTTTATTTATATAAATAAAATAATAAATATGTAATTATATAATAAAAATAATTTTTATATATTTTAAAATAATTTTAATTAATAAATTTTTATTTATATATAAAAATAATAATTATGTAATTATGTAATGAAATTATATATTTTAATATTTATAATTATGTTAAATATGTTATATTTTTAACAAATTTGTTTGATATAATTTTTCTTTATATATTAAATATTTATTTTCTCCATTTACATTGTGGTTATAGTGATCTCTAATATTATAAAATTAAATAATTATGATATAAATTTTTAAAATATTTATATTATATTAAATTAAATGTATGAAATTTCGTCACCATTTTTAAAATTGGACCATCCGATTAAATTAATTGAATAGGAAATCGAGCGGATAGAATTATTTTAAAAAATTGAACTGCAACCTAACCGAACCCATGAAGAATTCTAGCATTTACCTTATTAAAACATGGATTCAAATTTGTTGATGAAATTAATTGAAAAAATTACTCTGAAAATATACGTTTCGAGAAAAATCAAATTATAATAAAATGAACTGAATCAGTAAAAATTAAATAGTACAGGGACCTTTCATAGGATTTAACCATTCTGCTTCAGCTTAAAATGGACTACCGAGGGCACTCCACTCCAGTTTTGCCCGCCTATCCTTCCACTCATAACAGAGGCATAGCCATAAAACATAATCCCATAGAACCAAAGTGGTCTGTGAAGTGCAGTGACAAAAAAATGGCTCTAAATTCCGCTATACTTATCCGTAAATTCCCTCACTTGTGCCGTTTTACGGGTTTTTCTTCCCAAAACACGTGCCTTCCTGCAGGTGCTACTAGGTTCCCCATTAGAGAGTCCAAAGACGGTTCCTATCCATGTCTTTCGAGTTCGAACCATCGAGCTGTTTTTAAGGACTGGGGTGCTCGCAAAACGGGAGCTGGGCAGTTGGGTTTGGATTATTCACGTGTGTCAGCAGTTTCGGACGGTGGGTCCGGTGGAAATGGTGGGTTTGGAGGTTCCGGTGATGGGAATTCTGGTGGCAAAGGTGATGGGACTGGTGACAATGGAGGCGAAAGTGGTTGGTCCTTGCTTTCATGGTAATGAACTAAAAGCCTTGCCTTGCTTTTTTAAATTTGTAATATCATTTTGCTATTTTTTCGAATTTTCTCTGCTGCAAATTTATTGATGTTTTGAATACAATTATCTAAAATGCTTGTCATTAAAGGTTCCGTTATTAGGCTGCTCGATATGCATGTTTTATCTGGCTTAAACTCACAATGTACTACATGTCGGATAGCTTGGTTTAGTGACGAATTTAAGCAAAGCTCAGCTGTAGAACTAGAATGAAGTAGGTTATTACTGCTGTTTCAATGCGATGAAAGTACTCGGTAATGTTTAAGAAGAGAAGAAGAAGAAGAAGAAGAAGAACGATGAGAGGGAATGTTCGATAATAGGGTAAAAGAATTTAGTAAAACTCTAGTCATTTAGATCCTTTATCAGTAAGAAATAGTTGTACCATGTCTGAGAACAAAATTGGCGGTACTTCATGTTTCAATTGTTCAGTAGCTTGTTCTAGCTTCGGTTCCCTAAGAAGATAGTATCTACCTATGCTATTGATAGGCTGGGTAAAGTTAGTTTGATAAACATACTTGTTTATTTGTTGAATTGAGAATAGTTCTACAATGGGATGTTGTGGAGGTAGATAATTGGAAGATTTTAGATAAAAAGTTAATTAGTAATTTACATTATTGATTGCCAATCATCAGTGTTTAAAGCCATCATTGAGTTTGCCTATATGTACACATACACATACATAAACAAGACTCTAGTTACCTATGTATATGATGTAGGACACTTGGCATGTAGATTTTACATTCTGTCTGATTTTTGTTCTTAAAGGTGTTGCTTAAAATTGAATAACATGAGCATAAGAAACTTTTAAGCTTTGTATTTTCCTTGACAAGATTATGCCGATTGCTTAAAGGTATAATACTTTGTCATTTATGAAGCATTTGTAATGGTTTCTTAGAAAATTTACTTCTTCTTGTGAATGCTGGTTGAGGAGTGTTTGTTATGGTGTTATGGTACTTTCACAGGACTAGTACTCTAAACTACTACTCTGGCTTGGTTCCAAAGTATTTATGTTGCTTTTTTAACAGGTATTTGGCTCTTCTAGCAAAACATCCCGTGTTGACAAAAGCAGTGACATCTGCACTTTTGACTTGTGTTGGAGATTTGATTTGCCAAGTAAGTTTCTAAGTTCCATTTAGAATGACAATGCACTATGAGTAATTTCCTCCTTTTTCCTGGTTTTCCATCTGGTTTTCTAGTTTCACTTGATTTTATTTTCTTTGTTGGGTAAACACAACAAAACAATTACTTTTCCTTCTTCTTTTTTTTCAATTCAAAGTGCCGTTTTTTGTTAAAAAAGTGTATTATTGACAAGCAGTGTTAAGAGTACAGTTTTATCCATGTCAGAGCCGTTGTTGAATAAAATAGGCAAAATTGGTGATTAGTAAAAAAGAACTTGTGCTATCATCTTGCTGGTTGAAAGCAATGGAAACAGTACTTTAATGTGTCTTCCCTAAGGAATACGATGGTTGTGTTCATGTTCTTTTGGTTACGATGTAATGAAATAATAGTTTTAACCATTTGATAAGAATTAAAGCTGAAAATTAATCTGAAAGTGGAGGATATAAATAGCATGAGAATGTTTTCTGTCAAGAGCAAAATAGCAAAATTTTGGGTTTTCCTTGTTTTATTGTATCCTTCATTATTAAAGCAATTGTAGTTTGCTATGTTTGAGATATAAATCTCTCAGTTAAATCATATAGATTATTGTATCTTTTTAATGCAATATTAGGCATGACTTGACATTGAAAATTTTGGTTTCAGCTTGCAATTGATCATGTGCCATCCCTAGACGTGAAGAGGACATTTCTGTTTACACTATTGGGTTTGGTGTTAGTTGGTCCTACATTGCACTTCTGGTAATTTTCATGATCTATTCTTTGTTTGTTTAAAATGAATCTCTAGTGCTTTGTTGTTTTGTTAATGTGGCATTTGGTTTTCTACTTATATTGTTTGCTTACATTTCAAAATCGGATGTCTTAATAAATCATCCCCATTTTTTTCGAAGTTATTGTGGAAGAATTTTAATAAGTGAATGACTTGTACTTTTGGGATAACGCATTTTGGGGCATCATATGCAAAGTTCTCTCGTATTTATTATGTTTCTTAGACAGTTCATGATGGAACCATGCTTGTTTTAATTTAAAACGATTCGTTTTGCATGTGAGATTATTTTTCCATTTTTCATATATTACTCGGTAGTTTTGCAGGTATTTATGTCTAAGTAACTTGGTAAAATTGCCTGGAGCATCAGGTGCTATCTTGCGGCTTTTACTGGATCAGGTAACCTATCTTTCGTACTAAATCTGCCAAACGTTTCTATTAGTTCCTTTGGTTTAAGCATTTCTACTAATTCTTATGCAACATATTGCAGTTTATGTTTTCTCCTATCTTTATCGGAGTTTTCTTATCCACGTTGGTGACACTAGAAGGAAAGCCGTCGCAAGTTATACCCAAACTTCGACAGGTGGTCTTAATACATCGGCACATCTCTAACCTTAAAATATTTATACATTCTTTGAAGTTGGTTTTTGACATTTTCGTTTACTTTCCCGGGTTTGCATTCTCTCTCTCACACATATTTAAACTTCACCCTGTAGGAGTGGTTTTCTGCTGTTATTGCAAATTGGCAGCTATGGATACCTTTCCAATTTCTCAACTTTCGGTTCGTCCCGCAACAGTTCCAGGTGATCTTTTTTAAATTGATCAGAATCTGTTACTATTATCATTGGAAGAAAGCTGTTGCTGTGCTATTTTATCACAACTGTCTAATACAAATTCAATAGGGTTATTAAACTCACAACTTAACGTGCATACTTCGTTACATAACTCAAAAAATTAACATGATTTGTGTATTAACTGTTTATAACATAACATCAACCTACTAAATAGCTTCATGTTGTATTAATTGGTGGTCGAATTTAGTTATATTTAAGAAGAAAGCCTTTTAAGCAGTTTGTTATTTTCGAACAATTCGTAGATTTTAGTTGTGTTAAACTGGTATCGATGAGGTATGAATCACGATAAGCAAGTTTAGGCAATATAATGGTTGTCAATTAGGGTTAAATGTGTTGAGAGGTTGATTATATCTAGGCATTTTGAATGTGACTCATGTTAGTGGTTTACTTGATGTGCTCAATTGTTTTTGGTTTGATGTTTAGCTGTCATTTTAGTATTCCATGTTGCTCGGACTCTTCATTTTCTTTGAAATACCCATGTCCGACCCTCGTGCAAGACACATGGATATGGAGATCTGACCTTCAAGGATCCTCCAAATAAATGAAAAAAAGTCTAACCATACAAATGTCTGATACTCACACCTGTGTCCAAGTAACACAGGTAGTATTCATATTGTCCTAAAACAATTGTACTCATTTCGATCTTGATGTCCCATGAACCTGAATACATTGAATTGACAAATGCTTGTTTGTTCTCTTGGTTTAGGTTTTAGTTTCCTTGATTCATTACTTTAAACGCTATTTTCTAGATTCAGTTTAAACATCTCTTTTCCGGCTGGTCAATTTCTTTTACATGTTCTAACTGCATTGTCGGTGGTTCGGAATTTTTCAGGTCCTTGCTGCAAATTTTATTGCTTTGGTTTGGAATGTGATTCTCTCATTTAAAGCTCACAAAGAGATATTAACCAGGTAAACTATTGCTTGAGTTACAAGTCATAGCTTATTGTGATGATAGCGTGCATGCATGAGTTTAGTTTTCATTGTAGCCATGTAATACAGTACTGATTTTCAGTTATATCATCAATTTTTTTGAGATAATAATTTGGATTAACCCCATTATCCTTTCAGAGATATATATATATATATATATATATATTGCAAAATGAGATATTTGTACTAGTAAATTATTTTGGTTTAGTTCAGAAAGGGGAAAAAAAAATTGAATTCAACTTGGTCATTGGCAAGTTGAGCTTGATTTGCTCAAGTTATCGAGCAAGTTGAGTTCGAGTATTTTAATACTTGATTCGAGTGACTTTTGATTGAGTTTTTCTTTTCTTTTCTTTTTTTTTAAAATAATTTTATTAGGACCGAAAAAAATCAATTCAAGCTGAGTATATGTACTTGAGTTTGTTTTTCACAAGTAAATAAGCATGGCTGAGCCTAATTTAATGAGCTCAAATAGTTTGATTTTATCCCAAATTGGATTTCAACATTAAAATTAAAATTTTTAAACAATTAATATAAAAATTAAAATATGTTATAAGTTTTTGTACTCTTCAGTAATTCAAATTCATCGCAATGTTATTTTGTTAGTTATGTTATTATTAATTGAGTTTTTTTTTAAATGTCACACTAACATTATATTGCTAATTTGCTATCAAGTAAATATTTTTATTCAAAATATCACATCAAAAAATAAAAAAATGTTTTAATAATGTTAATATTTGAATTTGAATTTTAAAAATTTGAAAGTAGAGGATTAAATTCTTGAAAATTAAAATGAAAATACTAAATTCTAAATTTGTGAATAATACAAAACCTATGGAATATTTAAATTTGAAATAATTTAATATTTTTAAAATAATTAATATAAATTAAATATTAAAATTCTATACAATGGTTCAAAAAATCTTATACAAGTATAATCATTACATATTTAGATGTATAGTTAATGTACCATTTTGGTACTTGAAATTAGGTTTAAAGTTAAATTTAGTATCAAATCAAACAACATCGTATGGCCGTAGAGGTGTGCATAGGCCGGGCTGGATTGGGTTTGGGCTGGGCTTAAATAAAATTTTAGGCCCGTTTGCTAGGCTCTGGCTTGGCCCGACTCAAAAAATGAGCCTAAAATTTTACCTAAGCCCGACTCAAATAAAAATATTAAAACTCGAGCCCCACCACCTTGTCCATATTAATTTTATATTATTTTTATATAATTTTAAAATATATATAAACCATCAAAATAATAAAAACATTAAAATAAATATTTCTCAACAAATTGAAAATAAATTTTAAAAACATTTATACTTAAATAACAATAAAATAGATGTAATTTAACAAGCAAATGCCTCTAAATAATAACAAAATTAGCAAATGTATTTAAAATAATAAAAAATTAACAATAAAATAAGTTTTATATAATATCCAAATAATAATAACAAAATAGTAGCAACATAATAGTAAAATAGTAGCAAAATAGGAAGAAAATAATACACATCATCGAAGACGAAGCTCGCTAGGCACGAAGGCGAATATAATACCAAAGACTAGGCTCATGGATTTATCCGGATATAATACCAACCACGAAGTCTCGGGATTTAACCGGATATATTACCAAAGACGAAGCTCATGGATTTAACCAGATATAATACCAAAGACGAAGCTCATGGATTTAACCCAGATATAATACCAGCACGAAGCCTGCAGGATTTAACCCGGATATACATCGAATATCATGCATATTTAATCATATTTTAACACCTTGCATTTAACATATCACATTAGTAGTCATTTGCTACATTCGGATATAAGCTCCTTATGAACACCATCATTTACATTTCGGTTCAAAAGTCATACGTAAATATCACATATCCATTTCACCATTCAAACTTAACCCATAGTGATCATTCGACTCTAAGTCATATACATAAATTATTTATCGCACAACTTAATTCAGGAAGAACCAAAAGGTCACAATTCATCTCATATGTACATATTGCTCACTGATTCGTACACAACCTTTCAAATTAGCAATTATAAGATGGTTCCGCACGTAGCCCATCTTTATCGATAATTTACAATGGTTTTACCTGTAACAGCCCGAACCCGTGACCGTTACCGGAAATCGAATACGAGGTGTTACCGGACGTACTTCATTTATTTTCCCCTATTTTTTTTTTGTTCCAGGCAAGCTGGCTAACTGTATCGTAGTCGCTTTAAAAATCATATCTTGAGTTTTGGAACTCGAAATCCAATTCCGTAAATTTTTCCCGAAACTAGACTCATGTATCTATATGGTAGAATTTTTGTAGAATTTTTGGTTGGGCCAATTAGTACAGTTTATTTGTTAAAGTCTCCCCTGTTTCAAGGTTCGACTACACTGACCTCTGTATATTACAACTTAAATGTCTCCCTGCACAGGGCTTCAATGCCTATGCCGTTTGTCTCTAATGAAACTAGACTCGATGATGAATCTGTACATATAAGGTACGACCTCTAATTATTTCGATAAAATTTACAGTGAATTTTCTAAGTCAAAACAGGGGATCCAGAAATCGCTCTGGCCCCATTTCACAAGAATTTAAACATCTCATAACATATAGCTCATATGGTCATTTCGTTTCTTACATATGAAAATAGACTCATCAAGTTTCGATTACATAATTTATTCATTATTTAATTCCATTTATGCTATTTTTAGTGATTTTTCAATCTCACATCACTGCTGCTGTCTGCATCTGTTACTAGAGTGAACTATGCCTATTTCATGATTTTCCTTGTCTAACTAGTAATTCATCATACATATCACCAATTATGACCATGACTAGCCATGCCAAAGGCTAATCATCACCGAGCATCTCCCTACTACACTATAGCTATATCATGAGTATAACACCGAAAAAAAAAATCAGCCATAACATATGGCGTAATAATCAAGTAGACTTCAACCATTACTCAACCAAAACCGAATTACTAAGACTTGTGTCTAAGCATCATGGAATCAAATCCAGTTGAACATTTATGCCATTTTCGCATGGCTAAAGTTATACATATTCAAGGTCGAACAAAATACATATTAGCCTATACATGCCATAAGTTTGAAAATAGACTTTTAAAAGTACCGAAGGTTGGCGATAGCGTGGATGACTTTTCTGACGATCCCCGAGCTCGTAACTTACAACAAAATCTATAAAACAGAATAACAAAGACACACACAGAGTAAGCTAACTTAGCTTAATAAGTCATAAGCAATTTTAACATTTAAAATAATAATCAAACATTAAAAATCAACCAAATTAAAACATTAATGTTGTACATTATCCCGATCATATCATCTCTTTTATTTATTTCTAACTTATACTTATACACAAAAGGGTTACCTTGGCCGAATGCCAACAATTCACATTTAGCATAATGTTATTCAACTTTTCATTCTCAAAATAACATTATCTCATATATGTTTACATTCAAATATATATATATATATATATATATATATATACTCGTGAATCAAACTCAACTTTATAAGCCAACATCACTCATTTAGTCGATTATAGAGAATCAAAGATAATATCACAAATGTGCATACCTATATGGCCAAATATGCAAGATCAAATTTAACATCACCTAAGTACTTACTCATATGGCTGAATATACAAATTCAAGTATAATATCACTTTTGTGCATACCTTCATGGTCAAATATTCAAGATTCAATATAACGTCACATATGTACATACCTATGTGGCCGAATAAATACAAGATCATTTAGCTCAATTTACTTGATCAATTTCCACATCAACTCGTAATCTTATAAGCATAGGCTTGAAAATAAATCACCGGTATAAAATCTGCTAGGCATAAGCCAGAATCACACACCGGCACAAGGCCTGCTAGACTCAAAGTCTGATATTATTCACCGGCAATAACTTGCTAGGCATAAAGCCCGATTACATTCACCAGCATAAAGCTTGCTAGGCTGAAAGCCCGGATATCCCTATTATAATGCTGTCTCGGACACAATTCATTGACAAAAACTCCATTTATTCCATATAGATCATACAAACTTTTAAATGATATAACTCTATCGAATTAAACTCAAATATAATATTTCTATGCTCAAACACATTCGACTAGCTCTTTTATGAATCAATAGATTCCAAACAGCATATTAAACTAAGTTATAAAAAAATGATATTTAATTGCTTAAAGACTTACCTCGGACTATGAAAAACCGGTACGGATCGGCTAGTCAACAACTTTACTTTTTCCCCGATCTAAATCCGATTTTCTCTTTTCTTGATCTAAATTAATATAAATTAAATTTATCAAATCAAATATTCAACCAAATTCATCCAAAAACACACAAATGGGCAAATTTCAATTTTACCCCTGATATTTCACATTTTCACAATTTAGTCCCTATTGCATAAAACACAAAATATGCAAAATCTCACAACAACATTGTTAGGCCGAATATTCCTTATTCTCATACTAGTCCATTTATTTCATTTATTTCACATTTTAGTCTCTCAATTTATTATTTCCACAATTTAGTCCTAATTACTCAAAATCATTAAAAACTCCAATACAAAACATGATAATCTAAAACATATTTTTAATATCTCATCATCAAACATCTCAAAACACAAATATTCATCAATGGCATAACTTAAAACATTCATCAAAATCAGAAATTCTAGCATGGGTCTTGTAGATAACTTAACAACGATCTCAAAAACGTAAAAATTATCAAAAACCGAGCTAATTACATACCTTGATTGTGCTTAATAAGTTGCTGAACCCTTAAAGCTTTCTTTTCTTTCTTATTTTCTTTAGTTTCGGCAATAATGAAGAACATGCATGGTTGTTTTTAATTTATGTTATAATATATACATATTATTACTTATATTATAACTTTAATATTATTATAATATTATTTCCACCCACTAACTAGTGACCGAATGTGTCCATGCCAATTTCAATGGTATAATTGCATTATAAGTACTCTACATTAAAAGAACAAAGCAATTAGGCACTTTAACAATTAGCATGCAAATTTTACATTTTATGCAATTAAGCTCTTTTATTAAATCGGCCACTCAAACAACAAAATTAAAACACGAAAGTTTCACATATATAAATTCACACATGGTAAACATAGAAAATAATTTTAAAATATTTTTCTAACTCGGATTCATGGTCCCGAAACCATCGTTCCGATTAGGGTCTAAATTAGTCTGTTACATTACCCTTACTCACATATAGGCATTTTTACCTATGCTTCTCAATTCACATTTGTGATTCAATTCCAATCGATTTAACATGCATAAGTACATATCGCATACCTGACCAACTTAATGTATTTGAACGAATTCGATTGTCGATTTAACACAAGGTCTCATAGTTGAACATAAACATGAAACCATTTCTTATACGTTCGATTTACATCAATTATCAAATTCATTTAATTTACATGTACTTAATTAGGTTGTTCGTACCTGAATAATTTACTATACGGAATGAATCCACATATCGTATTAGCCCATAGTCTTATAGCAACACACTTTTAATAGTTTATCGGCAATTTGCCTGCTAGGTAATAACCTGATTTCATCACCGGCCATAAGCCTGCTAGACCTTTAAGTCCGATGTCATTTCACCGGCATTACGTCATTAGGTTTGAAACCGAATATATATTATAATGCATAACTTATATCATCGATCACTAACAGTTACCTCATCGAAGTTCACATTTAATCACTTTAGTACCAAGCCACCTTCGCTACCACAACGGACTAAATATAATAATTGTATACACATCATGGTTTCCTTTAGATATTCAATAATCACAATCGTGATATCTCCACCAGCACATATACGGCATAGTTTATTCATTGCAACACTCATTTAGTGCATCAAATTTCCAAATCCAATTCAACTTAGGCATAATAGCCATAATCGGCTTATAGCCTTAAATCATTACATATTCGCACATTAACTAAATAAAATTTACATTCCTTTACCATATTAATTTAACTCTTAGGCATATAAAAGGAATCAAGCTTAAACACTTAAGAACTTACCTTGAATGTTTCCGAACGATTACAACGGCTATTCGATTACTTTCTCTTTTCCCCTTATCCGAATTTGCCCCTCTATGCTCTTGAGCTTAAATTCAACAATTTTAAACTTAGTCATTATTCGACTATTCAAGCATCACTTTTAGAATATATAATAAATATATTCGACTTTCACACATACAGATCATAGTAAGCTTATAAGAAATCAATAAGCAACTCATTAACAAATTTTTGTCAATGTTTACCACATAATCATAATTTCACTGCAAGTTGTCTTCCTGAGCAATAGTCACTAAATCATTTATAACTGGAGCTACGAAACTCCAAATCAATTTCCATTAATTTTCCCTGAAAATAGACTCATATATCTTCTATCCATAAAATTTTCAGAATTTTTAGTTTGGCCAATCAATACCAGATTTTTCTTAAAGTTTCCCTTGTTTCGCTGTTTGACTAATCTGACCACTCTTCACTACGAATCAAATTTCTCATTGTACAGAATTCAAAATATGTTCTCGTTTATTTCATTTGAAACTAGACTCATTAAGGAGTCTAAGCATATAAATTTCATCTTATGACCATTTTTGTACAATTTATAATGATTTTATAAAAACAGAACAGAGGATCTAGAAGTCATTCTGACCCTGTCACGCATAACTTCAAATATCTCATTATCGGAAATTCCTTTGCTTACACGGTTTCTTTTATAAGAAACTAGACTTATTAAGATTTAATTCCATAATTTATTCAGCTTCTAACTCATCTCCTACAATTTATGGTGATTTTCCAAAGTCACGTTACTGCTGCTGTCCCAAGCAGATTTATTACCAAATCACTCCTTCACACAAACCTTGCATGCATGTTATTTAAACATGTATATCACCAATCAATCATCACATATCTATGATTTTACTTAAGCCTAATCTCCATTTCATCATTTTAAATTCATGATCAAATGCTCACAACACAACCAAAAACCAAAATATGCTTCATGAGTTAAGGTAGAATCAAGAAGAACCCATGAACATTAAAATAGAAGCAAAGTACCATGAACTTACCTTGGATTTTTCTTCCCCAAGTGACCGAATATTCAAGAGATCTCCCCCCTCTTGCTCTCCTATTTTCGACTATGAAGAGCCAAGAATGAACAAAACTTTATTCTTTCTATCCTTTTTTTGTTATTCTTATTCCCAAACATTTTATGACACATAAATGATATATTAATTTGTGCCATAACTAAGCCATAACTTCAATAAAATTTTTTACATAAAAGCTTATCATGCCCACCATCCATTATAGCTATTATAATGCTAAAATGCATATTTTATCTAATACCCATCACCTTGGCCGGCCACTACATGTAAAAATGGAGGGTTTGACATGCAAATCTTCCTATTTTGCACTACAAATTATTTGGCCACTACAATTTAGCCTATAGTATTTTCAGAAATTTTCATATAGGTCCTATTTCATAATTTTACTCTCAAATGACAAAATCAAAACATGAAATTTTCACACATGCACTTTCACATATAATAAACATAGAATATAACATTTAATTATTTTTGTGACTCGGTTTTGTGATCCCGAAACCACTTTCCGACTAGGGCCAAATTAGGGTTGTCACAGTCCCTTTCCAATTTTTCAATGACATTTTAACAATTTTTTCAGTGTCATTGAGAAATAAATTTGATAATTTTTTATTCTGAATCTCAAACTCCGAACTCTGAACCTTGAATCTCAAACTTCGAATTTGGAACCCTAAATATCAAACTCCGAACAAAAAATTTTAAATCCCGAATCTCAAACTCGAATCTTGAATCATAAACCCTGAACTTGGAGTTCGATGTTTAAGGCTTAAGGTTTAGAGTTCAAGATTCAGTATTTAAAGTTTTGGGTATAGGCTTCTATGTTCGGGGTTTAGGGTTCAAAATAAAAAAAAAATATCAAAATTATGTGTTAATTACATAAAAAAAATTGTTGAAATATGATTGAATAATTGAAAAGAAACCATAGATGATATAGTGTAAGGTCCATAAAATATTTTTTCCAAATATAAGCGCCAAATTGAGACTTAAAAGCCTCAAATATCAAATAGAAAAAATTTAGATATTAAAATAAATATTGAAATCAAACTGAATAACTTAAATATAAATCATAATTAATATAAAATTTAAAAGTATTAATGTCCAATATAAATATTACAAATTGCATACACTGCAGCTTTTATTACTTTCTATTTAGATGGCAGATAAAAGAATAAAGAAAATATTAAATAATTAAATAAAGACTGTTCATTGTACCATTCGTCAACCAAAAATCAGAAAAAAAATAACATAAACAAAATTAATTCCTTAATTAAAAAAAAGAAAAAGAAAAAGAAAGGAAGAAACGAGTTGAATCATTGAGTGTATTTGATCCAAGAAAAAAGATAAATTATTTATTTGGTTTCGATGTAGCCCCGCAAAAAACCAAAAAAAAAAAAAAAGGGAAAGGAAAACGCAAAAAATACAATCAGTTTTTATATTTTTTTTTCATTTAGAATTTGTTGTTTTTGGAGGCAATCAAATTGGATGAATTGCTGCAGATGATGATTTGTTGTTGCTCTCAGAATCTGAGAGATGCGTTTCAAGCTTGTCTTCGTGATTATGATAAGCTTCTTTATGTTGCCGTCATCCTCATTTACATCCAAGTAATTTACTAACCCTAATTAGCAATTTTAGGGTTTCTTTTTTTTTTTAATCTTTGATGGGTTTCTTTTATTTATCTTTTTATAATCTTCGATGGGTTTCTTTTTTTTTTTAATAAATATTGGTTGATTTTTTTTTCTATTGATCAGATTGGGTGTGCCATAACCGGATCCCTCGGCGCATTGTACAACGGTGTGTTATTGGCCAATTTAGGCATCGCCTTGTTTGCTTTGGTTGCCATCGAGAGTGGTAGTCAAAGCTTGGGCCGAGCTTATGCCGTTTTACTCTTTTGCGCCATTTTGCTTGACATTTCATGGTTTATCCTCTTTTCCCATGATATTTGGAACATCTCGAAAGAGACCGACGGCGGCGAAGAAGGGGAGAGCCGTGGAATGTTGTTTATTTTCTCGGTCAGGTTAACACTTGCAATGGAGATGGTGGGGTTTTTCGTGAGATTATGGTCATCTCTTTTATGGATTCAAATATATAGACTTGGGGTTTCAAATGTAGGCAATCCTTCTGATCTAAGAGACCCTGATTTTGATTTGAGGAATGGTTTTCTAAGCCCTTCAACCCCTTCCAATCCCTTACTTAGACAGTGCTCTCATAATGAATCTGATGATGCTTTAGGAGGTGCCATTTATGATCCTGCTTATTACTATTCTCTCTTTGAAGATCGTCAGCAATGTAATCGAAATTCTTTTACGGTATATTATTAATGTAACCCTTTCTTTGTTTATTCGTTGATTTTTGCCTATCAGTTTTAAGTTTTCACTTTCTCTTCTTTGGCAGGGTCATAATAATGGTATTGGTGAAAGTGGATCTGCTTCAGGTGCCGAAACTTCTCTGCTAAAGCCATCACCTGTTAGGACTCATCTGGGTATTGATGTAACCATCTTTCTGTTCGTTTCCTCGGATATTTCTATGACATTGTCATGCGTTAGAACTATACTATACTCTTTTTTCTAGCTATAGGTCCAGTACATTTGATTGTTAGTATGAGTCCTTTTTCTGTGAGGACTATTTAGTTTTTACGTCCTTTCTTGTCAACCAAGGGACTTAAAGTTGAAGATTGACTTTCTATTTGGTGAATCCTTATATAGAGAAGTTTTCTACTTATTTGGGTGGGATTGGTGAAAGTTATTGATGTTACCTCTCTTGATTGTCAGCTTGAAAAAGGAACTAGATTTTGTCTACCACAACAATGTAAAAGAAATTTTACAGATTCTGTCATATATCTGATAGGATTTCATTGATTTTTGCCATCTATTCCATACCCGAGGAATGTTTAGAGTGTTAGTATAATAGTATTAGTCTGGTGATGCTGGTGAGTTTGCCTCACCAATCACAATTCCTCTAAGCACACAGTTTCTTTCATCCCCCTTGTATGATGACCTTTGTTAAGAACTTTTAGTGGCTTTTTTTTTTTTTTTTTGGGGGGGGGGGGGGGGCGGGAGGGCAGGGCATTTGTAAGGATGGGAAGGGGAAGGTGTTGTTCGAGATTTGAACCCTACACCTGATGTCAACCGGAACTTGGAACCAATGCAAGACCTTTGCCACTACAGCAAGGACTCAGTTGACTTAGTGGCTTGTTTAATCCCTTTAGTTTATTTCTATTATGCATCAAGAGAAACCAAAACGTAAATAAATAAAAATCCACTGCTTGGAACCTATCGCTAATATTTCTCCATTCCATTCAGGACTGATACGCACACACACACTCTAGTTAAATTATGCAGCTCTAACTGTTAAATGAGTAATGATCTGTTAAGTTTGGAATGTAGTGAGTTACATGCTTGGATTTTGCACTGCTGTTGCTGCTTTTCTTGTCTGTTTTTCATGGATTTGGCTGTTTGCGGTGCCCTGTCCCATGATCTTTTTAATTTGTTCTCTATGTGGTCCTTAAAGCTTTTTCATCATCAACTTGAATATGAAAGCTGTTAATTATGCATCAATAGCATGCTTCATCTTTGAATAGCATACTTCATGTGGGTTTTGTATGCCCATTGTTGGTTTCCTAATTACTATTCTGTTAAATCATGTACCTTTACCTGCCGAACTCAACCATTGCAGGAGGAGAATGATACAAAGTTGCCTCAAACTGTTTGAATCCGGGCATTATATCTGCGAAAAACTGAGCTTATCACCATCACTCACATGAACAAGTTGTTTCGAGGCATCTTAAATTTTTCCGGCAGGGCAGGAATGGGGTTTGTACAGGTTCCTACTTTGTCATTCTTTTCGCAGGATATAGCTGAAGGTCTTTCGAGTTAGAAAAAAAAGGCGAATGGTGTGTTTAAATCCTGTAAGAAACAGAGTTAAAAAAGGGGTTTTTTTTTTTTTTGTTGAGAAATGTAGTGAATTTGTCATGTTATAGATAGGTTGGTTTCTTAGCACAAAAAGGTATAGAGTTGTTTGTAGGATTGTGATGTCTTTTGACCTTGCTTCTTTCTTTCTTCTCTCTCTCTCTCTGTTCTTCTTCCTTTTTTTTTTTTTTTTGGCACATTTGGCTTTTGTTGCCTGCTCTGCTGCTGCTTTAGGCAAATTTTGTTAAACATTCTTGAAGAGCCCAGATTTAGGGTATTATATAATAGTTGGTTCATATTCTTTACAAACCAAAAACCCATTGCAAAAACAATATGCAAAATATGATATGTGGCCACAATTTAACGTTACATCGTTTTATATTTTTATATTTACTTTTTAAAAAAAAGAAAAATATATTTGGATTTTTTAGTGAGAAAATACTAAAAGAAAAAGCCTCCAAATTTTATGGAGTTCTTTTAATAAGGTTTATATATATTACATCCAAACAAATATTTATCATTTGCTTTGTACATAAATTAAGGGCCAATTTGAGCTTAAGTTATTAGAATATAAGTTAAAATTTAAGGGATAAAAAAATACAAAAAAGTAAATTTGAACTTAAAATGGGCTATTTGATTTGGGCCTTAAGCTTAATGGACTCGATATAATTGGATATAAACTTAACAATTATTCGATTACAATGCTCTACAGTGTGTATATATTTTCATTTTTGGTTAACATTTGACACACCGAGTGTGTCATGTCATCTTTTTTATATATATATATATATTATATATTATGATGTATTATCACGAAAATCCTTTCCAATTTTCACTTGCATTATGCATCTTTTCGCCAGATGCATTATTTATTTAGTACCAAACTTTTTATGCCAACACTTGTGTTCCAAAACTATTCGAGTTCGATTGAACAAAAATTATGTATCTGGCTCGAATAGCTACTGAGCCTAACGTATTTTACTTGACTCGACTTGACTGCTACTTGTTCTGGTTGTTACTAGCTACTAGCTAACAGTTGAGTAACTACTGATTTTTGGCTGAATACACCATAGAAATGCTCCAATCCTATGTTCCTTCCAACTCTTTATTTTTCTTTTTAAGTATCCATATTTGGCATCCATATCCCAACACGGATAAAGGGACATAATAATCCAAAGACCGTCTAAACATATACAAATACTTGAAACAAATTGAACATATCCATATCTAAACACCGAGAAAACATAGCCCCATGTCCTATTTAACCCCATGCTATTACTTGTTTTGCAGTTACTGCCTGCTTGCCAGTTGCTACCCTTCACCCTTTTTCACTCTACTCAAGAACCCTAACCCTACAATTACAACATTCTATTGTTCAAGGTGACTTTGAACCTCGTATTGCTGAAAAATAAAATCAATAATATGGCAACGAGATCATTTAGACAGCAAATGATCAAAGAGAAACCATAGGTCATTCAAATTAATGCCATCTCTTACCATTCATATTCTTTTATGCAGAAATTCAAAGAAGTATTGAGGACCAGTTAATTTTCACCATAGTCAGTTCAGCTCAACCTAACAAATATAACCGTACCTCACTTCATCTATGTGATTTTAATGTGAAGCATACTTCCCTACGAAAAAAATTTTCAGGAGGCTACCTCAGATTTCAGATATCGCTTGAAAATCTTCTCTACTAGCTCAAAAAGGCCACATTCTACTTCGCTTCATAACTAGGATCAAATTGATACGTGTTCTAATGATAGATTTGTTATGGAGTCAACAGCCTCTAACCATGTCTGAATCTTCTATCTGGGCTCCTCAAAGTTCATCATGTTCCTGAGGTTGCTCTTTGTTCAACAAATCTAGTTTATGTTGCAGCTCCTATCAAAGTTAAGATTAATCAAACTGTTTAGATTATGGTAGAGTATTACATCACTGAATCCATTACCGAATATATGTATTACCTTCAGCTTATCTTCCAGGCAGACAGCTGGAGTGGCCAATAAAGCAACGTATCTGCCATAACAAACTAATTGTTAGGAGGACATGTGCATACATGCATGGATGCACAACACACACATAAAAGAGGAGAGACTTACTCGCAACGGCTTGGTTCATCAACATCGGTGAGCTCATTTTTCAAACCGCATCTTAATTTCACCTAAAAGGAAGAACACGTGTAAAGAATTCTAGAACAACTACATAAATTAGATAATAGAATTCTAGAACAACTACATAAATTAGATAATCAACTTCACAATTCACTCTTGTTCTACTTTTACGTACAACTACTTGTGTAATAGTCCATAATAAAATATGTGGACATGAGTTCATCAAGTAACAACAAATCAGAACATGAAAAACCATGTAATGTAACAGTACCTTCATACTTCGATCTGGACCATTCCAGCACTTATCACCATTTGAAAATACCATCATCTTGTATGCGTCCTCAAATTTGTCCCAACGCCTAGAATCCCCCCCCCCCCCAAAAAAAAAAGAGTAAATTAAGTGACACGAAACTTTTAAAATTCTGTTGAAATAAACTATAAAGGGAAAAAAAAATCCTACATGCCGTCATCCATGCACACAGGGACAAGCACAAATACATGATAGCTTATAAAACCTATATTACTTGTTGGGGTGAGTGTTAAAAACAAGTACATGTTTGACTTAGGTAGTTTCATTTAATTTTCTGAGTTTTTTTATATATTTGGAGAGTTGGAGCTCAATAATCATGTTTTCACATATTAGTAGGCCAAGGGAACTGCAAGGCAAATGCAATAAACATCTACCAATAGGATAACTAAACAAACAAGAATTCATTCTCCATACACTAGTGGGGAAAATGTTATACTCCATAAACAAGATTAAGAAGATAACGGCACGTGTTTATTTATGAATTAATTAATTTTTAAAATTCATAAATATATCTATTAGAACACTTGCCACCTTTTAAACCTGTTTATGGAGTTCAAAATGTAAGAATTTTCCTTATATCAATTACAGAACAAAATAAATGCAATAAACCTACCCTAAACGGGTTGTCATGTGGCCCTCCTCCTGAGAAGCTTGTTTGTATGGGCAAACTTTGTAAACATACCTGAAGCCAAAAGTCCCAGTCAAAAAAGGTGAAAATAAATTGGAAATTGTTACAGCAATAATTTTGTTTGGCAATCTATATAATTGAGTATATGGTAACTGAACAAAGTACTACAACAAGGAGTTCGTAACTTGTTCTGCTTGATCTCAAAACAACGATCATAGAATGCATAGAACTCCTTCTCCAGTCCTGTAATATTAAACACAAATTCAGTTTATAGAAGTGAAAGCAATACGATTCATTTTCACCACTTAGACACTGAAAAGTTCACTACATACCAAAATCATGTTTTAGCTTTTGTGTCAAACTTGATATCCTTGACTGTATTTTAGATAACTTGGCACTGGATTCATCATATTCCTTACGTACATGAGCCGCATCTGACAAGTCAAACATAAAAGGTTGCCCATTTCCATATGCTCATTTAAATTTTAAGTGGTAAATAGTGGGAGTTCAGCATGTACCTGATATATTTACTGGAGTTTTGAATATATTAACAGCATCTAGAACGTTCTTAACTGTCTTTTGTATCTTCTCAAACCAAGATGGATCACTTGAGGGACTTGTTTCTAACAACATATTTAACAGTAAGCTCAGTGATCACAGTAGCCACCTTAAATGAAATATTGACCAGAAAAGAATTGCAAACCTGGCAAGTAAGGTTCATCATCTAAGTCATCTTTGTACGAAGTTGTATCATCATGATTCTCCTCTTCATAACTCTCATCTGGTTCATCTTCTACATCATCATCTATATCATCTTCATATTTTGCAGTGTCCTCATCACTATCAGAAGCATAGTTGTCGTATTCTTCTTCATCATGTTCATCCTTGGGCGTTTCTTCATGGATGTCATCAGTATCAGCTTTTGTTCCCCCTTTATTCTCAGTACCTTCTCCAGTCCAACGGGAAGCAACAAGGCGACCTAACTCTTCCCTCGACAGTCCTTCTGTAGTTTCAGATGTGTCACTCTCCTGCAGACACCAGAGGGGAATTATGTAGACAAACAAAAAAGTACCTCAGAAACTTGTCAAGTTCATGCATGCCCAAACTTACACGAAATTTCTTTTGCTGCTTCTTATTCTAAAAAATACACCCTGTTTTAATAAATGTACTCAAGTAAAGGCCTTAAGAGAAAACTATAGTTCACAATTCATGTACATTGAAAACCAAAGGTAGAATACTACCAACGGTTTTTTTCATCCTTTCACTCTCAGACCCTTTCTTTTATACCCTAGAACAGAAAATTAAAAAAGCTGCTACTTGATATGAAGGAATAAAGAATCTATAAAATAACCAAACATATTAGCTGTTATACTGGATCAGAAATTAACCTGCCTCTAGCCCTCTACTTCAACTCTACCATAGAGACAATTAAAAGAAACAAATTACAATGCAGGATAACATCTTAATAATTAAAACTGAAACGCCAGCTTAACCTGTTTCAGTACACCGTCTTTTGTAATCTACTTTAACATTTTTACCTTCCTTTTTACTTTGTGAGCCATTTCTGAGACCTTTAATCTCTTGTAATATAATTATTGTTAAATTTATTCTATACTGCAACCATGATCCTTGGTAAGATAGACCAGCTATTCAATCAATTTTTCCAACAACAAGCTTCGATTTCTTATTTTCAAAAAGCAACTTAAGAGGGTTTATCCTCCAAACCCAATCTCATACCCATCGTTTTATTGAACTATAGCCTAATATCATATAAGCTTTTTGACGAACAAGAAAACCTAGGGAGTAGAGTAAATTACTGCTTTCTTGTCTTCATCAGGTGATACTTTACTACCAGCATCTTGATCAATTTCAGTTGAAACAGTGGAATCATCATTGTGTCTGTGTGAAGCAGACTCGTGCTTATTTTTCACCGCATGCTACAAAACAACATAAGATTATGTCATTGTGGAAGTATAACCATGTGAAAGAAATGCACCATTATACTGTTTTAGCATACGTCCTCTTCCTTATTAAAAGGAACTGCTTCAGTTTCGGAAGAATCACTTGTTTCAACTTTGCTTGTTGGTTCGCCTTCATTCTCATCTACTTTGGGGTCCTGCCAAAGGTTGATAATGACAAAGGCAATGAAAAAACAAACAGAAGAAATAAGATGTGCACTCATGTAAATACACTTCAAGAGAAAATTAAAAAACAACCAATCCAACCTCATTTACAAAAGAATCCTCAATGTTACCAAATTTATCATCATCATCAGTATTTTCTTTGGGTTTGTCTTCACTGTTCGCTTCTTGCTCAACTTTTTCATTTTCCACCTTCCCTTCCTCCTCAGCTTTCTCATTTTCTCTTAAAGCTTCCTCTGCTTTTTGTTTCTCATTTTCTTCCTTCTCTTTTTGCAACCTTTCTTTCTCCTCTGCCTTCTCTATCTGTTCTTTACGTTCTAAACAAGGTAAACAAATAAATTATGTTGCAATAAGCTCAAATATTAACAGGTATAAGATCAAGAAAAACATAGGCACAGTTTGTGGACACTTAGGTGAATTTTGAGCAGCACATGAATGAAAATTTGATAATTTGAACCCTCAACAGACATACAATTTAAGTGCTATTTAAAAACCAAAAATTATATTGTAATAATGTTTGATATACAATTAAGTTCTGTACAAATATTAAATTGGTTTCATGAAAAAAGTGATACAGAGTTTCTATATAGATGGTCATTACAATGGTTTGAAAAAGAAAGAATTGAAGATATTTTTATTAGTTCAAAACTATCATGTTGTCAGACTATAGAAAAATTTGACAGCTTCTAACTACTTCACATTTTCAATACCTTTTAACTTAAATTATTCAATTATTCAGTACCCTTGAAATTTCATTTTAATGCATTATACATATTAAGAGTAAGGGTTGAATATTTTGAGTTGATTAGGATTTGGAGCAATTTATAAATGCACATTATAAAACTATATCCGCTTGTATCAAGGACACATAATATTCAAGATTTAGTATTGTCATAACATTTGCTATACACACATCCTTGATATCTTTTGCTTAACGGATAGATGAGAAATACAATGAAACAGCCAATGAGTTTTGGGAACAAAATCTTGTTTCGGGTAAGCACATGTCATGCCACATGTGAAACTACTTACCTTCTTCATATAACATTTTACCGTCACTGGTCATGACCATACTCACACTATAGACAACCTCAAGAGAAAAATAAACACAACACTTCAACAAACAAATGCAACCCAAATCAGACTAAGTATAATATTGTCGCATCACATCCACAATGATAACACAACGAGTATGAAGGAATCTTCAGAAGTAAGTGTTACCTTTAAGCTCTTCAACAATGCCCTTCAGCAATTTCTCCTCGTTTTGAAGCTTTGTTAGTTCTGCTTCATCTTTAGCTATTGCTATCTTAGCCTGTTCGATTTCCTTAGTTCTCAATGTAACCCCCTCCTTATAAGTATTGATTTTTTTCACCAGCCTATCTCTAGCCACTTTACCAGCCTCCCAACATGTATTGGGACACTTCACTCTACCATCATACTCATCACTCCCATCACAACAATCTGGAAGATATATATACAATCAATGAAAAGTAACTCAAATTGAGGCATATAGAAAAACATCACCCATTTCCACTAATGCAGTTAACTTACCGCAGATCCCATCATTGACTCTGGAAGAAAACAAGAACAGTGAAACATGTCCAGCATTTCTGCAGTAGAATTTTGCAGTAGGGCAAGCGGATGTACCTATGAGAAAGCAAATAAAGGTTAATAAGAAGAAGATAGCCCATAAAACATTAAACCCATTAAAACAAAGGTGAACCCAAAAGGGAAGGAACATAAAAAAAAAAAAAAAAAAACCAGGTTCATCGGTGCCATCAGGACAATCGCAGAAATCATCATTGAGCTGAGATTTGGTGAATTTCTTGGATCCGTCTTTGCATTTAATGCTATCTGATGATGATTTGTAGTAATCCTCATCTGGGTATCGTTCATGACAGCAATTATTAGTATAAATAAGTAAAAGAAAATGAGAATTAGTACTGGAAATTCATTTAAAATATCATTAAAGAAAGATTGTTAAAGACCTTGAGGAGAAATTCCAAGAAAAGTGTGTTTGGGAGCTGAAGAAGATGATGATCTAATAAATGAAGCTATGCAAAACAAAAGGAGAATGAAAATGGAATATGATCTCATCTTGTTTAGTGATCCAATGCAAAAATGTTGTCAAATCTATCACAAAACCAATCAGGGAAGCGCCACTGGTCGTCGTTTACAATTTCCTACTGGTCCTGCTGCATTGGGATTTTGCCGAGGGCTTAAAATTAAAGGAGGAGTTTTCCCACTTCAAAACGGCGTCGTTCAGTCCATTAAATCAGATGTTATCTACCTTGGAAATGATTTAAAATCTAAAACAATTCCAATTTCTTGATTAAAAAATGTTTCCAATTTGAAATTAATCCGATAATTTAATTATGTTAAATTAAGTATAATTTTGGTACAAGTCAAAATATTTTGTACCTATTTGACAATTGGCTGATAGTTGATAGTTAATAATTGACTGTTCTATTAATTGATTTGACTAATTGATTCTTTTAATTGTTTATTTAATGGTGAACTATAAAAATAGTCACTTAAACTCATTTAGACTGACACGTATGACTGTTGTTAGGAAGATAATAGAATTTAACGATAGAGTGACTATTTTGTAATAAAATAATAATATAAGTGACTAAAACATAACATTTCAAATATAAATAACTAAAATATAATTTAAGTCAAACAAAAGTGACTATTTTTATAATTTACCCTTTATTTAAAAGTATTTGGTTAAAGTTAGTTGATAGCTGAAAGTTGATATCTGTAGAATGACAATATATAATAATTTATTAATATGCTTAATATAATTTATTGTTTTGAAAATTTTATTTAATATTACAATTTTGCTGTAATAATAAATTTTAATATTAATAATAATTTTAATTTTAATTAATATTTCTAATATTTTATTAAAAATGGCTTATACTAATATTTTTAATAATAAATTTATAACTTATAAATATTAAGTAATTAATGTTTTATAATATCATATGTGAATATTTTAGTAATATTAATATAAATATCGGTATAATTTGTTTAACTTCATTCTAATTTCAATGTAATTCATCCACTCTCTTACGTAAATTTAAGTTTTAATTAGATATTATTTATAATTAAGTTTATATAAGATAAATTTTAGCTATCAAATAACAATTTGACTTATTAATATTACTAAAATTTTCACATATAATAAAAATAAAGTTATTAAATATTAAGTTAAAAATAATATTTTTTGTCGACGGAGTTTTAACTCGATTGGTATGGACATTGTTACTAACAGGGCGAAGCCAGAAAATTTTTTTAGGGGGGTCGGATGAAATTTTAATTTTTTATAATTTATATTTTTATAATTTGTAAAGAATTAAATTGAATTTTATAATTTTAGGGGCCAAAGTGTAATTTTACTTTTACTAATTTAAATTTTTTAAAATTTCAAGGGCTTAAAATGAAAATTTCCATTTTAGGGGGGGTCGGGGCCCATGCCAGCCCCCTAGCTACGCCCCTGGTTACTAATACAGAAGGACGTGGGTTTGAATGCGTTGAAGCACATTATCTTCCTATTTGAAGATTGCGAGGGACTATGAGTAGTTTAGACAATTGTATAAAAAATAGTAGATATGATTAGAACCTATAATGATATTGTTTAATATCTATATTTAAAAAAAATATAGGTAGACTCGATAGGATTTGATTTAGCTATTTACAAATATAAATTAATTTAGACAAAAATTTAAGCTCATATTTCGGTCGAGTCGGATCATGCTTAAGCAAATATAAAGTATGTTGATATCATATATAGAGTTTAGGATTTTAAGACAATGCTTTGATGATATTTTGTAACAAAATATAATTTATGTTGTGTTTGTTTTAATGAAAACATAATTTCAAAAATAACGTATCAAACATCATAAAATATTTTACTCATAATAATCTAAAATGCATTTTTCTCCAAAAATCAATTTATTTTTAAAAATAATTTATTCAAAAAAATTTAGTTAAAAAAGCACAACCTAATATTATTCAAAATAATTATCATATTTTAAATAAATTTTAATTTAAACATTCTATGTCACTCCTAGTATATTTTTAACAAGGAATAAAAATGGATAGTGAACTATGGGATATAATAGATATTTGGGATACGCTTGATCTTTAACGCTGAATTATGAGGTATTATTGACGGATTAGCTCTCATTCAAAACATGCACTATGATGGTGTGTTGATATAAACAAATAACTTGAAGATGATTAAGGCCATTCAAGATTTCTATTTGTCAAGTTCGAACTCTACCCTTATTAGACGTATTCATCACTTGCTACTGAATGTAGGTTTGTAGGGTATGCAACATTTTTCTAGAGACCGCAATACAATTGTTGATTGCTTGGCCAAGGCGGCTTATGATTTAAAACAAGGACTAAAGATTTTTTAGGAACAACTCTGCTCATAGAATTGTTACGTAGTTAAAGTATTTTGTTTGTTTTACTTTACCAAAATAAAAAACACAACAATTAAATTATAAATATGTATTCAAAGTATCAATAACTTAAATCTCACGCGTTAAAAATAAAATTTAGAAGAATTATTTCATTTTCTGACATATTATATCCATGTTTCCTAGAAATATTTATAATTTGGTCCACGTGTTACAAATCATTCTCAACTTCAAATTGTAGCTAGCAATTAATGCTTGAGCTAATCGATAGTATAATGATACTTTAAGGATTTAATTTGAATTTTTTAAAGTTTTGAACCAAATTTAAATATTGAATCATAAATTGACCACGTACGATGCAATTAACCCATAAATAAATACAAAGTGAAAAGAAAATATCTACAAGTGTAAACCAAAACCTTCGAAGTAGAAGATAGAAGAGTGAGAGCAGCCAGCAAAAGAGAAACATGGAGGGAATACGGTGTAGCAGCGTTTTAAGCTGTTACTACTCTTCTAAAACCCATTTCAAATTACGCCATCAAGCGTTGGAACATTGCTTTTTGAGCTTGCCGCCACCGCCGCCTCGGCACCCTGCAAGCCGCCCCAAAGTTCGAATTTCACTCCCTTCCATGGCGCTTCAGGTCCAAGACCAACAATCTTTTCATAAATCCAAAGAAATGCTCCCAAAAATAGACAAAAGTGGCCGCTTTTGCAGTCCAAGAGCCGCCCGGGAGCTTGCTTTGTACGCTTTCCTTCTCTTTATTTTTTTCTAGCTTCTTTATATTATTTTTTTCAAATTTCATTGAAATTGAGATTTGGTGTTTGTTTGAGCAGATTAATAGTTTATGCCTCGTGTTTGCAAGGGTCGGACCCTATTAGGCTGTTTGAGAAGCGAATTAATGCAGCCAGAGGTATGTATTATATAGGATACCGCCAGTTCTTAAAGGTTTCCTTTGGTAGTTTGGATTTCAAAGTTAGTGTAAATTGTGTGATCAAATACATGGAAATACAAGTATTATGAATTTAAATTTATGAATTTCTTATATTGGATGCTTATTTAGGGATGAGTTTGAAATACATAGATGTTTGTGAATTGAGAAATTATGGCATCTTATCTCTAGCTGAAATTAGTAGTGTATCAAGGATCCACTTGAATTGAATTTAAAATTCTATTTTGAGTACCCAAGTTTAAGTCTCACCGTGCATATTTGTGCATGTGTGGGTTTCAGTCCTTATTGTTTTTGGTTCTTTGTCCGTCTGTGCATTGTAATGATTTGATTCTGCTTTGTAGTTGCTCGGACATGGACTTGTATATGTTAACTAATTTATGCATAGAATGTGTAGTTTATTGTCACTCTTACAAGTTCATCATTTGGAACTTAGCATAACTTCGCTTTAGCATATTTAACACTTTTTGTCTTTGTTTGTATTCAAAGAACCTGGCTATGAATTTGACAAGGCTTCGTTATTGCAATACAACCACATGAGCTTCGGAGGGCCTCCGGTCACTACACATTCTGTTGAAGAAGCAGATGAGCTTTTACGCAGCGATGAGCAGGATTCCGCCATTGGTAATTAACCACCAAATGTGTTATATCTATGTTTTTATAGGTCCTTATGCTTTTTCTTTATGCGAAATTGCAAAATAAG
Organism: Gossypium arboreum; assembly: GCF_025698485.1. Lineage (NCBI taxonomy): Eukaryota > Viridiplantae > Streptophyta > Magnoliopsida > Malvales > Malvaceae > Gossypium > Gossypium arboreum. The sequence goes on along the minus strand of NC_069077.1, from coordinate 140,631,584 downwards.
CCATCACTCTCACTTAAGTCTGTACTCTTTTGGTTGCAACCGGTTAATCACTCTAGCTATTATTTTGATTCACTTAAGCTGAATTTCAATGGATAGTGTTGATATGGCTAACCACCTGGTTTAACTGACAATTTTGCAATTGTATTGCAGAGGCAGAAGTTCTTTCGGCGCCTCCAAAGTTGGTGTACAGCAAGCTTCTTTTGAGGTAAACCATAGACCTCTAATTATTCAATGCATTATCTTGTATTCTTCTGATAAAAAAAATCGAGTTAGGATCCCAGTTCTTCGAAAACTATACTCGACAAAGTAATAAAGTATTGGTGCTGGTTATTTGTGTCTGCATGCCTGCTCATGGTTGCACAAGTTCAAGAGAGACTGTGCTTTCTAGTTGACCTCTTGTTCCTTTGGTGTAGTTTCACAAGGAAGCTTTTGGTTGCAATTGTGGACAAATGGGACAATCATGTTCTTGCTATTGATAAAGTTGTGCCATCAAATTGGAAGGTATGCTTACGCAGATGCTGCTTCAATTGTTGATATGTAGGCTTTTGGCATGTAAATTCAATGTTTTAAAATGTCCTGTAACTCCCCTCGCCCTTTAAATATCCATCGATCTTAAATCCATACATATTCATTCCTTACAGAATGAGCCAGCTGGTAGGATTTTGGAGCTTAGTATTCTTCACTTAGCAATGTCAGAGATAACCGTTCTCGGAACCCGGCACCCAATTGTCATTAACGAGGTATCTCTCCTTTTCATTCCCCCATTTCCTGATTACTACTTAGGCATTAGATTTCATGCTTAAAAAAATCCACTGCATGTTCTTCGAAGGCTGTTGATCTTGCGAAACGATTCTGTGATGGGGCGGCTCCACGAATAATCAACGGGTGCCTACGGACTTTTGTGAAGGATCTTGCCGGGACCAGCACGGCTCAGACCTCAAACTCAAAACTGGAAGTGCCTCTTCAAGTATGAAAGTTAGTTCATTTAAGGCTATTTCTTGCTTTTTATAGATCTCTGGGTTGCCACATCACAATGGTTTAGTCTCTGAGTAATGTAATCTTCAGCTCATTTGAGTGCTTATAAAGGACTGAGTTATAGCATAGAAAGATGCAGAGAATTAAAAAAACAGATAAATTGTGGCAACGATCAAAATATTTGACAGCTGAAGAATTTTGTATATGATTATGCTGTAGTTAGAATCTTTACATGTAAAACATAAAATGTTATGAAATATCATTCTTAAAAATGTTACTCAGAATTATTTATTATTTATTTTTTTAGTCCTTTGAACTCAGTATTGAGAACCATAATTTACAAAATTGAAATCTTATGTTATAAAATTAGACAATGTGATCTAACTTTTGAATTGATCTTAAAATGAATAAATGTGTATATATATATATAAGTTGCAAGACTTCTTGAAAAAGGTTCAGGTTCAAGACAATTTTTGTTCGGGTCATTCAAGTTTGAGGTTTGACTTTTTGGATCAAATCATTACAAATTCAAATCATTTCAGATTTTAGTTACCACAGGTTCAAATATTTTCAAGTTATTTGTTTAAGTTATTTTAAGTTCGAATTCGAATCAGATTAGGTTTATGTTAATTCAAAATTATATAAATTATAATCTCATTCGAATTCAAAATTTTACTATATTATATGAAAAGATAATATATTTTGAAATATTAATCCATGTGTCGTAACGAGTATGAATTACATATATTTTATCAAATAAAATGTTTTGAGTTACAACATGTCATGAGCAGCTTCCAAAGAAGTCTGGTTCACAAAGTCGGGAGCATGGTGGTGGTTCACAAAGTCGGGAGCATCGTTGTAAAGATAATTATGAAGTTATTTCGTTAGTTCAAAAATTTCTCTAAACTCATGCTTATATATATATATATATATTATAAATTAATTTTAAACTTAAATCAAAAGAAAATATTTTAAAATTGATTTTAACCCAGTGTCCTTGTAATTTTAGAAATTGCTTTTATTTGATTTTTAGTTTCATCAAATAATAATTATTAAATTCATTCAGTTAAGTTCTATTATTTTTAAAATTTAATATGGAAAATTCAGTTAATGGACTAACTACTATCATTTGTGTCGACTAAAAATTTAAATTTCAAATAGTATATAGACTTAGAATGATTCAATTAGAGAATATAAACTAAAGTTACAATTGTACACATAGTACAAAACCATCAATTAGATTTAACTGAACAAATATAACAACTATTGCTTGAGTCAGATTAAAAATTTAAAATTAAAAAATATAAAAACTAAAATTAATCAAATGAAAATATAATTATTAAATTCACAATTTTTATAAAGTATAGAAATTAATAATAAATTTTAACCTAAATTATATAAACTATGAAAAAAGAAAAACTTTTAAAAATAATTTATCTTTAAGCTATTTTGAATTAAATAAAGGAATATTATAGTTTCTAAAAAAATATAAATACATATTTTAAAAATCAAGATAAAACTATGCGCCGTCATCCAAGCCCAAACAAGAAGCCCAATCAAAAGATAAAGAATTAGGGTTCTCTGATTTAAACTTAGGGTTTTCCTTCTCCCTATATAACGCTTATACTTTGGTCATACCTCAACCAATCTTGCAGGGTTCAGTGCCTTGAACAGCTTATCTCTTTATTTTCGTTTTTTTTTTTATTATTTCAGCCCAAGAATTATACAAAAAGAAAAACAAATTTCTGGAATAGATTTGTGATGGAAGGCCTAATAATTGCAATCCTTTGATCTTTGTAAATGGGGATGGATCAAAGGATCTATCGTTAGGCCAAAGCGATGGCGTTTTGTATACGCAGCTTTCCTCTGTGTATACTCTCCCTTTAGCTCCGATTATTCTTCTTCTTTTGGGGTTTATCGGTGACAAGGTAGATACATCTCTTTTATTTTTTTATTTAAAAAAAAACGGAGGAAAAAGAAAAGGAGGATGATGAAAACAATCAGACGGATTCCCATTGATTTTTTCTATGAGAACATAACCAGCTACTTCTGACTCTTTGAATTTTTCCTTAAATTTTATTTTATTTTTTGGTGAAAAATATGGTTTTATTAAATAAAAGAGTTAAAGTATGGCCTGTGATGTAAGAAAATATTTGCTACTCTTGATAGTGGTTTAAACCATTATCTGATGATTATTTCCACCAAGATCTCTGAGGCCTTTTTTTTCAATTAATTTTGTTTATTATAGTTGCAATGATTATAAGCCCTGCATAATTAAATAGGGTTCAATGGTATCTTTAACCCTTGAAAATTATATTAGATTTTTATTATTATATATTTTAGGGTTTATAATTATTTTTCCAATAATGAAGAAAGTAGTAGATGTGAAGTAATGTAAAATAAATCAAATTTGATACCGAAATATTCGGTTTGGTAATTGGTAATAGTTTTTCCTTCGCCTTGGTAAATCAAAATGTAATTTCTAACATTGCTAGAGAGGAAATTAGAAAAACTATAAACTCTATTTGCTGATGCTACAAATTCCTTTCACAATATTTCATATTTTGATTAGGGATGTTTGCATCCATCTTTGACAAGAACTTTTATCCCCATTTTGTCCTATGATTCGTTGTGGATACAAAACCTAAAATCATTTTTGCCTCACGGCTTGCAAAAATAAAACCGTTCTTGTTTCACGACGTTCGTTGGTACCTGGTACCACCGAATCTTCGGCGGAGATTCTTGGTTATACTTGCTTTGTGACTTAGGTTTAGTTTGGACGGGCGGTGTGTTTGTTTTTAGTAAGGTCAAAAAATAGCAGTGACGGTGAGCTTAGTTGCTGTAGCGGTGAGGTTGGATACTGTAGCAGTGAGATTAAAAACAAAAGTGGAGTGTGTGTTTGGATTCAAATGCAGCTGTAGTGGTGAGCTAAAAATGAAAAATGACTATTAAAGATGTCATATTAGATGTCATATTAGAATTGATATATAATAGAAATTTTTAAATTAACTTTACTTATATAAAATTATTAAAATATGTGAATTTATAAATTTATTTAATAAAATATTAAAATGTATTTTTAATATTTTATTATAAATATTTTAATAAATTATATAATTAATTTAAATTATTTATTAGATAAAATGATGATAATTTTAATTTTTATAGTTAAATATTTTTTTAACAATGATAAATATTATTTTCGTAAATAGTAACATTATGGTTGAAGAGTTTTCGCAGTTATTTGTTAATGAATTTAGTTGTTTTCTTTCTAAATCTGAAAACAAATAAGATTGGAAAAGAATTTAGGCCAAAATTTAAAGGATAAAATGGTAAAATGATATAAATAGAAGTATGGGTATTTTTTCAGTTGCCTTTAACTGTTGCTCTTTGCTTCAGTTTCGTTTCACTGTTGCAGTGAGATTGAATTTCTTTTTCACTGTATTGGATTGGTGAATCAAGCAGTAGACTAGTGAGGTTGAGTACTCCAACTGTACTTCACTGGTGAAAAAAGCTTATCCAAAGGCAGCCTTAGAGGTGTGTTGGCTGGCTCAATTAAAAATTTTGTTAGGCTTGAGTTGGGCTTAACTCAAAAAATAGATTTTAAAATCTTGTTAAAGATCAATTTAGATAAAAATATTAAAATTTGGACTTCACTTATTCCGTTTATATTAATTTTATATAATTTTAAAATATATATAATAAATTAAAATAAATATTTAAAAAAATATGTATATTTAAATAATAATAAGATAGATGTAATTTAACAAGTAAATATTTTTAAAATAATAAAATTAATAAATATTTTTAAATAATAACAAAATTAATAATAAAATAAATTTTATACAATATCTAATCAATAATATTAAAATAGTGATAATATAATAGTAAAATTGTAACAAAATAGAAAGAAAATAACAAGAAAATAATATTATAAAACAAAAAAAATATTTTTGTATCTTTTAGTGAATTTTGGTCGAGTTGGGCTTGGGTCAAAAATATCTTATCAGAAGTTTTGTGTATTTTTTAAATAGGTTTTTTTTTTGTCCATGTTTATTTTTCAAGTTTATATTGTCTAGACCTTCCTACATTTTAGCTGAGCCTTTGGCCTAACCCATGACCAAGTCTATTTGAGACTCACTTTTTATAATATATTTTTAAGTATCAATTAAATAAATATTAATTATATTTTAATGAAAAAATTAAAAATTAATTTTGGAACTCCCATCACTTATGTGATATTATTTCAATTGTCACTACTTAAAAAAAAGTTGTTTTAGGAGGAAATAAAATAAAATTCTTACATAATATCTATATACAAATAATGTTTTAAATAAATTATAAATGTCTTCAAATGCAACACAAACGTAAAATTTAAATTACAAATATGTTTATTATATTATGCAGAGTGGGTGGGGATGCGACAAGTATAAGGTCATAGCTATGTTTGTCCTATCACCCACGGTAGGTCTAATTTTTGTCTCCATCTTTGCCCTATTACCTCTAAAACTTGTATTCATCTTCGCCAATTGGATGCAAAGTGAGTCAAGGTCCCGTAAAACCTGCGCCATTGACATCTTTAATTTTGATTGTGCCTCAAATATCTTAATTTTATTTAAATTGTTATATAATTATAAGCGATGATAACATCATCATTTTCATTACTAATTCAAAATTATGAGATTTTCATCTCTTATGATTTCTTTAGTGCATGAAAAGGAGTAGGGATACACTTTAATATTATATAAGTGGTTAAATATAAGTGAGAAAGTATTATGAATTGAATTATACTTGATGGTAATGAATGTTGATAATTTAATTGTTTTGAGTATAGTATAAATGAGGATGATATGAATTTTATATATGATATGTGATATGAAAATGTTATGAAACTTTGAGATGTGAATATGTAGATGATATATAAATGGAACATTAGTTACTCTAATTGTTCGGAAAGAGTCGAATATAGTTAGCATAATATAAGATTAGACTGGGTACGAGTTCATACTTCAATTATGTTCCAATGATGTAGTAAGTGCCAGTATAATATGATAGTGTTAATGCATATATTAATTCGGTTATGTTTCGATGATACACTAATGTGCTAGATTGGTGTGTTGTCGCGTTTTGTGGTTTATGGTTTAATCGAAAATGAGCATATCATGAAGGAATTAATTAGGGTGTGAATGGGCTAGTTACGTTTGTAAAATCTTAGATGCAAGAGGTAAATATTTTGGAACATGTATTGCCACAATAGCAATAGACATATAACATCATTTGGGAACCGCCAACAGGGGATTTAATGAAAGTAAATTTCGATTTTGCTTATAACCAGATAACAAAGAAGACAATAGTTGGTTTAGCAGTCAGGAATAATGAGTCGTTATTGATGGCAGTGGGGACTCACCCATATGAAAATGTGGCAAATTCAATGGCAGAAGAGGCAAGGGCGTGTCTTAGTGCCGTAGTTTTGGCAGAGAAGTTAGGTTTTCGGGAAGTAATTGTTGAGCGGGATGCATTTACTGTTATTAAGAAATTTAACAGTATGTTTGGTTCAAGAGAATTGCTATGCAGTTACTACTAAATTTTGAGGGATAACCATTCCATTATTTGGTTCAATTCTCCCACCGAATACCTAATATTCATTCCTTCACTATTCGTTGAAAATGCTGAATAGCCATTCAGCAGTAAACCATTGTAATGGTTATTCAGCAATTCAATGAACCACAAATTTACAAGTTTATTTGGCAAAAACCTGGGACGGCTTTCTTTCACCATTTCCTTCCAAACTTTCTCTTTTCATCTTTCTATCAAATTGAGGGAAAGGAAAGCTCAAAACGTTGAATTCGTCTCCAGGTAAACATCAATTTCCATATGTAAAATTCAAGAACTTGAAAATTGTAAAATATGAGTCTTTGGTGCTTGGGTTTGGTTTGGATTTCTGAAAAAAAAAATATCAATGGGTTTGGTTCGGATTTCTAAAATTTCTTTCTCAATTGAAATTTTAACTTTCTTTTACTATTAACTTAAACAAAAGGGTAATTTGTTTCTTTTTTATTTATTTATTTTCTATGTTTTGATTTTACTTTTCTGGTGATTTCGGTAATTCATGTATGTTGCAAATCCATGTTCTTTTCAATTATGTTCTAATGCTTATTAGAGGTGTGCATGGGCTGGGTTACCCGGCTCAGCTCGAAGGCTTACTCGAAAATGGGAGGGTCCAGGTAAAAATATAGGCCCGAAATATGAATTTTGGCAAAAAATAGGCCCATTTAAAAATGAGTCAGGCCTCGAGTAAGGTATTTTTAGCCCGGGCCCGACTTGATCTGGCCCGAATTCACTAAAGGACAAAAAAAAATCTACATTTTTTTTTAATTTTTGAATGTTATTTTTTTGTTGTTTTCTCCCTATTTTGCTACCATTTTACTATTATGTTGCTACTATTTTGTTGTTATTGTTTGGATATTGTATAAAACTTATTTTATTGTTAATTTTGTTATTATTTTAAAGGCATTTGTTAATTATTATTATTATTATTTTAGAGGCATTTGCTTGTTAAGTTGCATCTATCTTAGTGTTATTTAAGTCTACATATTTTTAAAATTTATTTTCAATTAGTTGGGAAATATTTATTTTGATATTTTTAGTATTTTGATGTATTATATATATTTAAAAATAATATAAAAAATTAATATGGGCGGGCCAGACCGGGCCCGAGTTTTAGTATTTTTATTCGGGTCGGACTTGGGAAAAATTTTAGGCTCGTTTTTTAGGCCCGAGCTGGTCAATAAATGGGCATGATTTTTTAGTTGAACTCGGCCCGAATCGGCCCAATTATATACTAAATATATATTTTTATTTTTAATCATATTTCCATTTTATTTTCAATTTTAATATTGTAACACCCCTTACCTGTATCCATTGCCGGAATAGGGTACGAGGCATTACCGGAGTTTACTAAACATTTTCAGATAATTCTGAGTCATTTATTATTCATAGTTTGAAAATAATCATAATGTTTCTCTATTGGGCCCTCGAAGCCCCAAACATAATTAGAAACCAACCGGAATTAAATCGAGATCATAGAAAATTTTTTTTTGCAAAATCTTAAATTTTATTTTCACCTAAGTACATACTATTTCAATGTTCCTTATAATTAAACATGTTACCATTCAATCAATAGTTTGGCACTTGTCTTAGCGTCAAACAACATCATTGTTAGTATACTTGCACATATTTCATCTAAATTCAACATTGATATACTTATTTCTCGACATATCGCACTTGAGTTTAATAATAGTCTCAACTTACATAATTTCCTCATATCAACATATCAAAGATAATCATATATGTACATGTCATGAAACATATCATGCTCTTACCGTTTCTTCATAAGCATATATCATTCATTTCATTATATTAATATTTCATGCTTCATCATTTCCATATATTTTATGTATATTTATTCGGTAATAGTTTATATCAAACTTAACATAAATTATATTCCATGTACTTATACTTATTTCGTTTATCTATCTTCATAATTATTTCATACAACTATTTTGTACATATATTTCCATATGACCAGTTCTTGTAAACATTTCACACAACAATTTCATATAACCATTCGTTATCTGATACGTATTACCTGAATATCAATTGTTCAATAGATGTCATAGCGTCTCCCATCCACGGTCTTGTTTATCTTTGACATGATGCCATAGTGTCTTTCAACTATGGTCTTACTCATTTTCTGTCATGTTGCCATGGTATCTTTCAACCATGGTCTTATTCTTTTCTTGTCACGTTGCCATGGTATCTTTCAACCATGGTCTTATTCATTTCATATCACGTTGCCATGGTATCTTTCAACCATGGTCTTACACATTTTATATCAGGTTGCCATGGTATCTTTCAACCATGGTCTTATTCATTTCATATCACGTTGCCATAGTATCTTTCAACCATGGTCTTACACATTTCATATCAGGTTGCAGTGGTATCTTTCAACCATGGTCTTATTCATTTCATATCACGTTGCCATGGTATCTTTCAACTATGGTCTTACACATTTCATATCAGGTTGCCATGGTATCTTTCAACCATGGTCTTATTCATTTCAATCAGGTTGCCATGGTATCTTTCAATCATGGTCTTACACATTTCATATCAGAGAGCACACTCCCGCGAACCTCATCCTTACAGTGGAATTACCACCAGGCTAAATCCTCAGAATATAAACTCATAGAGTATCTTGTCGGGATTACTGGTCCGAGCTAAATCCTCGCAACGACAATTACTCTAATGAGCTTGGTCTAAATTACCAGTCCAGGCTAAATTCAGACCCTAATTCGGATTACCCGTCCGGGCTAAATCTATTTTACACGTATTCTTCGGGAGGGCTATATGAGAATAAGATCATCCGTCCGGGCTAGATCCTTTTTACCGTCAATTCCTTTTCAGAAATCCATCGAATTTTCCTTTCATTCAACCGGGATTTATTTTCAATTTATATCGAGTATTAGCAATATTTCATCAATTATCATGAATTGAACATTCAAATCATATTTTCATTACATAACCACATATTTCAAGTATTTAAAATACAATTCAAGTTACGCAAACTTACCTCATTGCTTGTTTGTGTTTATAATTTCATTAATCCGATATCTTTTCTTCTCAACGATCAAGTCTCATATTTGAGTCGTCCGAATATTTATAAATAAATTTGATCATCATTTTCATTCATTTCATATTCTAATGCATTTAATTAATGCTCTAGGGAAAATTACCATTTTGCCCCTAAACTTTTAATTAATGACGATTTCATCTTTAGGGTCAGGAAAATAAAATTCTTGCAATTTAATCCTTATTTCCAGCTATTGTTCTCATACATATTGATAACAATCCATGAATTCTATAAAATATCATAATTTTCCATAATTTCAACACTTTTCAATTTAATCCCTAAAACATGTTTTCCCCCTATCTTGAACTAAATTAATAATTTCATTTAATTTTGTAATTTAAATAATAAAATTAATCCATTTCATGCAATTTGGTCATTTTTTATATTTTTACAAAATTGCCCATAAAGCTTTACTTTTATTCAATTTAGTCCCTGAGCCTAAAGTATGCAAATTAGCCATGCTAAATGAATATTCATATATGTTTTCCTCCTCCTCCTCTCCATTCCACATCCTTAATGTATATAACACACTTGTAAGTAACATTATCTATATTTTTTTATTATTTACTTTTATGAATATTCAAGCTATCCATCCGTGTCATAGTCACTAAATTATTCATATCTGGAGCTATAAAACTCCAAATTAAGATCCGATAATTTTATCTGAAACTATACTAATATATATTCTTATCATAAAATTTTAAGAATTTTTGTTTAGCCAATAAGTATAGTTTATTCTTTAAAGTTACCCCTATTCTGCTGTCTGACAGTTCTGACCCTTCTTCATTAAAAATTAATTATCTCCTCATAAAGAATTCAAATGATGTTCTTGCTTGTTTCTATTAAAAATAGACTCATTCAGGATTCTAAACATATAAATTTAAGCTCATAATTATTTTTCTAAAATTTTGATGATTTTCCAAATTCAGAACAGGGGAACCCGAAATAATTCTGACCTTGTCTCATAAAATTTATTATATCTCATGATTTAAAATTCTATTGCTTACATAATTTCTTTTATAAGAAACTAGACTCAATAATTTTAATTTCATATTTTATTCATCCTATAATTTGATTTATAAAATTTTGGTGATTTTTCAAAATTAGGCTACTGCTGCTGTCCAAAACTGTTTTAGTACAAGATATTATTTACTATATTTATAACACTCTTATTTTCTTTCTCTACAATATTTCTCATCACTTTCTCTTGTTTTCTCTTCACTAACATATCAAGAACATAGAACCATATGTAAGGAAACTCTACATTAACATTAATCCCATGCTTTTTCAATAATATCAAACTTAAAAATATATTGAAATCATGATGTTCTTACCTTGTTCTATTGATTTCAATCTTCATCTTGATTTTCTCTCTCCTTCAGCTTCCATTTCTCGAATCCAACTTGATATTCTAACTTCCCATAGTCTCCTTAACATTTTTATCTCTTGGTAGCTATGGAAATTCTTTTGATTTTTGGGTGAAAATGGTGAATTTTTGGTAAAAGGACCAAATTGTAAAGAAAGTAAAATTTTCTTTGTAAAGAAAGTAAAATTTTCTTTCTTTCTCTCTTTCTCTCACGTTAGTGCATGGGAAATATGGATGAGAATTTCTCATCTTTCTTTCTTTATATACTAATAAAATAATAAAAATATATATATATATATATCTTATTAAAATATTAATAAAATAATATTTATCTAATTAAATAATTATAAAATATCAAAATATCTCTAGCATCATTATTACTTTCTAGATTTCTCTCTCTCCAATTGACCATTTTGTCCTTCATTATCTTTTAAAATTTCATCCTTGAGTCATTATTTAATTTGGTAAAATTATAATTTAGTCCCTCATAATTCTTTATCTATTCAATTTGGTCCTAATTCATCCATTTTCTTTAGTTTCTAGATTATTCCACCCTTAAAATATTTATGCTATTGATCCTTTAAATTTTTCATACTTACACTTTAACCCCTCAAATTTTGAGTATTTACTCTTGTGCAACAAAACTTTCTCACTTTTACAATTTAGTCCTTTGTGAATTAATATACCATAATATACTTCCCAATATTGACATAACTCAAAATTTCCCTTTTGTCACTTTATTTTCTTATTTTACTATATCACGAATAATATTTTACTTGTAAAATTTTCGGATATTACAAATATAACCACTTTTTATTATATTTTCAATTTGTGTATTGTTTTAAGAATTATTTGAGTCTCATTTTTTATTTGTTTCTTTTTTGAATATTTGTTTTTATGTTTTTAAATGTATTTGATTTATTATATTTTAAAATTTTTTATTTAATGAAATAAGTTAAAAAAACTTTAATATGGGCCGGGCCGAGCCGGGCTCAGGCTTATCAATTTTATTTCGGGCCGGGTTTGGACAAAAATTTTAGGCCCATATTTCTGGCCTGGCCGGGCCGGGCCCAGGCCTAAAAAAGGGCCTAAAATTTTGTCTAGGCCCGGCCCATGCACACGTCTAATGTTGATCATGGGGGGACAAATTCTTTGTTTAAATATATAAATCTTGTCATTGAATCCTTTCTTATTTCCATTAAATGTAGATTTCTAACTTGAATGGATTGCAAAATAATGAGGAGAAGGCATTAAAAAATTTTCTCGATTCTTTCGAATCCGTTTTTTTCTCTTAATGACATCGCTTATGCTTACTGCGAGGTTGACCGGAATCCATATTTGGCTGGTTTAATTCTATATGAAATGCATGGGATCCCTCCTTTAGTTTCCACTGATCAATTTAACAACAAGGTGAAAAAAGATGAAACTTCGTGATCAAGTTATGTTAAAAGTTCAAAAAAGTATTCACAAACATGTGATGTTTTTACAGCGGATCAACCAGTTTCAACCATTACTGATGAGTGTAGTGGCAATGGGAAAAAGTATGAATCTATGGAATCATCTTGTTGTAATAGTTTTCAGAGTTCTTGTCAAGCAAATGGGGATTTAAGATCTCCGAAGCAAAAGGCGAGACCGATTTCAGGAGGCACTCTTTCGAGCATGCTAGGAAAAGGGCTTATGAAATCTGTCATTTGGCTAATGGTTCGTATTCGGGACCAAACCTATGAAAGTGGACTCAAAGGAGATGCTAATGTCTTTGTTTTGGGGTGAAGAATTCGAATCCAGTAGTCGGAACGAGGATTGTATGTACAAGGATATGGAAGATTTTCTTTTCAAGATGCTAGGAGAGGAATTTCGATTGGAAAGGGATGCGATTCAAGAAGTTCTGAGTAAACCTTCATACAAAATCATATATCATTGTTAATTGAATTTTGAGTCAATATTACATTTGTTTAACTGCTAATCGAGTTTTATTTTTTAATATGCAGATAGATGTGGATACAACATGCAAAAGGTATGGAACTATGAACAATGTTCTTGTTTTAGAAGATCTTAAGTTCATATTAAACAGATATGCAATTACTAAGCTTTGTTAGTGCAATTTATCGTGCATTATTTGGGAAAATTAAGTTTCTATTGTTATTTTATTATTGTTCATTAGCCTTTTAATGGTGGTTTACATTGCGAAATATGATAATCCTGAAGGCTTTCTTAACAGTTGTGAATGACATTTCTCTATTTACTATAGCATGTTTGAACTTGTTAGAACTGATGGATATTCCTTTCCTCTTTCTTGACTTATAAGAGAATGGAGAAGCTTCTTGACCGGTCGATGTTTACTTTATATGTGAATTTTAGTTTACCTTGTTTCGATGTTCACTTGCATATGAAGATGAAGAAGAAGAATAAGATAGTTTCCAGTTTTCAGTTTCTTCGAAGAGTTGTGAAGGAATATAGGGCTACAATGAAGGAACATTATAAGGCTATAAGTCTTGAGTTTTCAAAATGTCAGTCCTTTGTATTTGCACAATGCCACGTTTCTCAAATGTCCGATGTTGTTTATACGATATCAATCCCTTTTATATTCTTAACTTCTTTATGTTCTTTGTCAGGTTGTTGATGCTTTTGTTAAGGGGGATCAAGATCAAGCAAACAAAATTCTCGAACAGGTAACATATATGCGTGTTTCGTAGATACTCTTTGATTCCAAAAGGATCGAGATACAAGTTAAATTAACCTATTTTTCCTGGGAACTTACGGATAAAGTAGATAAAGAGTAGTGAACTAAGTGAAAGGAAGTTTTTCCAATGCTAAGCTTTGGTGTCAGGTGTTCAACTTTGTTAGCAATGCGTATCAGGCTGTAGGAGCTTTGTTTTTTAATTTGAACTTAAAAATACGAGTTCCGATAGGCATTCGATGTTAGGTAATTGGGTGTTAATATACAAGTTAAATGACTCTAATGAAGGATTTTGGTGTGGCATGGACAATTTTTTCAAGAAAAGGCTCACCAACCAGATGAAGAATCCAATTAAAAGAGTTTTGAAACTCGATTAGCTTCTTGTTCTTCGACCATGTTTGCAGAAGAACCTTGTTGGTTCTTTCATTCGCTCTCACTCTCTATTATCGTTTTCTCGATTGTATTTTTCAGGAACACTGAGATAGGAGAAGAAATGTTGCTTGAGTTGCACGATCATCGCATAAGGGAGGCAATCCAACTTTTGAAGTATCACCTATCTTCACTACCCGACATCCTATATAATTTTTTGATGCTGTAAAATTTAACATATAGATTATGACGTATAAGTTAATGACATCATGTAACTTTTTATTAATGTATGAATTTATGTTTGGATATAAAATATAATTCTCAAGTTATTTATTACTTCTAATCTTTTGCTTTTTAATTTAGATTATAATTAAATTATTTGTTTCGCTAATAAGATTTTAGGCACATTAGATATGCATTGCAGTTTAAAAATAATAAAGTGGGTTGTATATTATTTTTCTAATGCTATATATTATATATTATTATTAATTCATATTTTAATAATAATCATATTAAAATATAATTAAATTATTTATTATACAATTTAATAATAATCTTATTAAAATCTAATAACAATAACAATAATTATATTAAAATATAATTAAATTCGTGAAGAGTATTTTGGTCATTTAAACTTTTTTTCTTATACTATTACAACATCTATTCCATTCAATCAAAGACAAGAATTTTATTACAGTTCTATTTTATTTCATTCCATTCAACTAAACAATTAAATTATTGATTATAACTCTATTCCATTACAATGAACCAAACGTATCAATAAGAAAGATTAAGTCAACCATTAGCGTCTTGATAAAGGAAGTTAGGATAAGGGCTAATAATTTTCAGTCAATAGAGTTTAGGTTTGTACCTCACCAAGGGAATCCTATGGCGCACACACTAGCAAAGGAGGGAAGGAGGGTCGACGAGCCTAGTGTTTGGGTAGAGGAAGCACTGAGGTAGGTGGCAGTAGCGGTAGGAGGGATCGAAGGGCCATGCAAGTTCGGGACTGAGGTGGGTTTTTTGACGCTAGAGAAATGGTTCATCTTTGGGACTCCCGAGGCGGCTAGATTAGCAAGAGCATGATAATCGTTGAGATGCCATCGTGGGTGAGAATGGGGAGAGAAGCTACTCGTTTTTTCGAACTGGTGGTGATTGTTTGTAGATTTTGTGGGGAGCCGTTTCATCTAATTTATTTTACGTTTTTTGTTTTTGTTTTTCAATCTGGTTAGTGTGGTTTTTCTTGCTTTTGTTGTTTTGTTTATTTGGTTTTTTTTTTTTTGGGGTTTTGTTTCCTATAGCTGCAATTATGACACCGATATGCTTGACCAATCGGTTGCTTTGGTGGGTAGGTGTAATGGCTCTCTTTTCTTTAATAATTATCATCAGCAATTATTTATTTCAAAAAAAAAAAAATAGTAATAATAACCACGAGAACATTACCCTTAAATAGATTACATAAAAATATAACCCCAAAACTTACTTCATTTTTAACCATATTACATTCTTCATTGTTGCTCTTTGACACCTGTTTTCACTGCTTCACCGGTTTGTCTCTTAGGGAACAGCGGATTCCATTCATGACTCCTGGTGTTGGTTATGGAAAGGGAAATTTGTTTCTAAATGAAGATCGTCATTTTCTTCTTCTCCATCATTTTCACCGTCATATGTCCCAAGATATGCCTCATCTCCTTCCTCCTGTAGACCGCAGAATATATATATATTTTTTGTAAGAAAAACAAAGCATTAGATCGACTATCTTACATCAATATACAGCAGCAGAAAAAGGCAGAGAGAGAAAAAAAATTAAAGACCTCGGTGTCATCATCATCGTCACTAGGATATGAAGAATCTAATCTGTCGTAGAATTCCTCGTCTCCTCGGGCATCCATACTGTGCATTTGATCCTATTAAAGCGCATGCAAGGTTAATGCATATGTATTCATGGTCACACTACTGAACCAAAGAAGAGAAAAAGCTAATATGCTACATAAGAAAACATACTATTTCAGATCTTATTTTCTCCACTTTAGCCTGCAGAGCTGAAATATGCTTCACAAGAGCCTGTTGACAGAATGAGTCATTTTACATGTGTCTGCAAATTTAGAGGGTAAACTAAGGAGTTTAAGGTTAAAGGTGGACTATCAAAAGCGTAAGGAACATGCTACCTCGCGTCTTTGAAGCTCAATTGAACGTGCCAAAGCCCT
Source organism: Gossypium arboreum (assembly GCF_025698485.1). NCBI lineage: Eukaryota > Viridiplantae > Streptophyta > Magnoliopsida > Malvales > Malvaceae > Gossypium > Gossypium arboreum. Next base: position 140,615,301 of record NC_069077.1, on the reverse strand, counting down.
CCTCTTCGTTAAAAGATTCTTTGGCCTAATTGTAGAAGGTCGCTCATAATCATTTCCTCGGTAAACAATTATGGCATATCCTTTGGAGATTTTATCAACTGAAACCAAAACTCCACCACTTTCAGCTTCGAGTGCTATTGCAACCTTTTTTACCTGATCAAAATTTTTAGCCTTCATGATGATCTTTACCAATTCCCTGTATTTCCAGTGCAAGTGCATGTTTTCTATAGTACCATCGAAAACTCCACGTCTACCTGAAGCAAGAAATTCAATTCCCATAAGAATCTTAAATTCTATACAGGAAGACTATAAATCAGTGATAACTGTAGCTGAATGAGAGATACCAAGAAGTAAGAAAGCTTTCATCCTTAAACCCAGCTTGCGAAACATAAACCTTTCCTCATCAGTTATACTTTCTGGATCTGCCTGCCGGTCAGCTGGTTTTAAATAATCCTCAACCTTAGATAAAGCTTGTTCAGCTTTCAATAGCTTTCGCTCAGCCTGAAAGGCAAATATTCTTCATTCAAACCTATTTACCATTTAAATATACAAATTACAAGTAATGGTAGTACTCAAGAGTATAAATCTAAGAAAAAATGCACCAAAACATAGTGACTGAAGATTCAAGGAACTCACAAAAGCCAAGTTCTTTTCAAGTTTCCTGACTAGGTTCGCATGCCTCAAGATTTCTGCTTCCTTCAACACTTTTTCCTTATGATGATCATCCAACCTCTTTCCCCATCTAGCATCTGCATCCAAAGTTTCTCCGAGGGTACCTGCAGCTCCTGATTGCTCAGCTACTTCAGTGCTTTGTGCAAACAAAGCTGACGCTCTTAACCGTGCCTGCTCCTCCACATCTTGCAGGGACTTGGCCAATCTTTCCCTTTCCAATAATGCTTCAGCAACATCTGCAGACAAAAAGTTCTTTCCCCTGTAGAAGACCAAGAAGTCTTTGTTTCTAGAGAGAAGAATGCCCCCTGTCAATTTCTGAAGCCAATCAAAAGAAGGGCATTATCAACTGTTCAATCTGGTATTATCAGAATCCAAATAGTTGAACAAAACATATTTATGAAAACTGATATAAATGCCAGTAAATGTCCATATCACCATGGATTAATACCAGGAATTGTTTTCATCTCAAAATATTTCAACAAATACTGTATTACTTATTCAACCTCAGGCAAGTGTATCACTTATATATTCTTAAGTCAAATAATGATAGCCAAAACAGAAGAAATTAGGAAGTTCGATAAAGTTGTAAAGTACAAATTGAATTGTCATGCTTATTTCATATTTAAAACTGATTTTATTCCTCATGGCTCCAATGGAAGGACTTCAAAAACCAGACTCCTAACAACAGAAGGCAAGTTCACAGGATAGCTAGACAATGTCCACTAACATATTCCCATTAGGCAGAATGGCTTCAACACATGCTGCGTGCTTGAAAAGAAAACAAAATAAACTCATGTATCATTATTTTGGGCATGATTAAGTACATAATCCAATAAATATACAAAAAGCAAAGATGCTTTCCTTAAAAAGTTCAAAGCTCAGGGGACATAAACAAAGCAAAAAGAAATAGGATAAGGAAATGCTTGAGCAAATGTAGTTTAATCACCTTGAGATCTTCAGCCATTCTCTCACTGGTAGTCAGTTGTACTCCTCGTTTAAGTGCAATCTTTGCAATAGAACTTTTTTCCCACAATTTAGTCATGGCCACCGCCAGACCTTGGAGTTGCCTACTTCTACCTGTGAGATGTATACTTCATTAGACATTCAAAAGACCTATGTTTAGATCACACGCAATGACCCAATAAATGTAGCATACCTAGAGCAAAATGTGGAGGAAGAACTCTGGCAAGTCTCCTCAAAGACGTTGCTTCCTTTACCCCAAGAGAAGATCTTACTCCATAAGGAAGTACTCTAAATGGAGGCTGATATCCAGGAACTATTCCAGGAAGCAAATCAGCATCAACTGGTAACGGGTCACATCCTGGCCAATCTGCATACCTGGGACCTAGGCCCTCTAACAGCTTGTCTACTTCATCCTCATACTTTATTTCTGGCAATGGCTCTGTATTTTTATGCTCCTCAGTAGCAGTTTCAGAGTTAGTTTGAGGTGGAGCCACATCTTTATGAGGCACCAAGTCGGATGGATCCTCAGTTTTATCAGACACCAGGGGTGATGAATATGTAGACATCTCATTTCTCTTATATATTTGTTTGTTCAGGTGCACTGAAGGAACCTCATAACTCACACCTCTATATAAAGAAATGGACGTCCCGGACCTCCAAATTACCAATCCTCCAGTTTTTCTCTGTACAAATGAGAAGACAAAAAAGCCAAATTAGAAAACAATAGAAAACTAACTTTTTATACTGGTTCAGAAAGATGAATGATAACATTCTTACATGCTATTGTCACCTAAAATTACACTATTATTTATACTTTATTTTTGCACAACAATCAACATGAGATCATATAATTCCCCAACCAGAATAAGCATGGAATAAACATAGCATTCAAAGATGTACATACATATTCTCAAAAGAGGTCCATTAAGATTCAATTGTTGGTGAGGACTCAAAATATATACTTAATCTCATATTTCCTACAACTTTTACAAAAAAGAAAAAAAAAGTACAACAGAAATAAAGAAAGTGGATTAGAAGCAAACCTCCAATATTTCATGCATCCTTTTCATATTAAGAGCAGGTGCCCCCTCAACCTTTAACCTCACAATCTCCATAGTCTTCCACTTCTCATGAATTGTATCAACCACTTCTTGAGTAACACCAGCACCCTTAATTCTCATTTTACTCTTTGTCCGAAATGTCAAGTTCCTTAACCTCCTAAGTTCAGACTCAGGCAGAGTTAATTCAGCCAATGAAGCCTTGTTATCTCCTCTTGCTGTCCACTTCCCTTCTTCCTGTTCTTCCTTCCTCTTTTCCCATGGAAACATTATTTCCCCATCACTTCCAAATTCAGTTTCCATCCCCAAAGGTGACTCCTTTGAAAACCCACCTCTAGTATTTGGTAACATTCCTTCTTCCACATAAAACATATCCTCTATAGACCCTCTTTCAATCACTTTCCTTGGTTGTTCTTCTTTCTGCTCATTTTCCTCTCCAATGTACCCAAATTTCTTCAATTTCTCCACTATTTTCTCCATTGTACTGCTGCTGCCGCTCCCATTGTTATCACTCTTTGAATAAGACAAGCTCCATAAATTCCCATCTTTCCTATAATTGAACACTGTTTTCGGCGGTTTAGGCCCATTTCTTTTGTGGGTTTTGTTCCAATTATCTAACCAATTACTTGAAAAGGTGGGAAAACCTTTGGTTTTGCTTTCTGGATTTGGGTGAATTTGTGAGTTTGAAGTTATGGTATGGTTATTAGCACAAAAATTTAGGGTTTTGAGAGGGAAATGAAAAGAACTGTACCTGAAAAAAGGGTGAGGGAGGCCATGGAACCTGGAGAGAGAGGTTTGAAATGAATCCAAGAAGGTTGTTTTCGTTGTTGTTGTTGGATGAAATAGAGTCATTGATTAGATGAAGAAACAAAAGGAAAAAAAAAAAAAACAAAGGATTGGGTAATTTAACAAAGGGTATTTAGATTAAAATTTTGGAGAAGGCTAAGGATTTCAAAGTAGTTTCATGGAGTCTCTGACTGGAAGGCTTAACTGCTGAAACATGTTATGTTATATATTATCCATGGCTGGCGGGGAAGAAATATCTGAGGTCTGTTTCGTAGTTTGGGTTTCTTATTTAAAATTAAGTGTTCTTTTTCATTTATATATATTAGTGCTTAATATTATTTAAGTGGTTAAATATATTACTTAAAAATAAAATAAAAGAAATAAATTAGTTATATAAAATTAATATAATATATTTTCTAAAATTTAAAATGATAAATAAAATATATCTAAATGTCTTATATCAATCTCTTAATAAATAATTATATAAATTGATATTTTAATCATACTATTAAATATATATTAATTTAAAATAAAAATAAAAATAATTTAATTTTTAAGCCTAGTATAAATAAATTAAACTAATATAAAAGTTTTCCAAATAAACTTAATATATATTTTAAAATTTTATAAATATATATTATATATATTAAGAATAATATTGAAATCTAAAATTTAAAGTTTTTTATTAATAAAATAATTTTATTTTATAAATGATTTTTAACATGTTTTTAATTTATATATATTTGGTATAATATAATTAGTCAGTGGTTTGTATATCATGATTTATACTATTCATAGTTGATATTATTGTCTTGAAGTTTAGCACTTGGTATTATTCTATCACGACTAACGATTAAAATAGCGGTTGGGTAGTGAAATAGTTGTTGCTATATAGCGGTAGTGGTACTGTCTGAAATCGCTATTGCTGGAAATAGCGGTGTGAAGCGGAATCACACCAATAGTGATAGATTGCGGTTGTAATTTAACAGGTAATGGCCAATTGCGGCAATAAAGAGCTGCTATTCTTATTGATATTTATTTTTTTACTTTGTTATTAGTTATTAGTTGTGTGAATTTTAAAAAAATTTACAACCGCGATAACCGCAGTGACCGTAATAGCATTCGTTATGTCCACAACTGCGATATACGTAACACGAGTGAAAACGCGGCAGCAACCGCAATTTAAATCCTTGATCACGACATATGTTGTTTGCTTTTTCTCTTTTCTTTTCTCTCATTGATTTTTTTTTCTTATCATTCATTTCATGTGATTAATAAAGAGATCGAAAAGAATTCAACGAAATGTTTTAAATGAAATGGGGTTTTGTCGAGAATGATCCGGGTCCTTTCTTTGCACCCTTCTTATGAAGTTGCTTTTTGGGTTTCAAACTTGTTTGAGGTTGACGATGATTTCCCTTCTTGATTCTTTCTATTTCTAGCTTTCTTTTATCTTTTTTCGCATTATACATTGTAACATCATGAGAATAAGATTCAGATTATCAACAAATTGAATTTACAACCAAATCCACCAAAATACATGGCTCAAACCTACGTTGTCAAGGTTGAGTATCTCATGCGAATGCTTAGAGATTAGCTTGTCATTCTCAGTTTGCCCCTTCTCCCTCGAGCCTATCCCTGACCCTTCAACAACTGGTAAGAACTGAACAAAAGAAGAGAGCATGATAATGTAGTTAATGAGAAATATTTACATTGAAACACAGGTCAAGAGGCCCAAGAGTTCAAACCTTGGGATGCTTGCTTTTTAGCAGGCTTTTCTCCTGGCAGTTTCCTATCGAATTTGCCACCACTGGTTGTAGATGTAGCAGCCATCCCAGCTACATTCCCCAATTCATCTTTAGTTACTTTCTTAGGTGGAGCCCAGGTTCCTGTTATGGACAGAGCCGTAGCAGCAAGCTGAACATGGCTGCAGCAAACTATTTAAAGTAAAATCAACAAAAACAAAACACAGCCAAATTCTTAAACTGATATAAAATGATAACAAGGAGTCTGGCAACAATCGGAAGACTCAACCAAAGATCTATTTTATTTAATGCAAGCTTATTAAAGTGTCCAAACATCCGCACGAAGAACTAGGAAGTTTGGACGAAAATGGTGCTTATAGAAAAGAGACCCAGCAACCATGGGCACCCATAAGCATGATCTGTAAAATCATAGGCTAACCTTTAAACTGCTTAAATGACATAAATATTAGGCTACAAGGGAATGCCATCAAAGAATGGGAATCGCAGGTTGGAATAGTTCTACATATATTCAAAGAATGGGTAAAACCTTGGCAAAGCACCAAGTTTTGCAGCTTGTTTCAAGTTCTGGAGGCGATTCTTCTCTTGCTTCTCAACCCGTTTCTTTTTATCATCTTGTCTTTTAGCAAAAGGATCCTCTCCTGGCTCTAGAAAAAACAACAATCATGGTCAACACAATCAAACATGTCCAATATGTTCTATTAGATGCTTGTAAACTTATGAAGTAAAGGTCTATCTATTACATGATGTGTTTGTAGTAATTAAAAAGTCCATTCGATACTCACCATCAGTCATCTTGGCCTCAATGATGGGTATGTCTTTATCATCATTGACACTATCATAACCAAAGCGACGTTTCCATGTACCAGTCTGTTCATCCCATGCAACTTTGTCCTTTTTACGTTTCTTTATACCCACAAGATATTCCAAAACAATGGAAAATGAGTTTGCACTCTAAAAGAACCATGTAAGTAGGATAGGTGAAACGAATTACCTTTCCTTTTAGCAAACTCCTCCCAATTTGTAGGAGGTTTAGGCTTTGGAAGCTGAAAACACAAGCAAATAAAGCATTTCAGTTCTGATGGCAGCTTATCAACCAAATAAAACATTGCTCATATACACTAATATAAAATTCAATTTTCAAGAGAATTAAGTAAAAGGCCAGGCTTACATGCTTCTCCCTTGGAAGCTTTGTAGTTGGAGGAGGCAGCTTAACAAGGGGCCCATCTACATCCTGGGTTGAAGGTAAATTAAAAGAGACTATCAGCAACCACTTGAACTAACTTGGTACCTGTTAGAATTAAGTGACCCAAATTCTTATTTAAATAAAATACGATGGAAAATAAAATAAAAGTAAAATCCATATAGAACTAGACTTCTTTTATTTTATTTTAGAATAAGGTTTTTAAACCTTATTAAACTCCATCTATTTTATATTGATTAGGATAAGGTGTTTCAATCCTACTAGAATATGGCTTTGCAAGCCTATAAATAGACATAGTCTATTCCTCTTGTATTTGAGTAAAAATTTTTCGACATAGTGAATTTTCTTCTCCTCTGCCCGTGGTTTTTTTCCCGAAAGGGTTTCCACGTAAAATTTATGTGTTCTTTATTTTTATTTATTTTATTCTATTTTATTTTTCACAAATTGGTATCGAGCTTCCGGTTATTCATCTCGATCACGCTAATGGCGTCTTTGAAGTATGAAATTCATTGTTGGATCGCAACACCGATTTGCGTTGTGGCAAATTAAGATGCAAGCGCTTCTTGCACGATGGATCTAGAGGATGCCCTGCTAGGATAGATAAGATGCCTTCGACATTAACAGATGAAGAGAAGAAGCGTAAGGATCGAAAGGCATTAACACAATTACATCTGCATTTGTCCAACGAAATTTTGCAGAGTGTGATGAAAGAGAAAACTGCCGCTGCATTATGGAAGAGGCTAGAACAAATATGTATGTCGAAAACTCTAACAAGCAAGTTGCATATGAAGCGGCGTCTTTATGCTCATCGTTTGGAGGAAGGTGCGTCGTACAGACACCTAACACTTAATGTTGTTTAAAGAAATTCTCTCAAACTTGGAGGCCATGGAGGTTCAAGATGATAAGGAAGATCTAGGGTTGATTCTACTTTGTTCGTTGCCCTGTCTTATTCAACCTTTAGAGACACGATTTTATATAGCCATGAGTCTCTCACAGTTGATGAGGTTTATGATTCTTTAACCTCGTATGATAAGATGAAGCATCTTATGGTTAAACCCAACTCTCGGGAGAGGGTCTCATTGTTCGTGGGAGACAAGACCGAATGTTGATGATGATCGTGGTAGAACACAGAACGGAATCCTCGTGGTAAATCTAAGGGTAGATCGAAATCTTCAAACAGAGGTAAAACTTGCAACTTCGCAAGAAGAAAGGGCACATTAAATCGAGTGCTATAAGCTACAAAATAAGATTAAAAGGGAGGTGCGAATCAAAAGGAAAACAACCGAAAATTCCGGTGAAGGCGATGTTGTAGAAGACTACAACGATGGTGAACTTCTAGTTGCTTCATCAATGATTCTAAAGTAAGCGAGGAGTGGATACTTGATTCAGTCGCACCTTCCACATGAGTCCCAATCGGGATTGGTTTACAACTTATGAAACAATGATCTCAAGGTGTTGTTTTGATGGGAAATAATGCTTCATGTAAAATCGCAGTGTTGGAACAATTAAAGTTAAGATGTTTGATGGAGTTGTCGAACACTTAGTGACGTGCGGCATGTTCCGAATTGAAAAGAAATTTAATTTCGTTGAGTACTCTTGATTCAAAAGGGCAGATACACACATTGAAAGTGGGGTTTTAAAGATTTCAAAGGGTCCTTGTTGTGATGAAAGGGCAAAGAAAGATTGCCAAGTTATATGTTTTCTGAGGTTCTATCATATCGGTGATGCAAATTGCCGCTTCCTCTTCCTTGTCGATGATGATATTACTAAACTTTGGCATATGCGCCTAGGGCATATGAGTGAGAATGGCATGGCGAATTAAGCAAAGAGGACTTCTTAATGGGCAAGGAATTTGCAAACCGAATTTCGTGAGCACTGTGTTTTTGGGAAGCAAAGAGAGTTCGATTCACTAGAGGAATCCATAACACGAAGGAAACGTTGGAGTATATCCATTCGATCCGTGGGGGCCGTCCGAGTGCCTTCGAGAGGTGGAGCTAATTATATGCTAACCTTTATTGATGATTTTTCCGAGAAAAGTTTGGGCGTTCTTCCGAAGCGAAAAGCGATGTGTTTTCCACATTTAAGTCTTGGAAAATTATGATTGAAAAAGCAGACGGAAAATGATAAAATACCTCCGCATGCACAATGGCTTAGAGTTCGCTCGATGAGTTTAATAGATTGTGCAAGTCGGAGGGATCATGAGACACTTGACGATTCGTCATACTCCACAACAAAGCGGCGTTGCGAACGAATGAACGAACGATCATGGAGAAGGTTCGATGTATGTTGTCAAATGCCAACTTACAAGTCATTTTGGGCGAATGACCTCTCATCGCATGTTTTTGATCAACCGATCTCCATCCGCTACCATTGAGAAAAGACTCCACAAGAGGTATGGTCCGTAATCCCGCTAATTATTCCGATTTAAAGATTTTTGGGTGTCCTGCGTATGCTCATGTTGATAATGGAAAATTGGAACCGAGATCCATTAAATGCGTTTTCTTGGTTATAAAGTGGTGTAAAAGGCTATAAGTTATGGTGTCCTGAAAATAGAAAAGTTGTGATTAGCAGAGATGTTGTTTTTGATGAAACCGCTATGCTACCTAACTTATCTCTTAAAGACTCTTCCAATAAAGAAAACCAAAAGCGGTGGAGCATCGATTAATACGAATCAACTCCTCAAACCAAGACAAAATTGAGAATAGAGTTGCTTCTTCACCGCAATACTCTATCGCCAAAAACAGGACAAGAAGAGAAATTAAACCTCCAAAGAAGTATGCCGAGGTTGATCTAGTTGCTTATGCTTTAAATGTGGTGAAGATATAGATGCGAATCAAGAGCCATTTAATTATTCTGAGGCGATTAGTGTGAAGACTCGAAAAAGTGGATGTTTGCTATGCAAGAGGAGATGGAATCACTCCACAAAAACAGAACATGGGATCTTGTAAAACTTCCTAAAGGTAAAAAGGCATTCGTTGTAAATGGGTGTTTAAAAGAAAGAAGGACTCAGGAGTTGAAGAACCCGATATAAAGCAAGGCTTGTTGCAAAGGGTTACAGATCAAATTCCGAGTGGACTTCACAGATGTGTTCTCTCCAGGTTGTTAAGCATAGTTCGATTCGAGCTTTGCTTGGTATTGTTGCCATGCATGATTTGGAGCTTGAGCGGTTAGATGTAAAACGCATTTTTGCATGGAGAACTTGAGGAAGATATTTACATGCAACAACCGAGAGGGTTTTATAGTCTCAAAAAGAGGACTATGTTTGCTTGTTGAAAAAGTCCCTTTACGGTTTGAAACAGTCACCAAGACAAGGGTACAAGAGGTTTGATTCCTTTATGACTTCTCATGATTTCAAAAGAAGTAGTTTTGACAGTTGTGTCTACTTTAAGAAAAAGCAGTGATGGTTCTTTTGTGTATCTACTTCTTTATGTTGATGACATGTTGATAGCGAAAAGATAAAAGAGAGATAAGAAAGGTTAAAGCCCAACTAAGTGAAGAATTTGAGATGAAAGATTTAGGACCAAAGAAAGAAGATACTTGGTATGGAGATTCTCGAGATAGAAAAGCAAGTAAATTGTACCTAAGTCGGAAGGGTATATTGAGAAAGTTCTTTGCGGGTTCAATATGCAGAGTGCTAAGCTTTAGTACTCCTTTAGCGACCCATTTCGGACTTTCATCGGCCTTATCTCCTCAATCGATAATGAGATTGAGTACATGTCACATGTTCCATACTCTAGTGCGAGAGGATCTCTCATGTATGCTATGGTTTGTTCACGTCCAGATTTATCATATGCGATCGGTCAGCTTAGCGATACATGGCGAATCTCGGTAAAGAACACCGGAAAGCGCTTCAAGGATTTTAAGATACTTACGAGGCACTACTAATGTTTGCTTACGCTTTGGAAGAACTAAAGATGGAGTTATAGGGTATGTTGATGCTGATTTTGCTGGAGACCTTGATAGAAGAAGATCTCTCACAGAGTTACGTCTTTACAATCGGAGGTTGTGCAATTAGTTGGAAAGCCACTTTGCAAACTACGATCGCTTTGTCTACCAATCGTTGAGTACATGGCGATTCTTGAGGCTTGTAAAGAAGCTATTTGGTTGAAGGGACTATTTAGTGAACTCAATGAAGACCTTCAAATCGAGACAAGATTTTGTGACGGTCAGTGCCATCTTTCTTACAAAAGATCAAATGTTTCATGAGAGAACAAAACACATTGATATTCGGTATCATTTTGTTCGTGATATTATTGCTCGTGGTGATATTGTTGTGAGCAAAATTAGCACTCATGAAAATCCTGCAGATATGATGACTAAGTCACTTCCTATAACCAAGTTTGAGCATTGCTTAGACTTGGTTGGTGTTCATTGTTGAAGTTAAACCCTTAAGGGGTTTTTGGAAGAGGTGAAGAACTTGTTTATTGAAAGTTCGCGATGAAGAACTTGTTCATTGAGAATTTGTGTCAAGGTGGAGATTGTTAGAATTAAGTGACCCAAATTCTTATTTAAATAAAATACGATGGAAAATAAAATAAAAGTAAAATCCATATAGAACTAGACTTCTTTTATTTTATTTTAGAATAAGGTTTTAAACCTTATTAAACTCCATCTATTTTATATTGATTAGGATAAGGTGTTTCAATCCTACTAGAATATGGCTTTGCAAGCCTATAAATAGACATAGTCTATTCCTCTTGTATTTGAGTAAAAATTTTTCGACATAGTGAATTTTCTTCTCCTCTGCCCGTGGTTTTTTTCCCGAAAGGGTTTCCACGTAAAATTTATGTGTTCTTTATTTTTATTTATTTTATTCTATTTTATTTTTCACAGTACCCTCTTGTAAACATTCCTTAACTAGTTCATACCTAAACATTTATAGCGGCAATCAAAATTCCACATCTTTTACAGATCAAATAAGCAAAATAAAATCTGCAGTTCTTGCTTTACCAAGTTTGAAGGAAATAAGTATCATAATGCATAGCTATTCAATTTATTTTAGAGCTCCAAATCACCTTTGCCCCCCAAAAATTTCTTATCATCCCAATAAAACAAATACCCCAAAGAGAAAGACGAAAAGTACCCATATAACAAAACAACTCAAAAATCAAACTACTACAAAAATAATAATTATTATTATGAAGGAACAAAAGGGGCAAACTTGGAAGTGGGGAGGGAAGGAAAGTTGTGAAAAGGGTTAAAAGCGAGGAGATTTCCCACTTCAAGTTGAAAAGGGTTCTAGTTTTCCTCCGTCTCCATCTTCAGCTGGCGTTGGTATGTGGTGCTTGTGTTGGAGAAATCGGATTAGTAAAACGCAGCCGAAAATAAATTTAGAGTATAAACCGGCTATAGGCTCAATCATCTTTAAAGTATAAACTTCCACGATAAGAGTTGCATATGCATCATTAGTGACTAACTTAATATTTAAGTAAATCACACATAAACATCTCAAGTAAATTAATTAATTCACAAATAAATTTAAAATTAATTCATTTTAGGTTCAGTCCAATATGTCATTCTACTAATGAATATAATTATGTATCTACTTGTGGAGTCAACTGTTTCGATAGCCAAGACTAGTTATCTTTTCAATTAAAATTATAAATGACATAATAATCCTTCTCAATATTTAAATTAAATACTCACTTTGATTCTTTTACGGTATTCCAGACTCCTTTAGATTATCTACTAAAGTAAGTTATCTTTCTCGCAATGTAAACGTTTTTACAATACTACTTATCTTCAGTTTGAAGTTAGACAATCAATAAGCTAATATTTTTTTCTCACAATTTCGTTATGCATGCGAAATATAAAAAACATAATAGTAAAATGTGAAATTAATTTTTTTATTTATTTATCGTACAAATAAATAGAAAACAATTACATATTTACTATACTATGGACACATTTTCTAACAACCTTATGATAGATAGATGATAATGCCTATTGTTTTTGAAAATCTACTAGCCACCAAAAGTTTATCTTGAAAATTAGGTGACTCTTCGTCAACTTTTTTATTTATTTTTGTTTTGAGTGTATTTTAGAATAATAATGATCTCATGAGTCAGTTTGAACCCTTGTTGGTTTTATATTTTTTTTTATTTATTTTCTATTATTTAATAAGTCTTCACTTTTAAAAAATTTTATCTGCTCTCATAGCACTTTTTTTAATATTATTTTTGCAAGTGATTTTAGAGAGTTTTTGTCACCATCATCTCCAATTTGGTGAATGTTTGGTTCTTTTTTTATTTTTGTCGATTTTTGCTCGTCATTTTGAACCATTCGGGATTGATTTTTTTATTGGCATTAAGTACTTGTGATCACTTTAGAATATAGTACTTGAGTTGTAATAGAGTCAATTGTCAACGTGCCATAATGTTCTATTGTTTGTGAGAGTGAAGCTTTTGTTGTGTTGATGGAGATTGTATTAAGTTTGTTTACTGTTTATTTTTATTTTTAAAAATAATTTTCCTAATCAAACTATATATAGAAATTGTATTAAATTATTTTATTTGTATGGTGCGTTGGTTAAAATTCTTATCATGCACAATATGTTTATGGGTCGGGTTACTTGCATAGACTTGAAGTCCACTCAAAATTTAGAAGGATTGAGTAAAAAAATTAGGTTTGTTTAAAATATTGGTCGGGCTTAAACATTCAAGACCGGAGCTTGGATATATATATACATATATAAAACCAACAAGAAGTAAATGTGTTATACCAATTTTTACATGATTAATCTTTTTAATACCTAATTTAAAAATAAAACAGTTATATAATTTTTTAGAACATAAATAGTTATATAAGTTGATACAAAAATAAAATAAAAATTATGAAAGAATTTTTTAAAATAATTTATTTTTAAATTAAATGAATTTAAAGTTTTATCAAATAAATCTAAGTACATATTTTTAAACAATTTTATTTTTAAAAATAAATTTAAAGTAAATTAAATGAATTTTCAATAATTAATTATATTTTTAAAGCTATTATAATTTAAATAATTTAAAGTCTCTTAAATAAATCAAATAAATATTTTAGAAATCTATCGTTGAGGACTTGAAATTTTTAAGCTAATGTAAGTTAAATGAATTCTAAAATATAAAATATAAAATGAGTATTAAAATTATTATTATACCGACTAAAAAACGTCATAATTAATTGATTAGTCGGTGGCTAAAAAATAATCTCGAATGGTTGAATTGTAATTTTTTAATTAGGTGATTAAAAAATACATACCCATAATTCAATAGTAATACAGTAATTACCTAATTTAAAAACAAAAGAAAATTTTCAAAACTGAAATAAATAAAATAAAGATAAAGATAAATTTTTGAGCAGTTATCCAAGCCCAAATAAAACATGAATATTAGGGTTTCCTTTTTCTTCTATAAATTAGTGCTTGTTTCTAAGGTTTATATCTCTTCTTGTGGCTGGCTCGGTGGCTAGAACAAGTTACTCCTTTTTCTTTTTCTTTTTTTGATAATTTTTTTATTTAAACTCAATTAAAGAAAAGAAAAACAAATTTCTGGAGATTGATCGCAGCTTTCCTCTTAGGGTTTATCGGTGACAAGGTAGATGCATTTTTCTTTTATTTTTTGTTTTTTAAAAATGGAGGAAAAAGAAAAGAGGATGATGAAAACAATCAGACGGATTCCCATTGATTTTTTTTCTATGAGAACATTATCAGCTACTTCTGGCTCTTAGATTTTTTTTTCGTCGTTTTATTTTATTTTTATATCTTATATTGAGAAAAAAATATTTTCTACTCTTATGGTGGTTTAAAGTTTAAACCACTATCTGATTGTTTCCACCAAGATTTCAGAGGGTTTTTTTTTCAGTTAATTTTATCAAATCTGTATTGTTTATAATCGTTTTCTAGATTTTTAAAATTAAGTACTTGGGTTTTAATGAATTCGTTGGTTTACTAATTTTTAATAAAAATTTTAAGCTTATTTTTGTGTTCTTCGTATAATTTTATAATTTTAGTAGTCTATTTTTTAAAATTTTAAAAATTTAATTAAAATTTTACTATATTACTAGAGTAAATTATTATTAATTTAAAATTTTATAAATTCCAAAACAACAATGGAAAATTTTCTATTTTGGAAGGATTTGGCTTCGCCTGGCTAGAATAGAAGATCCATTGAGTTACGTAGAAGGAATCTATGTTATGAAGTGCATCAGTTTTCAATGACGAGAGTTTTGGCGGTGCCTTTAAACTGGAGTCAAAACGTTGCCGTTTCTTCTGTGAAAGATCATTCATTAAGCTTTCGTTCAGTGGTTTTTTATTTCGTATGTTAATTTACCAATTTCCTTTTTTCTTTTTTGATATAAAGATCTGATTATTTTGCTGGTGGGTTTTTGAATTGCTGATAGTAAGTTTTAATTTTTAACACAAAATTATCAGTTTTTAACATTGAATTATTGCGAATTTAATAATTTAGATTAAATCGGTAACACCACTTGTATTCTTTAATACAATATTTCGTATTGGATCTAGCTTTTAAAATTTTATACACTAATGTAAATTCATTAATTTACATTTAGCATTCCACGTATGAAGCTAGTAATGTATTATTGAAAATTACGTCAAAAAAAAATACTATGTGAAAAGCTAGTTACGTAGAAAGAAGATCGGTATTTGTAGCAAGTCTGTAATCCAAATTTTTTTATTTTTCTTTTTTGAGAAATCAACATGCATATAATAATAATAATAATAAAGAAACCACCACTTGAAATAAATAAATAAAAAACCTAAAACCCATCCTCCCTGAGAAGAAAAACGGTAAAAAGAAAAACATAGACATCATAAAATGACTTACGAATTCTTAGAAAACCCTACACCGCTTGCCTGCAACCCACCCCCCCAACCCAACCCCGCCTTGGATTATTCATTTATATCCCCTTGAAGATGGTCCCATGGTACTGTAAAATCTATAATAAAATTCTAAAGCCAGTAAAAAACCACCAAGCATTCATTATATTTTACAAGACCACAAACACATCCCCAAGGGGATTCATAGAAAATGTTAGCAACCGTTTGATAAAAAGTTCTTCACTGTTTCGGGTATCCTGAACCATCTTCTGAAAGAAGGCCGTTCGAGTGAGGAATTGGATTGGCTTCTTTGATCAAATCACCATTTGTTGTTGCTATATCTTTCTTTTCATCTCCAGGCTTTTCTTCCCATACCTGCAATTTTGAGAATCGATGCGCGCAAAACGGATTAGTTTTATGGATGAACAAACATTAATTTATCAGTTATAATTTGTAAGAATATTCATATCTTGCCTGCTTTTGCAACTGATGTTTAGCCTTTTTCTCCTGAATTGCTTTCTGGCGAATCTCGTAAAATTCGAAATCGTCTAAAATGCAAGTTTTGCTGGAATGGTCCTTGAAGATTTTGAGCAACTTAAGGCCTTGATCAAGCTTGATCTGCGCAAACCAACCAGAGATTACCCTCGGAATACGCAGTAAGTAGAAAGATAGGGGAAAACTCTACTTAAGAAACGAAGAATACCTCTTGCGTATCCCTGCTATTTGTGACGGGCTTATTCTCATTGTTCTCTAAGGTAATGTGCTTCAAGGAATTATTAGGTACATCCTTAATAATGAGCCATCTTACTGGGAAACAGCCAGTCCATTTGTCTTGTTGCCAGAACTCCACATTCTTTTGAAAATCAACTGCCCCTACCATCTCGGCAATGCCGACAAATTGCCCACTTGTATTGACCTATAAGAAGAAGAACAAATTAAGCAGAGCAAAAACTAAGAATTAATTTACCCAATAGACAAGATGCAATAAGAGACCAACCGAGAAGAAGAGAAATATAGGGCAGTGACCAGATTTCTGCTGAGCTTCCTGGTAAGCTGCATCAAGCTTTTTGTTACCATTTGGTGTGCTCGCCCAAACATTGTACTTAATGCTTTTATGAACATCATCCTCGCTGTATGATTTAATAACAAAGAACTTGGCATCGTCATAATCCACAGGGAATTCTGCTAGGTTATACTGTTCACGGTCTGGAACAACATATGCCTTTTCCTCATCCTTGGTTCCATCTGAGGGAATATTTTGCCCCTTAGTAGATGCTGTGATAGGTGTTGCACCCTTTTGGCTCTTAGGCCCCTTAGCCCTAGGTCCCCTGTTCAATTCATTAAAACCATCCATGATGTCATTGCCTGAACCAAAATAACCATTGCCCCGTCCCCTTGGTCTATACTTGTTGTCTGCCAACCAACCCCTTTCATTTGTTCGCAAATCATAACCATTAGATCCAAAGCCCATCCCAGATCTGAATGTGGTCCCATACTGACCATATGGTTTGTTTGGGTACATTCTATTGACATAACCATGAGTTGTGCCCATGCCGGACATTGGCCCAGGGTGGTGCAGTCCCTTTAAATTCAAAAGTATGATGATTAGAAGTAAAAATTCAAAAGAATATAACGCCAAGAGAACTAAGAAAATCGCATAACATAAAAATATAAAGGAAATTATTAGAAAAGCCAAATCAAGCATACCATGTAATTAGAATTCGATCTGAAGTTTTGATTCCTTGAAGATGGAAAACCATTTGCTTTTGAAACCAAAGAGTTCATTGCAGGGCTTGAGACAGGCCTGTGCTGCCCATCTGAAAACATAGAGCCATCAAGCCATGGGATAGGGGATCGAAACCCATCAAAACCGTATCTTGGATCCTGATATCCACTTCCTGGTGGGGGTCCCCTTCCATACGAATTATTGGTATTAAATGTGCTGGGGTATGATGGTTTTATTGCGCCTGGACCATTATTCCCCTTCACACTGCCACCATTGGCAACTCCATTGGAATTTGAGTTGGGTGTTTCAACAGGTAAGGGCTTCTGATCGGCAGCAGCAGAGGTCAGAAGCTCACCATGGGATGGAGCCGCAGGGTTTGGCGTGAATGGACCACTGTTTAGAGTCATCGGCTGGAAGAAGGGAGGATACTGGTAGTGTTGTGGACCATACAATTGACCATCATTCCCCAGAGTCGGAACTGGGGAAGCTGCAGGTGAATACGGTCCATATGGTGCATAGCTGTAACCATGATGATACATAAGAGATCCATTGTCCCCGTAAACCCCCTGAAAACGTAGTACATGGAGGTTCAATAAACTTCATGAAAGATTTAGCAGTTAATAGTAACTTTGAGTACAAGGAGAACGTGAAAAGGACTTACTGAAGTCATGTCAACTCCATCTGGATTTAAATATTGTGAATATTCATCCCACTCGTTACCGGTGCCATCAAAGCCTGCAATATACATTATACATATATGAATCCAATTCTAGCCCTGATTAATTCGGCATAAAAGATGCAGAAACAAAGAAACTGCTCATTTACTACCTCCATAGTAATACGCAGATGGATAACCACTAGGAATATAGCACATAGTCGGATCCATAAAATCCTGTAACAAAGGTGTTGTGGATCTGTCAAACGTCGGAATTTGGGTATTCCCAGTGTTGCCTGAATCAACAGAACCATACTGATAAACAGAAGGCTGCACAGAAAAATAAATCAGGCATTTAGATATCCATTGAAATTCTTGCAACAGACCGAACATAGATCGGCATACTTAGATTGAATCGTCCGCATCAAATACAATAGTTTTATCCATAATTAAAATAGTAGTAAAAGGACATTACCTTCTTAGTAGGCTCAGGAATATCGAAGGGCTTTGCCTGCGAATCTATAGTCAATTTCTGCAACAGCTCTGCTGTTTCTAAAAGGAGTAAAAGAATACAAACCTTGGGCAACTTAAAAAAAAATTCCGAATCTATAACGTTCACAACTCAGAAATCGCCACAAATATTCTTAAAGATTGGAAAGAGCAACAAAGAACAAGTTAAACAACAAATTCAATCAAATCAAATCGAATAACAATATAAAAGATAAGTTACCAGAGACAACCAACCAAAAGAAGATCAAGAACCATATAAATGAAGCAAAACAGAATCTATCTCATAAATTCAAAAGAATATGAATCGTGAAAGCAACAAATTCAAATCGAAAAGTGCAAACAAAGTACAGATCTAAAAGAAACCGAAACAAAAAAAAATTCATAGCCGCAAAAAGAAGCATAAACGAATAATTAAGGATACGATCTGCAGGAGGAGCAACTGTAGGCGCCATTAACAACACTTAAAAATCTCTAAACCCTAATAAATCCCAAAATCTCAGATGTATGGGGGTTTTAGAAGACAAAAGAGAGAGAGAGACGGATAAAAGAGAGAGCAAAAGGGGAACAACACCAGTTACACTCTCAGCCTCAAACCTCAGCCACAGCCGCCGCCGCGTCAGCCGCCAAGAGAGAGAGAAAACAGAGATTTGGGGAATTAGGGAAAAGAGAGCAAAAGAGGAGAGAGTTTTTGAAAATCCAAATCCGGTGATTCAAATAGCACCACGAGGGCTGTCTCGATTTTCGCTTCTTCTCACCTTTTAGTTCACTGTTATTCCACGTGGCGTTATATTACTCGTTTATTTGCATCATCGATTCGCATTCTATTGGTTGGTGATATTATTACGGTGACAGTCGGCGATGATTTTTTTGTTAAGCAAACCGTGTGTCATTGGGGGACAAAATCCTTGTGAAACCCTAAATTAGTAATTACATTGAAAATCCTAATTGGAAAGAAAATCTTATCCAAAAAGCTAAAAAGTATACAAAGAATCAATTACTTTTATTATAAATTAATACATTTATATTCTTTTACATAAATTGAAAATCATATTATTTTATTTTTAATTAATTAATTCCCATCTATTTTCTTGATCCTCAATCTCAAATTGATATATTTTGATAACCAAATTAATTTCACCTCCACTATTTTAATTAATTAAATTTTATCCTTTTAAATTTAAAAAATTACTTTTTTTTCAGTTTTTATTATTATTTGAAATGAACTTTAAAATCATCAAAAGTATTTCATAAGATAAATTTATCTAAATAATAATTCTTCTATTGTTATACAATTATGAGTTCAATGTTTTTCAATTATAAATTATGAAAATTTTGAACATGTTAGGCTTATATGTTACTAGTTTTTATTTGGTTACACCCCAAATAATATTTTTAAAAACCCTAATATATTTTCACTTAATATGACAGTTATTTAATTAATTATTATATTATATATATTGATTACGTTTTTCTCTGATTGCTGACTTATATTTTTTTATCTTAGTCTTTTATGTCTTAGATTTCAAAATTTAAATTTAATTTAATTACTAAAACTGTTAACCCTTTTTATATTAAATTTGTTGATGTGATATTTAAAAAAAAACTTACTTAATAGTTATTGTAATAAACAGTTGCTAACACTGTTAAACTAAAAAAATAGTATTATAATAAATCTGGATATAACAAAATAATTTAAACAACATTAACAATTAAACCTAAATTTAAAAATCAAAAAATAGTACTAAACTCTTAAAAGAAATACATAAACTAAATTCTAAATTTACAAATAGAACAATATCTTAGTCATAACTTATTTCGAAAGACATGCTCTATGAACATTATTTTTCCATTTACAAAATTTAAACTAAAAAAAACAGAAACCATCAAATTTCTTGCCATTACCTATTTATTTAAAAGAAATTTTATTGATTATTCAATTAAGTACAGAATTTTTTTACATATTTTTAATATTTCAGTTATAACATAATGACAAAAAAATCCAGTCCTAAGAATTTAATAACGTCACGTGTTAAAAAGCTAAAAATCAACCCCAAAAAAATCTGTTTTTTCATCATTAAATTAATGTTTTCCATAGGACCAAAAATTAAATACTAATACGGGCCAAAATCCAAGTACACATGAGGCAGGCACAATGGCGAAGGAAAAAAATAAACACTAAAATTACATATAAATTTTAATTTAATATATAATAGGTTTAATACATAATTAGGTACCTAAACTTGATATTTTTTTCTAATATGGTGCCTATTTTATTTTTAATGCAATATGATATCTTTAT
This sequence comes from Gossypium arboreum, assembly GCF_025698485.1. Lineage (NCBI taxonomy): Eukaryota > Viridiplantae > Streptophyta > Magnoliopsida > Malvales > Malvaceae > Gossypium > Gossypium arboreum. The sequence continues at coordinate 140,594,850 of NC_069077.1, read as the reverse complement.
TTTACAAAACTTATACATTTTGGTAGGTAAAATGTTAACCTTTTAGTGTTCAATTTAAATTTTAGAGTTGATTTGACGAAAATTCATAATTAGCTAATAATAGTAGTAATTTAAATATAAAATTAAACAAATTCACAATTAACACTAAATTTATTTTATTAACAAAATCATGAAAAATTCAAACCTAATAATATTAGTAATTAACTTTTCATCAAATTAATCTTACAACCTATTGTCAAATATTTAAGTACCAAAATATGTAACTATTGTCAAATACATGTACTAAATTGGACAAAAAATAACACGATTAACACATCAAGAAAAAGCATATCTTTAACACAATACGGACACCTACTTATTATATACATAAACAATTATATTTAAATTTCAAGAGTTATTTCTTTAATGTGTTGAAGCTTTTATAGGCTAAAATTGCATAATAACACCTTTTGTTGTGTTCTTAATTAAGATTTTCATTTTAAATGTTTATGGTCTTTAGCTTTTAGTGTTCCTATGTATAATCGAATCAAAATCAAATTATCATTCCATAAACACTACACTGAATACTCAAATAAGGGGCTATAAATAAAAATAATATAAGAAAAGGGATGTTATTACTCTAGTTATAGTTCAAGTAGCGGCATCCTACCGGTTACTGTGAAATCTTTAAAACGGGAAAAGCAATGACATCTCGGATGCTGGCGGAATCCGTCAAGAGCATCACCAACCTGTCGATTCCAAGTCCCTACAAACAACCATGTTCGAAGTTAGGTTTTGTCAGCAACACATGATAATTATATATGAATCCCCCCACTTCTGAAACTCAGAACAACAGTGCAATAGCATATAAATAATACAAATGGATGGACCACATTGCAACCAAAAAGCTCGTGCGGCCTGCATAGGGAGGAGCAGTCCAGTTGGTTCGGTTAAAAAAGATACAAAAACTGACTTAATTGATCAACTTAGGTCTTAACTGACCTAACCAAACTAATTTCAACACCGATCAGTTAAAAAGGTTAAACCAAATTGGGCTGGCTTTGGGGTTTTGGATAAAAAAATTTATATATGCATATTTTAATATTAGAAGCGGGCTATGTAAGTTGGTTTGGTAAAAAAAATTCATAACCGATAACTATGCACTACAAGACCACTTTAACCATCATAACCGAGCCAGCGATTAAGTCAATTTGAACAGATTTTCGCTCACCCCTACCCAGGCATAAGACCCCCTGTAAGCAAGGTCCGCAGAAAATCTCAATTTCTGTAGCCTTCCCTCCATTTACAGAGGGAACCCTGACCAACCGGATGGACCACAGTGCAACCATCTTTTGTAATATATATAAATGCATGCCAGCAACATGGAAAACTTAAGAGCGTGTGCAACAAAATGAATCCAATCCAAAAGTAGAAGTCATAACTCAACCCAGCATGTGAATTGAATAGGTGGAACTGATTATTTTTGACAAACTCAACAACGAAAAAAAAATGCCAATATCTGCAAACAAGAAGACGAGTTTACCATTCCTGAAGCTGGAGGCATTCCATATTCCAAAGCAGTAAGAAAATCATCATCAAGAGTCACTTCATACATGGAGTCCTCATCTATATTCTTTTGCTCTCCTGTGCCATCCGTGACTGAAACAGCTTCTGCTCTCTTCTTGTTATGTTGTCTTACTTGCTCTTCCAGGCGAGCTCTCTGCCGCAGTGGGAAACAAATGACGATATTTTAGATTTCAAGTTAAAACCAAATTGAAAGTCACTGTTCACAAGAACATTAGCAATGATATCTCATAAATTATGCTAAAAGAGACTTTGTAAGACTCTTCAACCATGCTTTTTATCTTCAAAGCCACTAAACGAATAAGCGTCTCAAGAAAGGGAAGTGTACAGGCTGTGCTATATATGAACCCGCGATGCACCAATCAAATCACCTGTTCCAATCCATTCATTGCCTATTTATGTTACTTGTTGGAAGCTATTCACATAGAAATAACAATCTAGTAAATAAGATTCATAAGCGCAAATAGACTTTTCTAATCAATAAAAGTATTTTAAAGTTGCATCGATTTTAAGGGGCCATCTTTATAGATTTGATTTCAAGTTATTGACACACTTGCATAATTTACACTATAAGTAGAAAAGAATAAATCATTACTACTTGCCCCAGACCAACTAAAAACCACTACCATGACTTATGCTGATGGTTTAAATATCCGAATACAAAGAATAAGCATCTCTAGCATATTAAAGAAAATGTAATTCATACCTGGTCCAAAGGATCAGTCAACTCCGAGAATGCATTGGCCAGTTCACGACCACATATGAAGAGTTCAAATCTCTCAGTCAAACCTGCATGCCTATTTTCCAGAGAACTTAGAGTAAGTAATTCTGAAAGTGAAGACAACAATATGCACAAATCCCTACATAAAATTGCACCAGTTCCTTGTAAAACTTCCATACCTCCGGTGAGGTTTGGCAAGAGGAGATATTTCAATGGGATAGTCCAAAACAAATGTAGGCTGCAGGAGCTTCGGTTCAACAAAAATTTCAAAAACCTGAAGGCGAATAAATAAACCAAAGGCTTATTGCAAGTTGAAACTAGCAGTGAAACTTAGGTTGCAAGCTGAAGAAACTTTGGGCATTACTTTATTGTTTTTTTCAAGCTTAGGGTGAAACAGGAATTGCATTTCCTTGTGTGAAATGTATTCAGTTTTTCAATCGCTAAGAATACTTTCATTCCCAATGTGCAAATAATTTTCTGTTGCAGCATTTTGCAATTAACTCTATAAGGAACTAAAATTCATGGAACATTAATGAAGACTGACCTCATTAAGGAGGTGGCCAAGTGAAGGGCAAGCTTCAATGGAAGACTTGTCCTTACTATCGAGACCAAGCCCAACTGCCTTCAGAACAACATCTTTAGCAACTTTAAGATCATCTTCCAATTCAGTGAAATCAACCCCAGTGACTTCTTTAACAAGATTGTGCATGGTTTCCCTCCGCCATGGCCGCTGCAACTGTATCTCAGTCCCCTGTATAGAAGGCATACATTAGTAGTTTCAATCTATTCCAGACAGATAAATTTTTTTTGAAAAAAAAATGATATTTAGAACTTCCAGAAATGAAATTAACTATTTTTATTAGCCATGAGATGCACTACCTGGTAATCAATGGTGAGCTTTCCATTAACTTCAAGAGCACATTGGGTCACAATTTCCTCGGCCATGTCCATCATACTCTGATAGTCTGAATATGCTTCATACATCTAAAACCATTTAAAAAGATGATGATTATCAGGGTTCAAAAATACAAATTTTAATGCTTAAAATCATCTGAAGCAAATTTGCACTGCCAAGGACACATCAGTGTTTGATATTTTTATAAATACCTCAATGGTAGTAAATTCAGGATTATGACGAGTAGAAATGCCTTCGTTTCTGAATATCCGACCAATCTCATATACTTTTTCAAATCCCCCAACCTGTTATTAGAAGATAAAATATTGTTGGCAGTATAAACTTAAAAGCCAAACAAATATCAGAATCAGACGTTAAAGATGAAAGATAAAAGAAAGGGGGAAAAACAAAAGAATAAATCAGTATTATCAAGGGTGCAAGCCACTCTCTAGGCATTAGAACCCTTGTATTCCCCAAGGCACAAGGCCCAAAAAAATTATTTAACTCAGTGAAGGCACAATATGTCTACATGTTCGTTTTTCTACATCTGTTTGTGTATCTATTATAAGTTAATGTTTTAATTGAAAGAGTGGTCTGGTTTATTCCACAAAAAGATAAAAATTTACATTTTTTTCCACTTCTGTATGATCCTATGCCTAGTGTTGAACAATCAAGTATTGGAATGTAGAGAGTTTGAAGTTATTCCCTTTCCTAAAAATTAGCACAAACTCCTCAGTTTCATCCTAAGATTTAAATACCTTAAGCTGCAAAGCCTTTTTATTATTATTGAGGAATCAGGCCCCCGGGGGGGGGGAGTCACCAAATTTTGCATGGAAAATGGTAACTAAAATGTTTAGGATCTCACCAGCATTCTCTTCAAGTGAAGTTCAGTTGCAATTCTTAGATAAAGATCCCTTCCAAGGGAGTTATGGTATGTCACAAATGGCCGTGCTTCAGCCCCACCAGCTGCTCCCTAGTTGATCAAATTAATTAGTTAAATTCCCCGAAAACAGTATTGCTTTGGCACCACTAAACAAAGTAGATGTAAATATATAATGCATTAAGTACTATAATCATAGATTTTATGTATCGAAAAAAATTAGTAATATATAATTTTCAGAAAAATGCAAAAACTTAAGTGACAACTTTTTTGAGTGTCTTCTGAAATGTTTCCTGTATGAAAATGAAGCAAAATGATTCCATGGAAACTAATCACATAGAAAAAAGAATATCTTCAAAGCCTCTAAGGAGAACTCAGCTCCTCCATAACCCTAAACTTCAACATAACTTTTTAGCTCAATCAGTTGACTTCCTCTCATTGTCCCACCTATCATACTTGCAGCAATATGGTTCCATAACAAGAAAGGCATTGATCTAATGCTGGCTGCTAATTTTAGTGCCCTTGTGCTTCTTGATTTGCATTTGCCAATTTTTGTAGATCATAGATGGAAGAGAATCTTTGACTGTTTACTGTTTTTCTTGTTTTCTCTATGCATTCCTCAAAGCAGTAAATACAAATTTATTCCAGGAAAACATTTAATATGTTAACAACCGCACAAATTTAGACTGCCAATACTATTTTTTATGAAAACGAAGACGTAAATTATTTCGTTTTTCAAAAACCAAACAAACCAGTCAATTTTTTCCTTTGGAGACTTCTGCAAATTAGTTTTACATATTGCTCTAAAGAACAGAGAAGAATTTAACCTTTTCCTAAGTAGGCTTTTGACATTAAAGATAGAAATTTTAAAAGATAAAGAGCTATGTGAATTCACATCTCCACCTAGAAGAACTCACATTTCTTTTGCCTAGTAGTGTTCAACAAGAAAAAGCTTGAAGAAGTCAGATGAAAGATGATTCAGTCAAGAATCAGCAAAATATGTACCACCAACACCTAGGAAAACTATGAATTTTATTCACAAACCTGCAGAACTGGAGTTTCAACTTCAACAAAACCTCGAGATTCTACTGTCTTTCGTATCTCCCTCATGATCTACTATAAGAAAGGTTATTAAGAATACAATTTCAATGTGTCAAAGCTCAAATCACATAGGCACCAGAAAAACAAGACCTACACACACATGAACATACATACATGTCAAGCAATCCATAACTTAAACCATTTAATCAAGTTCATACAGCTCTAAATAGACAACCAGATGGCTCAAATATTTTTCAAGTCAATAACCATTATTAATGAGGAAAAAGAATCGTCACAAAAAAAGTCAGGAAGTAAATGCTTTCCTCCAAACAAGAATTAGTATTTTACTAAAGAAACAAGCTTGCTCAAGAATAGAAAAAATCAGACAATAACAATAATTATACAAATGGTAAAATCAGAAAGCTAGGCTACAGTAGAAAATTGGAGAAAAGGTTTAGGTTTGGATCAACATCCATCTATGACACTTACTATTCATTTGTTACAAAAATTCGAGAAATGTTAGTGCACATTCAAAAAGCAAGGGTCTCGGTATAAATACCTGGTCCACCATTTATTGCTCAACAAATCAGGCTATTAACAAAATATTACCACCCACTAAATTTTTTGACAAATTTCTGCTAAAACCAATGACTATATGATTTTCACCATGACTAAGACAAAATTCTGCATGGTTTACCTAAAGCAAGAAAGGTAGAATATTTGAAGGAAAATGAAAAATGCACAGCATAATAATTCCTTCTACATAAGAATATAAACTGATATAATGAGAGAGACCAACCATGTAAACCAACTTATATGTAGTTTTATTGAAGATGGAATACACTATACCCTAAAAGAACAAGCAATTCTTCCTTGGTTCAATGAGCAACCAGATGGTGATTAGAGTGTAAAAGTGACTCTATACAGTAGAGGCACAATAACAAAATGATTAAAATGTCACAAAAACAACCTGATAGCAAGAAAAACAAAAGGTAATTTCAATATCATTCCAAATGTGGAAATACATCACCTTTGCTCGTTTCCGGAATATGTCAGCTACTTCAGGATTTGCAATCATGTCAACATACCTAAACATGGGAGGAGGAGGAAATAATGGTCAAAGGGGTGAAACATTCCATCAATATCAAAACAAACACCAAGAATAAAACATATAAAGAACAAACAAATCCCAATGGGTTATATTCACTTAAGTAAGAGTTATGATTTAAAAAAGCCTCCTTGATGCAATTACTAATAGCTAAATTAAGGATATTAGTAACGCAATGGTATAAAAAAACTACTGATAATTATGCTTAATAAAGACAAGTGAAGGGGGGGGCAAATATCCAGCAAAATAAATAGAGGATCTCAGTAGTTTGACTGAGTGCGTTATAAGATGATTCAACATGAATATCAATAAACATAAAATAGAAGATGAAGTTAACAACAAGTCACCTTTGACGGTATCGCTTATCAATGTCGGTTAAACCATGAAACTTGTCCGGCAGTGGAAGTAGTGATTTAGTAAGGATTGAAAAAGAAACTACCTTAACAGAAAGCTCCCCTGAACAGTGAAGCAGAAAAAACCATACAATAAAATACACTGATAGAGATTAAAATAGAAGCAACAATGAGAGTAAATTCACTGTAAATGAAGTAAGCTCACCTTTCTCAGTCCGCTTGATAGAGCCAGAAGCACCCAATATATCACCAATATCAACAAGTGTCTTTAACTGCTCAAATTGATCATTCAAAAGCCTTTCTTTCTCACAGTATAGCTACAATCATTTGATAGAAATACAATAATCTAACAATGTTAATGAATTATAGCAGAAACACTACAGATTATAACTGAAAAAGGGGGAAAAAAAGAGAAAAAAAAACCTGAATAGTGCCGGAATCATCTCTTAAAGTGAGAAAAGCAAGCTTCCCAAAGGCTCTACGAGCCACAATTCGGCCTGCAATAGAAACATGGTGGCTCTCACTATCCAACTCTTCGCCATTGTTTAGATCCTTGTATATTTCTTGAAGCTCCTTAGCACTGTGACTCCTATCCCACTTATAACCGTACGGCTCCGTCCCTTTGCTCCGCAATTGCTCTACTTTTTTCAGGCGGATCGCACGGACGGCTTCACGGTCCGAAGTGTTAGTGGAAGTGGATGTGGAGGTGGAAGCGCGGCGGTTGCGAGAGGGCAACCTTGTGTTGGTGGCGTTGGCGGCGGCGGCGCCATTGTCTAAGCAGCGGACTAGGCCAGAGGAAGTACCTAATCCAAATAGTTGCCTCAAATTCGAAGGCCTTGCAATGGATGAAGATAACCTCCATACCTTCAAGCCCTCCATCTTCAAATTGCTTTATGCTTTTTGCTGTTATTACCAGTTTACCACTACTACCACTCTTCTTCCTCATTTTATCTGCTAGTCCATCTTCAAACTTTTTCCATTTTTCTTGTTGGTCAAATTTCCCATCAGGTCCCTGAATTTGAATGAAGTTTTAAATTTAATCCCTACACTTAAAAGAATTCAATTTAATCATTCGTGTTCTAAGTCTCACCATTTACAATTGCAACCCGTGCCATGATGAATTTTGTCTGATTCTTTCATATTCTTAGTGCATTGTATTTTGTACTAATTTGATAATACATTGTAATTACTTACATTTATAACAGCTCCATTTATCTATAAAGATTTTATCTGTTGTAAAAAGTGGTTAAAAACATATAAGAGGTACATAAATTATTGTTTTTATGCAAATTTTTATTTTACATTCTTCTACATGATTAATTATAAAGTGTATAAAAATCGTATAAAAGGTACGTGAATTATTGCTTTTATGCAATATTTTATTTTAAATTCTTCCACACGATTAATTATAAAGTTTATAAGTTTATGATGTTCTTAATTAAGTAATAAAATATTTAATTAGAAAATTTAACCATATATTAAATTTATATTTTTAATTCCACTCATTAAAATTATTTTCATTTAATAAAAATTATTAATAGATTTTTTCATGTGAAATTTGAATATTTTGTTAAAATAATATTATAATTAAGATTGTTTTATTTAAAAATATAATTAATATACTTTCTTATATGCAATGTTTATAATTTTACTTAAAATTTATGACAATATGTTATTATAAATAACTAATTTAATGAAAAAAAAAAGAATTTCAGTAACTATAGATATTGTTGTTATAAGTGAAAAAATATTATATAGCATTAAAATAAAACATAAAAATTATTTTACTATAAACTTGGTTATTGTAGTGAAATATTATTATAGAGGTTAGACTATAGTTTAATTGTTGGGTTAAAATATGCTATAAGTTCGTATACTCTTTAAAATTTTAAATTTTAGTCCTTGTACTTTTTATACAAAATCTAGAATTATTTATAACCTCTCCTAGTCTTTATACTTTTATTTTTAAGAATTCAGTCTCTCTAATTTTTAAATTTTTAAATTTAGGTCCAACTGTTAGCATTATTTGTTAAATTTAGGTTCAATGCTACCAAGTGTTTTTTTTTTAAAAAACGTGATACCAAAAAATTTAACAGTGATAACAATTGGACCTGAATTTTAAAATTTTAAAATAAAAGACTAAATTATTAAAATATAAAATATAAAAATTAAATGCCAAATTAAAATTTCAGAAAAATTGAATATACTTCATAAAATTATAAATTGTTTAATTCATTTTTATATAATTAGTTCAAATTTAGAATTTTAATATTATTTATTTTAATTTAATTTAATTAATTTCAATTTATCAGTTTACATATTTCACTTACATTTTAATTAATTTCTCCAAACTTTTTAAATTTATTCAATCTTTAAAAATGTACACAAAATATATGCTTCTTATCAAGCCAAGCTTGAGAGCTATGTTAGGCCATTTTGACCATTTTCCTAATCAGGCCAGGCTGAGTGAGGATCAAACTAAGAAATCTGTCCAAAAAATTGGACCTATAATCTATTTGAGTTTTGAGTATTAAATTTTTTTGAAATTGAGTCGCGGTAAATTATAAATGGGGCAAAGCTAGAAACTTTTATTAATGAGTCAGAATTAAATTATAAAATTTTGGCGGTCAAAATATAATTTAATCATTGGATTAATTTATAATTTTATATTTTTTAGAGAGGTCATGCAACAATTTTACCATTTTGGACAAAGCTAAGGCCTCGGCTAGGATATTTACCTAAGCCCAAAGGTTAACATGATATTTTAAAAGATTTGTACGCCCAAAGTTTAACATGATATTTTAAAAGATTTGTACAAAAATTAGGCTCGGGAATTGGGGTTGGGTAAAATTAGACCTGTTTATGGGGCGGGTCACCCGACCCAAAAGTTAGCCCGAAAAATGAGAGGGTTTGAATAAAATATAGACATGAAAAGTGAGCTTGGGGCAAAAAATAAGGCCCATTTGAAAAATGGGTCAAGCATCGGGTAAGACTTTTTTGGTCTTAAACTCAACTCGGCCTGACTTGAATATGCCAAAAAAGAAAGTTGGATTTTTTTACTGTTTTCTTGCTTTTTTTTAATTTTTTTATTGCTATTTTCTTGTTTTTTTCCCATTATTTTGCTATAATTTCGGTATTATATTGTTGTTATTGTTTGGATATTGTATAACCTTGTTTTATTCTTAATTTTGTTAGTATTTTAAAAGCATTTACTTGTTAAGTTGCACCTATCTTAGTGTTATTTACATATACATATTTTTAATTTATTTTCAATTTGTTGGGAAACATTTATTTTAATATTTTTAGTATTTTTAATTATATATATGTTTAAAAATTATATAAAAATATTAATATAAAAAAATTAATATAGGCAGGTCGAACTCGAGTTTTAGCATTTTTTATCCGGATCAGACTTGGGTAAAATTTTAAGCCCATTTTTCAAGTTGGGCCGGACCCAACAACCAGGCCTAAAATTTAAGTTGGCCCGGCCCATGAACACCTTTAAGTAAAACAACTCGAGCTCCAATATTCTAAACTTAACTAGACCATTTTCAAACTTTTGCTATTTGTTTATATTTTATATGCATATTATATAGTTTGTATTATATTATAAATTAAATATTTTATCGAAGCAAACATTACAATTTTACAACTATTGAAGGAAATAGGGGTGAAGCTAGCAATTTTGTTTAGGGGAGTCGAGATAATATTATAAAATTTGGGGGGTCAAAGTTAAACATTTTGCATTAAAAATACTTAAATTAAATTATTAAAATTTCAAAAGGACTAAAATTATAATTTTTCTATTTAATCAAATGTTAAAAATGACTAAATTAAATATTTTAATTTTGAAGAAGGGCTATAAAGTAATTTTTCTATTGAGCCAAGAGAGCCATGGCCTTTACCTGCCTCCTTCGGCTGCCTCTAGGAGGAAGAGGGGAAGGGCCCTTACCTGCATTAAGTTTTGTTATTAGACCAATAAATTATAAGCATATTTTATAATAGATAATAGATAAATACCCGAATAAATTTAATCCCATAACCCAAAGTTGGTTAATCAAAAAAATTAATCGAATCAAAATCAGTTTGATTTGACTAGTTTTTTTTACTTAAATTGGTGTCGAGATAAAATTTAAAAATTTGTATTTAAAACAACTGGAAATTTAACTTCCAAATGGGTAAAAATGCAAATTTTCCAATTACTTTTGAAATACTAATAATACAAGTACTAGATTAACAATTATACCTTTTTTGCAATTACTTTTGAAAGTCACCTAATTATCACTTTAGACTATGAAAGGGTTTAATTGAAATATTCTACACTTCATTGTTTTGATACCGAAATTGCTAAGAAAATATGAGACAAACTTTTTAGGTCAAAAGTTCCACTTTTTAATCTTTTTTTTGCCATTCTTAATATATCACTAAATTAAGTCAAGCAAAGGGCAAGATACAATAAGGTCTTCTATTATACCTTTAATTAAAAAAAAAATCACATTCACCTAACTCAATTGACTTCAAAAGATTTTTATATTCCAATTGCACCCAAAAATATAATAATAAGAAATTAGGTTAGGTTTTTCAGATTGAAAACCATTTTGATTAACATAAAAATATTTTACTTTAAATAAATGAGATAATGATTTTTTTTGTGTAATATTAGAGGTAGAATATGGGGTAATATGGTTTGAACTCATGTCAAGTGGGTGTATGACAAGAGTCAGGGGTGAAGCTAAAAAAGTTTTGAGGGGGGACCGAAATTAAATTGTATATTTTTACGATAGTAAAAATGTAATTTTACCATTTTAATAGTCTATATCTTTATAATTTTTAAAAGATTAAATTAATTTAAACCTACCTATACACGCCAATTTGTTTGTAGGAATTCGAACACAGCACAGCCGATTTGTCTTCCCAATTGTACGTCAAACAACTCCAACTCAACGTGCACTTTTTGAATTGAAGATGAATTAACTTTAAGGAACGAATTTGTACTATCTTATATTGAGAGATTTTTTGAGTGGGTTCGAATCTCACAATTGTTTTGTTGGAGTAATTTTTGGGCTAAAGTTAAAAAGAGTTTAGTTAATCATGGAAAGAATCATGCTTGAAAATAAATGATGGAAAGTAAAAAGAACATTGGAAGGTAATTAAACTAAAAGTTGAAAGTAAAAGAAAAAGAATTGAAAATGGCAGAATGAAAAATGACGTAGGTAATGAAAAGGAAAAAAAAAATGGAATTTATTAAAGCCTAAAGTCAAAGTGTGTGTAATTGGTTGTAACCACTAGGTATTTATATATACTTTTAGTGTTAAAATTTAGCTAGATTTTTCTTAAATATTATCACAAAATAATTCTAAATTTAAAAATCAAATTTAAACTAGAATTTAAATTAATTACAGAGTTGTAACAATATAAAAAATCTTTCGATCTTGATCCAATCACTTTTAAATAGAAGGATAATACACTTCAGCGCACTTCAACCCGCGTTAATAACAATACCAATACCAATTGAGTTAAGAGTGAATCAACTACTCACTTTGAAAATTAACAGGTATTAAACTGCTTTATTTCTTTTAGAAAGAAACCAATTTATTGAATATCGAAATTGAAAATTTATAAAGAATCCTATTTATTATTGTGTCTAATTATATTCTCAAACAAATTTTGTTTTAGAAAATTAACTAAAATATATATATTTTTAATGTAAATTCTTTCATTCAATATCATCAATACATTTAAATTAAATTAATCATTCCCTTCTTTCTTTTTTCAACCCAAAATCTTTTTCTTAATAGAAAATAGTTTCTTGCTTGTTTTAGTTAAATTCCTTACTTTCATACTTCATAGTAGACGACAAGACAGACCAGCTTGGTGAATCTTTATTATTATAATTACTAGAATGGTATGGCAGGGTCGAGGTTAGTCTGAAAAGTGAAAGAGTCTGTGATGTGAGCATGGTCACGTTATGTTACGATGCAGTTCGAAGATGTTGAAATTGACTCAAACACGAGGGGTTCAAGTGCAAAATAAAAATTGTCTTTCAAGATGGGTCGATCTTAAGGACTTTTAACTAAGTCTTATTTCCATTTAATAAGTTTACATTTTAATTCCACAGTTTCTATTTGCATCATATTTAGGTGTTTCATATGTCAGTTGTGTTAAGCATGAATTTGTGTTCATATTTTATGCGCGTGTTAATTTGATACATGAGGGTGTCATTTGTTTATATGCGTATGAGTGTGGTCATGATGTGTTAAATCTATTTATTTATGCGTATGAGTCTAGAGTTTAGGATGTGTTTGCCTTGGCTGAATTGTGGAATGATTTGTACAAGGTTTTGATGCATATTTACATGATGTAGGTGACTTTTCATGTGGACCAATGAAGGACTCTTCATCTAGCCAAATTTATGCACCATGGAAGCATCTAGAACCAACCTTCAACGAAGATGCATTGTGACCATTTAAATGTTGCTCAAGTAAATGTCTTCGTACATTTCTTAATGAAGAAGAATTCATGAACAAATCAAGAGCAATGTGCCTCATAAATTTGGCCATTGAATAAGAATATACATGCATCAAAGTGGAGAATGAACTTCAAAGATTCATGCATCAAATTCATGAAACAATAAGCTCATTATGGTGTCATTAATAGAAATGCATGCCCATGCATTATATATTCGGTCAAAGGGGATGGTGTTGGAAAAAACGGGTTAGAAAAACACAACGGAAAATAAATTTAGGGAAAAACTAGAGTTTTAAATTTTTTTTTCAAAACAAGATTTTGGTTGTGATATCTAAAGTGATAAACACTTAATCAAAATTGTACCTTTTCGATTCGTCTAGGATGAGCACTTCAACCGAGTAGTCTTCTCTGCTATCCTCAAGCTCACGTCTACCGAGTGTGGGCTCGTTTCGAATCAGAATTTTTTTTACAAAAATTACCAGTGGGGTAATTTTGCAATTTTTCTAAACTTTTGGGTCAAGTTGTAAATCAGAAAAAGATATCTATAAATTTTTAAAATAGACTCTTAAAAGAATTTTCTCTTTACAACTTTCTCTTGAATTCAAGTGCTTGTAAAATAAAAACCCAAGGCTCTCTTTATATAGTGAAATGTGAAATGTGAAATTAACTTTATTTATTTATTCATCATTCAAATAAATAGAAAACGGTTATCTGTTTACTACAATATGGACACATTTCCCAACAATCTCTCACTTGCCCTAGTGAAGTAAATGCGTCATGTTTCGCATTCCCATATCCTGTACGTATTTGTTAAAACTACTAGTAAAAGAGTCTTAGTAAACGAATCCGCAAGGTTATCTTCAAAAGCTACTTTCATCACATCTACAATTCCTTTGGTTACTGCCTCTCATATCAAGTGATGTTTCCAATCAATGTGTTTCGTCCTCTTGTGACTTCTCATTTTCTTGGTATTAGTTATTGCAGCACTGTTATTACAATATAATGTTATAGTTTTTTCCATACCAGGAATGACTTTAAGATCGGTTAAGAACTTTAGAAGCCATATTGCTTCTTTCATTACCTTAGAAGCAGCCACATACTCGGCCTCCATATTATGGCTCCACGGTCTAGAACAAATATATTTCTCGACGTCGATTTCCTCGAACTTTTACAGGCTTGGAAGTCTGAGTTTGTGTATCCAATAGGAGTAGGTACTCCCTAGAATACACAAACATATAATCACTGGTTCTTTTAAAATACCTTAATATATGCTTTACAACTTGCCAATGTCTGATACTTGGATTCACTTGATATCGACTAACCATTCCTACTGCAAAACAGATATTTGGACATGTGCAAAGCATCGCATACATAAGGCTTCCGACTGTCGAAGCATATGAAACCTTACTCATATGCTCTCTTTCTTCTGCTGTCTTAGGACAGTCATTTAAAGAAAAATGAAAACCTCATGCAATCAACTAAACGTTTGCCTTCACATAGGTAATTGCAAAACGTTTTAGTACATTATCGATGTATGAAGCTTGAGATAGAACTATCGTTCTATTCTTTCGATCCCTGAGGATTCGATTCCAAGAATATAAAAAAGTAAAATAAAAAATTTTATTACGGGCGGACCGAGCTTGGGTTTTAGAATTTGCATCCAAGTCGAGCTTGGGCCTATCAATCGGGTCTTGAATTTTGTTACGGCCTGACCGACCCGACCCGACCCATGGATAACTCTAATTGGTACATGCTTCACATTAGGTTGATTATTTGTTTGTGTTAAACTATAAAGTAAAAATTTGAAGGTTAAAATATGTTCTAGGTTCGTATACATTTTGAATGTTCGAAATTTAGTCCTTTACATTTATATTAAAAACTTTAATGCCTCTAAATTTCAAATTAAAAATTCAAGTCTAATTATTACTACTATTCAATTTTTTATGTAAATTATAGGAAATTTTATGTCAATAAATTATAGGCATAATGTTAAATTTGGCTCTTAATGTTTACATCTTTTGTCAAATTGACCCTTATTCTTTTTTTTAGTTGAATTTGACCCTTAACCTTTTAAAAAGAGTTGAATTGCTATTTTTTTTATGAAAATATTGACTAAAATGTTAAATTTTAAACATGATAGCTCGTACCAAGACAAATATTGTCATGTCAACATGAAGCATCTGTCGACAGCCACGTAGGTTGCCACACAAACACCATTAAAAATTAATATTTTAACAAGCATTTTCCGTTAAAAAAAAAAAAGAATTGATTACTTTTTAAAAGGTCAGTATCCAAATTTGTCTAAAAATATAAAAGTCAATTTAACAAAAAATTATAAATATTGAGGACTAAATTTATTATTATACCTAAAATATAATCAATTTTTTTTATTGAAACAAGAACAATTTTTTTTTCAAATGAACAATCAAAGAAATAACAAAGTGAATTTCGTGGAAAGCAGTTGGAAGAATGATGATGGGTGGGTGCTTTTGGATCATCACTTTAAAATGACGATTTAAACAAAATAACCAAAGACTTAAAAAAGGAAAAACAAACTATCGAAAATGTTTCCTTTTTTTCTTTTGAAAATTGACCTTTTTTTGGGAAATTTTCGTTAGGTCCTTCCCTTTTTTTTTTTAAATCTTATTAAGCCTCTTAACATCTGTAAATTTTTTAATTTTATCTTTTTTTAATTCATTAAACCTTTTCAAAATTTTAATTAAAGCTATCAAAATTTTTTGAAAAGTTTTATTAGCTTTTCAAATTTTAATATCATTATTCGCGACTAAAGATGCCTTTGGATGAGCGGTTTGTTTACCTCTGATAAAATTAAAAACAGAGATGACAGTAAAATTAATTACTGTAACTATGAAGTCAAAGATTGCACCGCATCACAGTTACTGCCCATCCAAAGACACCCTAAATAAGTTACTTCCAATAAATGCACTTTTTAATATTTTTTTTTTTATATTCCACTGGTGCAAGAACGAGATTGTAACCACTTCAACTAACAACTAGTTCACTACTAAAAAAAAGTTTAATTAATTGTTCTAATATAATCGATCATTACAAACGGAATGACTAATACTTTAACTTTAATTAACTAACTAACTAACTAACTAGAATAAATCTAATTACGAGCTAAGAATTGAATAACTAATTTAACTCCAATAGACTAACTAACCAGAATAAATCTCACTATTAACTCAACGATTAGCTTAGTTCTAATTAACTAAATCTCATTACCAGTACCAAATTAAATAACTAATTTTAACTCTAACCGGCAAAATCTCATTACAAGTACTGAATTGATCACTTAACTCTAGAGTTGGTTATGGGTAGGACTAGGTCAAGTAAAAACTTTAGGCACATTTTTTAGGCCCGAGCTTGAAAAATGGATCTAAAATTTTTCCGAAGCTCAGCCTAGATAAAAATGCTAAAACTTGAGCCTGATCCGGCCCGTCAGTATTAAATTTTTGTATTATTTTTATATAAAAATAAATTTTAAAAATATAAAACATCAAAAATATTAAAATAAATGTCCCCAACAAATGGAAAAAAAATAAAAATAAAAATACTTAAATAACAACTGTGATAAGTGCAACTTAGCAAACAAATACTTCTAAAATAATAGCAAAATTAATAATAAAATAAGAGTTATACAATATCCAAAGAATAACAACAATATAATAGCGAAATATAACAAAACAATGAAAAACAGTAAAAAAAAAGAAAGCAATATTTCTTTTTGCAACTTTGGGTCAAGTTTGGCAAAAATGCTTACCCCAGGTCTAGCCCATTCAAAACCGAGTCTTATTCCTTGTTTAAGCCCATTTTTCGAATTTATATTTTCGTCCAAACCCTCCCACTTTTCAAACGAGCCTTCAGGCCGGGCCATCTAGACAAGTTTTCTTAACTCTAGTTACCTAAATTTCATTACAAATATTAAATTGAATAACTAACTCAACGTGATTTAACTCTAATTACCTAAATCTCATTAGAAGCACTGAATAGAATAATGAACTTAACTCTAATTGACTAACTAATTAATAAAAATAAATCTCTAGAAAAAACAATATATTTATATAATATGAGACTCGATTTTAAAATTTCAAAATTTATAAATCATAAACTTTTCCATTATACCATTATGCCCCCCTAAAAAAAAAATTTCCCCATTCAACCAGAAGCATAAATACTATGGATTGTTTGGCATAAGCTTAGCCAATCATTTTGATGACATCAATAAGGTACACATTTCTTTAGTGGGTTCCATCCTCAAGACGTTAATCATGAAACCATTAGTAGCAGTGAAACATTTTTGTGTTGTCTTTTTATTAGTAAGATGCACTTATTACTCCACTTATATTATTTTCTGTTTCAAAAAAATATTATTAGTTAAATCTGTATTTATAAGTGTATATATAATGAGTTTTTAATAAATGTATTAAAAGTCGGTTGAGTCTTAGTTCAGTTGGTATTGGTATTGACATAGTTGTCAGTGTAGGAGGACGTGGGTTTGAGTTGCCAAAGTGTATTTATCCTCATATTTAAACTGTTGTGATGGGTTATTGATTGTTCTAAGTATTCTATCAATTAGAGGTGATCATAGGTTGAGTTGCACTAGAATTTTAGGCCTGTTCTTTTACTCAAGCCTAACCCAAATAAAAATATTAAAATCTGAGTCCAACTCGGCTCGCCTGTATTAACCATATATATTATATTAAATTAAAAACTACCAAATGATGATAATGAATGGATTATAATTTTTAAATTAAAAAAGTTAAAGGATTGAATTTTTAACTTTTAAAATATAAGGACCAAATCCCAATTTCTATACAAGTACATAGACTAACAAAATATTTTAACCATATATATTATATTAAACATAGTTGTCAGATCATTATGGACCAAGGGCTGAACGGAAAATTAATGGTCTAATCGATTCAAATAGTACCCTAAAATTAAAGGAGGATTGAACTAATGTAAAATCAATTGGACTGATAAAAATTAGTTAAAAAATCGTTTGAACCGGATAAAAAGGTAATTTATATTTATTTATTTGATTTTGTTATTATAATTTATACAACAAATGTTTACATTATTATTATTTATTTATTTTTAATTTATATTTATTTATTTGATTTTGTTATTATAAATTATACAACAAATATTTACATTATTATTATTTATTTATTTTAGAATTTTCTAAAAAATTATAATGATTAAACCAAAAATTAGTAATTTAATTGATTCAATTATTGATTTAATTTTACAATATTAATATTAAGAGGGTGTGGCTAAGGGGCTAGCCGGGTCTCGCCTCCTAAAATGGAATAATTTTCATTTAGGCCCTTTAAAATTTTTAAAATTTTAAATTAATAAATATAAAATTACACTATGACCCCTTAAAAATGATAAAATTTAATTTAGTCTTTTAAAATTATAAATATATAGACTATTAAAATGATGAAATTATATTTTTATTATTGTAAAATTATAATTTAATTTCAACCCTAAAATATTTTCTCACTTGACCCTGAATATTAAACTATTCTTTTAATATTGCATGATTGTTTTTTTTAGTCATCTTAGTTGTAAGTTTTTCCAACATGGAATATATTTATATATTAAATATGTTAAAGTCTAGAGTTAATTAATAGGCCAAGTGCCAGTTCAATACCATAGAGTATATATATATATATATATATATATATATATATATATATATATATATATATATATATATATGCTAAGTATCTTCTTTTTATATATATAGTTACTTATAAATGACAAAAAATAACAAAGGAAACTGGAAAAACAATGCCAAATGGATCCTATAAGTATTTTGTCACTATTAAAACTGATTGAGAATAAATAGTAAAAATTATAAAAAAATAAAAATCAAATCAAATTGGATTTTAGTTTAATTGGTAAAATAAAAATAGCAAAAATTATGATTTTTAGGTTCAAATCTCATTATGTGTATGTAATTTTCTAAATTCCATATAAAATATATAAAAAACTCTTAAAATGATATTTGTTTTTTGTAAA
Source organism: Gossypium arboreum (assembly GCF_025698485.1). NCBI lineage: Eukaryota > Viridiplantae > Streptophyta > Magnoliopsida > Malvales > Malvaceae > Gossypium > Gossypium arboreum. The sequence continues at coordinate 140,575,767 of NC_069077.1, read as the reverse complement.
AATAATGGGTTTTTTGGTAATTTCACAACTGAGTCAAAACCCAATTGATGGATGATATCAACTCAAAAAAAAACATATTTGGTAACCATGTAAAATAATAGTATTGTAATAAATCTGAATTTTACAATTGATTTTTAAATCCAAAAGTTAAAAGATAAAAGTGAAGGGACTAAATTTTAAATATACAAAAATTACAAGGAGTTTGAACAAAATTTAACCTATTTCCTTAATAAAGTGCACACCTCACAAACTAAAGTTGGAAAAATAAATGATAAGCTACCAATATTTTGACCATAAAATTAATGTTACCTTTCCGTAATGCTATCTCACTGAAAGACCTTTTTTTCTTAATATTAAAAAATAGGTTTAAATGCACAAATAACTGACTTGAGATGGTCCTAAAAATATTTTTTAATAAAATTTAGGTTTAGTTTGGAATTATTATATATATAAATATATAATTTATTATCCTTCCCGTGAGTGTGCAATACAAAATGTTGTCTCTTTTAACTAACATTTTATTTAAAATAAGATGAGTGGAGTAATAGTGTTAATGAGTTGAGTCGGATTAGAATTTTAATTTAATATATGTATTTTTAAAATTTTAAGTACGAATTTAAGCTTAATTAAATTTGATTTGTTTAAATAATAAATATATTTTAAGATTATTTAATTAAAATTCGAGTTGAAAAGAATTAAATTAAGGTCAAAAAAATATTTTTTCAAGCATTACTCAAAGTGAGAGGATTAATTGGATTAGGTTAGTTAATTGATTTAATTGGACGAACCATTTGACAGATAACGAGTTTAATAGAAATGGGATCAGGAATATTAAAATCGAGATAATTGGATTGAGTTAATCCGAGATAAAACTGAGCTAACCGAGCCAGACGGATTATTGGGATATGAACAGGTTTAGTGGAAAGTGAACCGGGTCCAAGCACGGTCTAAATAAAATGAAGGAAAGCATTGGCGTGTTTAGCGTGGATTACAAAAGCTAATTTTCGATTTGTTGGGTCAATATACTTTATTTGCTTTTTTATTTAGATAAGATTGAGTATAATAAATAATTTTACTTATAAAAAATATTTTAGTTTTTAGGTGAAATTAGATTTTAAAAAATAAAAAATAATATTTAATACTTAATTTTTATCCCACATATGTTAGTCTTAGAACTTGATAATTTTTTTAATTTTTAATTCGTGTGATGGCATGTCACTTTGAGGTTGTGCCACATCATTATCTACAAAATTATAATCTTAAAGTGTCACATCGTTGTAGATGTCAAAATTAAAACGTATTGTCAAGTTCAGTGACTAATATGAAAATATAAAAGTTTAGGGGTAAAATTAGAAATTAGAAAAAGTGGTGAAGGCTAAGCATTATCAAAACCCATGGCAATACTATGGAATAAGTTTATTTGAGTGTAATAAAATTATTTAAAAAGGTTTTTGAACTTAGTAATTTTTTCACTTTAATCCCCCACATCGATTTTTGAACTTTGCAACTTTTCGTAGCTTTGATAAGTATAATCAAGTGACACTTATGTCATGTCATCTTTTAAAATAATTTAGGTGATGATATGGCATAATTTTAGAGTGCCACATCATTATAGGGATCAAAATTGAAAAAATTATCAAGTTTAAAGATTAATATAAACTTAAAAAAGAGTTTTGGGATTAAATTAAAAAATTGTTAAGTTTAAGGACTGAATGTAGAAAAGTTGTGAAGGGTATCGGCATTATAAAAACCCCTTAATGTATGCAAACGAACTCACAAACATAAACTCCTAAGATTACAAAGGTAAAAACTATGGAGCATTTCTATATCACCCTTTTGTTACTCTTTGTCTCCTTCGTAACTCTCTCCCTCTTCGTCCTTTTTTATAAACACCGCTCCAATTACTCCGCCGATAACCTCCCTCCCGGCCGGCCAGGTTTACCCTTCGTTGGCGAGACCCTCGAGTTTCTCTCCACTGGATGGAAAGGCCACCCGGAAAAGTTCATATTCGATCGCATGGCCAAATACTCTTCCCAAGTCTTCAAAACCAACATCCTCGGTGAACCAGCAGCCGTCTTCTGCGGTGTCGCCTGCAACAAGTTCTTGTTTTCGAACGAGAACAAGCTTGTTACCGCATGGTGGCCGAGTTCCGTCGACAAAATCTTCCCTTCTTCATTACAAACATCATCAAAAGAAGAATCAAAGAAAATGAGGAAGCTATTGCCTCAGTTCTTAAAACCAGAGGCTTTACAAAGGTATATCGGAATAATGGACGCCATTGCCAATGAACACTTTGCTTCTCAATGGGAAAATAAAGAACAAGTCCTTGTTTTTCCATTGGCTAAAAGATATACTTTCTGGTTAGCTTGTCGGTTGTTTTTAAGTATTGAAGATCCTCACCTTGTTTCAAAGTTTGAAGAACCGTTTCATTTATTGGCTTCGGGTATTATTTCACTCCCCATTGATCTTCCCGGAACGCCATTTAATCGAGCCATTAAAGCTTCGAACTTCATTCGGAAAGAGCTTTTAAAGGTTATCAAGGAACGAAAAGTTGATTTATCGGAAGGGAAAGCGTCGCCGACTCAAGATATATTGTCGCATATGTTGTTGACGAGTGATGAAAATGGACAGTTCATGACGGAAGTGGATATCGCCGATAAGATTCTTGGGTTGTTGATAGGTGGCCATGATACTGCCAGTGCCGCCTGCACTTTCATCGTCAAATATCTTGCTGAGCTTCCTCACATCTACGAGCTCGTTTACAAAGGTAATATTCTTTTTCCTTTAAAACGTGATACATGCTCCTCCAATTCCTTCACTGGTGAGTACAGTTTTAATTAAATAATTTATTATATTTGCTAAAAACTCGATTTTCTTCGTCCAAACTAAAATACTAATCAATTTTCGATTCAATCTATACACGTTAATGGGTTAGGCTACTCGTTTAATATGAATGTTAAAATAGGTTCGGATAAAAAAAATTGAGTCCATTTAGAAAATAGGTTGAGCTCGGGCTTAAATATTCAAGTCCCAAGTTTGATTCGTTTTAAGTTTATAATACTTTATATTACGTTATTTTTATATACTATATAATTTAGAACACATTAGAAAAATAAACCTATATTAAATATATAATATTACTCTAATGTAAACATTAAAATAATTTTAAGATGACTATATAAAAAATTTCATAAATAAAAAAATTAAATTATTAAATATTAAAATAAAATAATATAAATATATTTTAAAAAATATGAGCGGAGTTAAAATAGAAAATACAATAATAATAAAGGAAATAAGCCACTTTTAAATATTTATTATTTATAAAATTAAAAATAATTAAAAAAGTTTATCTTAAAAGTCTTAAAATTTAATCAAGTATCTCAAAAACAAAATATATTTATTTTATTATTATACAATTATAATAAAATATATTATAATTAGACTCAAGTTCGATCCGAAACGTCCCTTTTATATATATATATATATATATATATATATATATATATATATTTCTAAAGACTTTTAAGTAGGAGAGAAAACTCTAGACACACCACTAGATTATCTTCTTCTTCTCTATTTTTTCATCATCTCCCTCCTCCACTTTCGTTGATACCGTCTATCAAGAATTATAAAAATAAAAATAATTGAAATTTACATTGATTTTAATATGAATAATATAGAAAAAGAGTCTAAGTCAAGGTGCCTAATTGGTTGGTAACGTGAAGAGATTAGAGTGAAATAAAAAAATAAATAAAAACCATGCAAGTTTTGAAAATAAATTAGATGTTTTTAACTATTTTTACGTAAACCCATCAATCTCTTTTCAAGAGATACTTTTTGTTTTTTTTTAATTAAAGTGAATAATTTTATTATTACTTATATTAAATAATCTAAATCTTAATTATCACGAAATGTTTTATTTCAAGAACTTAACTCATCATTTCACCAACCCTTTGAATTGAATAATACCCACTCACTTACTCAACTATATATATAATATTTATAATCGAGTTGATATACAGTTTTGAACAATTTTATTATAGGTTTTGATTATATTTGTTTTTTTATACAATATTTAAAACTACCCATAACCCCTCCTTAACTTTTAAATAGGAGGATAATGCATCTTAGCATACTCGAACTTACATCATCCTGTACTGACAACAATTTCAATGCCAATCGAGTTAGACTTAATAAATTTATTTTAACAAAATAAGTTTTGAATTATGTTTTTTAACATTATTTGATAAAATTTCAAAAAGAAAATTATAAATATTTTCTGAAAAATAGAATTTCGAGAACTTTTAAATTATTTTTATAACATAAAAATTAAAATTAATTATATATTAAATAAAAATAGATTTTGGTTCAGTTTTGAAACATGCATATCATAAATCATCCAAACAACTCGATTTTAGTTGGTTTTCAATTTTCAAATATTCTTATTCAGCCATAATCATAAGTCAATCGAATATGTTAAAATAATTAAAAACATATTTATTTATAAAATAATAAATAAAATTACAAGAATATTTTACCTTTTATATTTTTATATAAAAATTATGAAAAATAATTTAAACTTATAATAAATCTAAAATATTACACAAGTACGATGAAACTCAAACCTGAAAAATCTTGAAAATTTTAATTTTTTCATTTCAATAAAACTTCATTTATTTTTATATTAATTTTTATAATTCTTTTCACTTATATCATAAATCTAATTATAGTTGTTTATTAAGTGCAAAATTAGGACAACTTTTTATTTATAATTTCCAAGTAAATATAAATGTCATTTTCAATAATATAATATGATATAATATAATATAATATAATATAATATAATGATTCCTTCGCATGTTATTCCCTTCTTTTTTACCTGCCGGTGATTGTTTTACACATTTATTTGTGTATGCATGTGTGGTATATTCATTGAGCCGGCAAGAACAGTTTACATAGTTAGAAATAGAACTGTCAACAACCGGATTTCTTTAAAGTCAACTGCATGATTTTGGTGTCGGATCGATCGGATGAATAATTGGTTAGAGTATCGATCTAAAAAATGTTTTAGATTAATTGAGTAGCAAATCGGTATGGATCGATTGAACAGGGCTAAAATATTAGTTGAATCTAGATGCTTTATTTAATGATTATTCGGATCGGTTGAATTGGTGGTTGAACTGGTTTGATCATCGGTCCCGTTATGAAAACCTTAGATTTTCATAAAAGGTTAATTCAAATACATTTAAGGCTAGTTTAGCAATGCTTTTAAGAAATACTTTTGGGACAAAAAAAGGTTTTTCAGAGAAAAATACTTTTTAAACACCAAAAATTAGCCAAATACAGAAGCAGGAAATTTGAGCTTTTGTCAAAAACGCTTTTTGTCTCTAAGAAGTATTGCTAAACTAGTCTTTAATCTAAATCTAAAATGATTGAAACTCCAGATGATCTTGAAAATTTTAAAGGATTTGAGCTCAAAATGCCCTAAAAAGTTTGAAACCTAAACTGACCTGATCAAGATTAATCCGACCTGAAACCAATATCTGCCTTATTGATAGGTTTAGTTAAAAAGTTTGAAACCTAAATAAACCCTTAAAATTCAAACTAATTACGAGTAGATTAATCAAATTGGCAATGATTTGAATCTGATTAATTTATGCAATCTTATTTAAGAGATAATTTTTAGATTCCAATCCCTATAATCTCATTGATTTTTTTTTTGTAATTTTATTTTTTTGTTGATTTACAGAACAAATGGAAATAGCAAAATCAAAATCCCCAGGTGAATCATTGAGTTGGGATGACGTTCAAAAGATGAAATATTCATGGAATGTTGCTTGTGAAGTGCTAAGACTTGCCCCACCACTACAAGGTGCTTTTAGGGAAGCCATAAATGACTTCATTTTCAATGGTTTCTATATTCCAAAGGGTTGGAAAGTAAGTCACTTAATTCATTCATTGGGCCAATTCTAAAAACACTCACTAAATTATCAATAAATTTACGCTTTGGTTACTCAATTTCAAATAGTTCAGTGATCACTTTGTTACTTTTTGAAGATAAATGACCAAAATGTAAATTTACTAATAATTTAATAACTTTAGGTATAATTTACCCAAAACATAATATATATTTGCCTTTTTAACTTTTCATGGTTAATTGTGCAGTTATATTGGAGCGCAAACTCAACCCATAGAAACCCTGAATATTTTTCAGAACCGCTAAAATTCGATCCGACAAGGTTTGAAGGAAAAGGGCCAGCGCCCTACACGTTCGTTCCGTTCGGGGGTGGTCCTCGAATGTGCCCGGGCAAAGAATATGCTCGATTGGAAATACTTGTTTTCATGCATAATATTGTGAAAAGGTTTAAGTGGAAGAAATTAGTGGCTGATGAGAAGATAATTGTTGATCCCATGCCTATGCCAGCAAAAGGTCTTCCAGTTCTCCTTTATCCGTACAAATCTTAAATTATTTTTCAACTTTCATAATTATATATGTACCAATGCAAATGAAGCAATCTTCTTTGCTCTTTTTTTTTTTTAGTTTTTATTTTCGAATTTTTGTGCTTGTAATGTTTATGAATCAATATATTTTATGTGTTTTTTTATTATAAAAAAATTAAATTTATTTCTCTTGTTTAGAATTAGATAATGATATTATATTGAGAAAGCATCAAGTAAGCATCAAGTGTGTGGCCTAATCTTATTCATAGGTTGGGCTACTCGTCTAGACTAGAAGATTTATTCGAAATTTGAAAAGATTTGGTTTAGGCCCAAAAAATGAGCTTGGGCAAAAAAAATAGGCCTGTTTAAAATATGAGTCGGGTCGGGCTTGAACATTCAAAGCCGGACCCATTTTAGGTTTTTAATACTTTATATTATGTTATTTTTATATATTATCTAATTTAGAACACACAAAAAAATAAAACTATACTAAATATATAATATTACTCTAATGTAAATATTAAAATAATGTTAAGATGACTTCATAAAAATGAATAAAATTATTAAATATTAAAATGAGCTTGGGTTAGTCTTTTGTAAATATAGGTGGGTTTGAGTAAAATTTTAAGCCCAAATTTCAGGCCGAGATGGGCTTGGACAAGTATAAAATATGTTAATATCATGCTTACGCCTGACTCAAACCCGACACATAGCACCTCTAGTGTGGACTAATTATTTTAAAAATATTATTTAAATTTTTTAAAAGAAATTTTATTTTATTGAATGAGTTGGATGCGAATATCTAATTCCATAACTAATGAATACGTAGATTAACTATTTTCAATACATTTTAAAATAAATAAAATGTTAAATTCTTGTGATTGACTTGATGATAAGGGGCTGTTCACCCATAGAACCTACTCGGATTCAAGTTTTTGGGGAAAAAAGGTGGAGCCTTTATTTCTTCATTGTACAAGCCCAATTTGCGAGCCCAATTAATTCCAAAATACCCCAAGCTCCAAACAAATTAAAGTCAACCCATTAAACTCACTAAACCCATTAAACCTATTACAGCACAAATAACCCCAAACTGATTAAGGTTTTAAAATTTGAAACCCTAAATCACCTAACCCCAACCGACGCCTGCAGCACCGCCCTTGTCACATCCACCGCCCATTTTCCTGCAAGAAATATAGAACAAGTTATTAAGAAGCAAGTTGTAAGGGAAATTGCCTATAAAAGACCACTCCCAAAATCATTGTATTTTCGGCACTGGAGAGAAATAAAAAAAGCATTTGATTTTAAAACGCAAACAAAAATCAGTGAGTCAAAAGAACAAAATAGCCAATCAAGAGAAAAACACTAAATTCGAAAACAAATACCAAGAATCAGACATCTAGAAAACAAAGGGCTCGGGTAAATTGCCCTTTTGGCCCTCTACAGTCGCACGCGCATTCAAATGGGTCCCTTTTGTTATATTTCTCTTTAAAATCGGCCCCAAAACTTCATACTTGTTTCGAATTTAGTCCCTTTTTAGATTTAATGTGGTTTCTATATTATTTTTTACCATTTTTTTATTTTAAATATTATTTATTATTCTATCTACTACTTTCGTATTATTATTATCAGCATATTTTACTATTATTTAGACATTTTAGTTTTAATTAATACTTACATATATTTTATATATATTCATATAGTTGTTTTTTTTATTAATAGTCCTAATATATATTTTATATATACACATTTAAATACTACATCATACTCCATATTATGCATATACATATTAACATTACACCATGTATATATTTTTATAAATATTATATATATATATATATATATATTTAATATATTATATATCTTGTGTACATACTTTTAGTATTATCATGTATTCATTTTAATATATATGTATATATCTATGTAATATCATTAATATTTATTATTATTATTTAAAAAACATTATTATTATTTTTAGCATGTATATACTATGTAAATATTTCAAATATAGCATTTTTATTATGTATATATTTTTTTGATACGGATACATTTTTATATTACGTGTATACATTTTTAATATTATATTTTTATTGTTATGCATATACCTTAATACTATATCATTTATATATTTTTATTTCTCATATTATCTTACGTTTATATTTTTTAATAACTATATCATGTATATACTACTACTATATATCTATTTATGTAGTATTATTAATAGTTGTTTTAATATTATAATTATTTCTAATACGTATATATTATGTATTTACCTCTAATACTATATGTTGTATATTTCTAATACTATTATGCTATTACCATTACTATTATTATTATTATTATTATTATTATTATTATTATTATTATTATTATTATTTATCGTTATTATAAATATATTTTTTATTCTTATTAATATATTCTTATTATTATTATTTTCCACCTTATTATTATTACTAGTATTATCATCTTGTTATTAGGTTAATTAATTTTATATAGGTATTATTATGTTATTATACATATTCTCTCTGTATTTACTTATATTATTACTTATATTATCATCACTATTATCATTATGATTTATTACTTTATTATTATCATTATTATTACTATTATATTATTATTATTATATTTTTACCCATTACTCTTTAAATACACTTATTTTATTTTTATTATTCACTCACATTATATGTTATTTACTTATTTATATATACACATACATATATACACTTTCATACATCATTCCAAAATTATTACTTGTATTATTACATTTAATATTATTATTATCATTACTATACTATCATTCTTTAGTTTTACATAATTATTGTTTATTTATTACTAGTTCTTTTTAATTTCTAATATTTCCTAGCTTATTCGTTATTTTATTTTTATTCGTCTTATTCATTTATTTTTGCTCTTATCATTATTATCGTTCACATTCGTGTTTATGTTTATTCTGTTATGCCTATCAATACCAAAATTTGTATTTGCTTATGCATTCTTTATTATCCCATTTTATTACAACTTATGTTATACTAACTTTTACCCAACCCAAAATAATTCTTTCATAAAAAGTAATATTCCGTATTTGGTAATTCGAAACAATCGTGCCCTAACTTATTGGGTTTCGATTTTTCTCATCTAACCTAAATAACGGAATATTCTTTTAAATCACAATACGAGTTTGAAATAAATACTTACTCTCGGAGATACGAGGTGTTCTGCCCTAACTCACCGGGTATGACATTTTGTTACCTCGGGATAAGATTTTTGTTAACAAAGGCAATATTCGGCATTTGGAAATTCGAGATATCTTGCCCTAACTTACTGGGTTTTGATTTTCCTCGTTTATACTAAATAGTCGAATACCCTTTTAAAAAGGGGTCAAAATACGCGAATTTCAAATATAGGCAAGCTCATTCTCAAAGTTCGACATGTCGTGTCCTAACTCACTGGACGTGACGTTTTATTACTTCGAGATGAGAGAGTCCTTAACCTCCGTTTTAACTTATTCGATCATTTTTAGCATTAATTCAAAGAGGGATCGTATTTTAAATTCTTTCAAGTTTTCAAATCTTCGACACTAAGACACTAATTAATCAACTAGGTACCAATTTTGGGCGTATCGAGGGTGCTAATCCTTCCTCGTGCGTAACCGACTCCCGAACCTGTTTTCTTGATTTGCGTGGACCAAAATCGTTGTTTAAATAAATCAAACCATTTATTAAAAATAACCACTTTTATGAGGTGACCCGATCACCACTCATCAAAAAAAGATTGGTGGCGACTCCAGTTTTTCGTTTTCATTTTCAAAATCCAAGTCGATATCCGTTTTTCAAAAAAATGGTTACGACATTCATTTTTCTCATCCACCATTTCTATTATATATTATGTATTATATATGTTAGTGAAGATGGTACCACTTTAATAGTGTAGAAATTCATTTGGAATACAAATCAAAATAATTAAAACAACATTTAAAACAAATTTATTATTGCATTGGAATTAGACCTGATCATGATACGAGTCATTCGGCTCGGTTTGAAGACTCATTTGAAAAATGGGAGGGTTTGAGTAAAAATATAGGTCTAAAAAATGGGTTTGGGAAAAAAATATAAGGCCCATTTAGAAAACAAACCGTCTCTCGGGTAAGCTTTCTTTTGGTTCGGGCCCAACCCAAATTTGCAAAAAAAAAAAGAAGGTTTTTTTCACCTTTTTGCTCTCATTTTACTATTATATTGTTACTATTTTGTTATTGTTTCGATATTGTATGACTCTTGTTTTATTGATAATTTTGCTACTATTTTAAATGCATTTGCTTGTTAAGTTGCATCTATTTTACTATTATTTAAGTATAAATATTATTTTTAATTTGTTGGTGTAGCGACGTGAAAATTTCGCTTTGGTCGCTAAGGCGATTATTTGAAAATTTGAAAATGGAATTTCGGTTTTATAGAGAAATGGAGTCGCCACCGACCTTTTTTCTAGGTGTGATCGGACACCTAATAAATCATCTTTTTTAGAAAAGAAAATTTATTCTTGAACAAAAATGAAGGTCGAATTTGGGTCTACGCGAAAATTCAGAGAAAAATAGGGTTCGGGAGTCAGTTACGCACGAGGAAGGTATTAGCACCCTCGCGACGCCCAAAATTGGTATCTTGTTAAACACGCGTTGTCTTAATTCTCAAAAATATGAATTTAATTTAATATTTAATCGTGATCCGATTGAAATACGAGAATTCAAAATTTTTGGTTTTTTAGAAGGACGTCTCGTTTTTAACACGATCCAATGATATCCACCCAACATAGCAATGAAATTAGCGACTTAGTGTTGAAATCTGTGCGTTGCCTTATTTATTTTTAAAATTGATTAAAAACATAAAAAATATCATTTGCGATAGGAAATTGTAAACAATGCAAGCGATGATACAATTAATGGAAAACATTAAAATATAATATTAGCATAAAAATAACAATAATATTCACAATAAAGAAAATAATAAAAATAATATATTAATAAAATAATAAAAGAAATAGTATTTATAGTAATGGTAAAAATACTAATATGCACATGAAAAATACACACGTATATATGTATGTTAATGATGATGATAATGATAATAAAAATAACAAATATTATGTAATATGTATAAACAAACTTATAATTTAAGTAAAAATGAAAAATAATAATGGAATAAATATAGATAAGTATTATATGAAACAAAACAATGATACAGGATAATAGAAAATTTTCAAAGTTTGAAATTACATAAAAGTGTGCGAATAAACAATGAAATAATAAAATAGAATTAATGTATCATATAAAAAACGTAAATATATAAAAGAAAAGCTATAATAATAATAGTAATTATAATAAAAGTAATAATAATAAATATAATAATAGTAATATTAGTGATAAAAATAATAGATATAAAATAAACATAAAAACCATGACAATAAAGAATAATAGTAATAATAATGAAAATAAAAGTAATATTAATAATACATTATATTACGATAGTAAAGTAATAACAATAGTGATAATGGTAATAACAATTAACAAGTTAAATTAATTAGTAATAAAGTAATAAATAAATAAACATAAAAGGAAAGTGTATAATATAATAATAATATTAAAATAAGGTAATTAAAATACTACTATATAAATTCATATATATATGCATATATAATAAAAATATATACTAATAATAATAATAATAATAATAATAATAATAATAATAATATTAAAATACAAAAAGTAAATATAACATGATAATAATATTAAAATAAAATAATTAAAAACAATACTATATATAAATATATATATACATATATAATAAAACCTACACTAATAATAATAATAATAATAATAATAATAATAATAATAATAATAATAATAATAATAATAATACTAGAAATAATATCAAAATACAAAAAAAGTAAATATAACATAATAATAATATTAAAATAAAATAATTAAAAATAATACTATATAAATATATATATATACATATATAATAAAACATTCACTAATATTAATAATAATAATGATAATAGGAAATAATAATAACAATATATACTAATAACAGTAATAATATGAAAAATAAGAAATAACAATAGTATAAAATAATAATATATACATGAAAAAATAATAATATAAATAATAGAAAAATAATAAAATTAAATAATTTAACAATAAAATATCTAAACAATAAAAAAAGATTAAATTGAATTTGAAACAGAAAGTTTGGGGTGAATTCGAAACAAATAATGACGAAATGGACCATATTGAAAGAGTGAATAACAAAGAAGGACTAAAGGGGAAATATCCCCGCCCTCCCAAAACGCATCACTTCACGTGGGACGAAATTGAAATAGAAATAAAATTATAGGGTAAATTTAGAAATAACGAAAGACTCAATTACAAAACTAAAAAAGAGTGGAAGGACCTACAATGCAATTAATCCCAAAAACAAAAATACGTGGATCCTTCTAGTGGGTCGGGTCGCCTGCGCGGGTTGAGGGCCAAACGACGCCGTTTTGGGGTTTAAAGACCCAGGCCAAAACGACGACGTTTTGGTCCTCTATTTAAGCAAATTTCCTAAAAAAAATTTCATTTCAGCATTTGTTTTTTTTTTTTAAAAAAAATTTCCTTCTAGTTTTCTCTCTGCAGACGCCTCAGGCCGATCGGAGCTCTGGCGAAACTACCGTCGTGACCATCGCCGTTGCCGGCCACCACCTAAAGGTTTTTTTTGTATTTTTTTATATGTTTTTTTAATATTCGTATATATAAATGGTAAAAGAAAATAAATAGATCTTTATATGTATATATAGTTACGAAAAGTAAATAAATAAAGATGAAAATAGATCGAAAATAACACCTTATCCTGAATCTAACTCCTCTGTTTTAGTATTTCTTGCTATGATCGAATGCTTCTATTGGTGTTTGAGTCTCTTTTTGTGTAACGCCCCAATTTTTGGGAATTCTGTGAATGTTGGCATAGGTTTAATTATGTTTGTGGGCCTCTAGAAGGCCCAAGCTTAAGATAGAACCCGGTAATTTTAGTTAATTTTTGTTCCATAAGAAAAAGGGAGTGAAATTATGAAATAGGACTTATGTGAAAATGTTTGAAAATGCTATAGGCTAAATTGAAGTGGCCAAATAAATAGGAGTGCAAAATAGGAGGATTTGCATGACAAACCTCCCATTTTACATGAAGTGGCTAGCCATCATGTTGTTGTAGACAATATGAGTACTTGATATCCATAATTTATGGTACAAATTGATACAAATTGATAATAGGTTAGGTAAATGTTCCATGATAATAGGTTAGGTAAATGTTCCATGATAATGGGTTAGGTAAATGCTTCATGATAATAGGTTAGGTAAATGTTCCATGATAATGGGTTAGGTAAATGTTTCATGATAATGAGTTAGGTAAATGTTTCATGATAAGAATTTCATGTCTTTTGTATTAAAGAATTAAATGGATGAAATATGAAGTTTTATTAAAAGAAAAAGGGGTGAAAAGAACAAAGTTTTGTCCATCTTTGTTCATCATAGCTGAAAGTTAGAGAAGAGAAAGGAGAGGAGAAAGCTCTTGAGTATTCGGTCATTAGGAGGAGGAAAATTGAAGGTAAGTTCTTGGTACCTTGCTTCTATTTTGAGGTTCATGAGTTCTTCTTGATTCTACCTTAACTCTTGAAGTATATTTTGATTTTTTAGTTGTGTTGTGAGCATTTAGTCATGAACTAAAATGAAGGAAATGGTTGTTGTTTCATGTTCTTTTGATGAAAAATGGAAGATAGGTGAAGTTGAGCCAAACAAATGAGCATGCATGTGCCTTAGATGTTAAAGGGAAAAATCAGCTAACAGGTTGTGCTTTAAAATGATGAAATGGAGATTATACTTAAGTAAAATCATAGATATGTGATGATTGATTGGTGATATACATGTTTAAATAACAAGCATGCAAGTTAGGTGTGAAAGAGTGATTTGGTAATAAATCTGCTTCGGACAGCAGCAGTAACGTGATTTTGGAAAATCACCATAAATTGTGGGAGAAGAATTAGAAGCTGAATAAATTATGTAATTAAAGCTTATTGAGTCTAGTTTCTAATGAAATAAATAAGAACATATTTTGAATTCTGTACAATGAGAAATTTGATTCGTAATGAAGGGTGGTCAGATTAGTCAAACAGTGAAACATGGGAAACTTTGAGAAAAATCTGGTATTGATTGGCTAAACCAAAAATTCTGAAAATTTTATGGATAGAAGATATATGAGTCTATTTTCAGGGAAAATTAACGACACTTGATTTGGAGTTTCGTAGCTCCATTTATAAATGATTTAGTGACTGTTGCTCAGGAAGACAGCTTGCAGTGAAATTATGATTATGTGGTAAACATTGACAAAAATTTGTTAATGAGTTGCTTATTGTTTTCTTATAAGCTTACAATGATCTGTAGGTGTGGTTGGCGAATATTGTAAGGGGTTAATCGTAGTTTGTATTTGAATAATTAGATTAACGTGTTAGTAATCCAATTGTAGGCGGTTCGTGTGTGGATCTCACAAGATATCGTCGCAAAATGTGTGTGTAACTAACACCCTCTTTCTTAGTCTAGATCGGCAAAAGTCGAAAAGCCGAAATGCCGAAAACCGGTATTTTGTAGATTTTCGAGTGTGCGAATGCTCGTGAGGTAAATCTATTAATGTTTTTGGTAAGCTGCAATGTTTGGACTGCAAAGTGCATGATTTCTGTGCCCTCGATATTTTTGGGCTTAATGGGCCAAAATTGGAATGATGGGCCAACGGGCCCAATTAGGTAAGAACCCTCGGTATGTGATTCTGTTAGTACGTGAAAAGTAGGAATATGATTGAAAAACCCTAAAATAGATAAATTACTGAAATACCTTTAAAAGTGGAAAATTTACAGTTTTACCCCTAAGAGATAAATTACCGAAATACCCCTAGGGTTAAATTGACCTAAATGCATGTTTGACTGTTGTTATTTACTGCATGCCATGATGTTATTATCTGATGTATGGGACTGGGATATTGACGGAGGAAGTACTGAAAGTGGCTTGTCCACGTACTGGAGGCTTTGCCTCAATTTATCGATAATCGAGCAAAGAAGGTGCAATCGTGGAGTGTTAAATTTGGGTGGGTTGAGCTATTCCCACATGGAGTGTATGGCTGGTACGGGTGGAGTGTAGTGGTTGGTGGGTTGAGTAGTCTCCCAAATGGGCTTGCATATGTTTCTTGATGTTGCATGTATTTTGAAATGGGCCTATGGGCCATCTCATTATCTGAATAAGGGCTAAGGCCCGTTTATTGTAATCTGAAAAGGGCTCGCCCAGACCACTGTTACCCAAATGGGCTTGCATATGTTTACTGATGTTGCATGTATTTTGAAATGGGCCTATGGGCCATCTTGTTATCTGAATAAGGGCTAAGGCCCGGTTTATTGTAATCTGAAAAGGGCTCGCCCAGACCACTCATTACTGAATAGGCTTAGGCCCAATAGGCTTGAGTGACTTGGGCTTTGAATGGGTTTTCCTTACACACCGAGTTTCCCCAAACTCATCCCTTTTATTTTCATCCACGCAGTAATCCCCAACCATAGTGGGCCCGAGTCGTGAGGGAATTCGAGTGGCCACCCGCTCAAAGTTTGATTTTCTTCCGTGAACTGGACATCCTTTTATTTACGTTTGAAGTTTTGGGTTTTAAAATGTAATAAGGCCGCTTAATTATTTTTAATGGTTTTAATATGTATTACTAAGATAGGTAATACTTATTTTAACTGTTGAAATTGGATAGCTTTAGGGCGCGTTTTCAAAAATAACAGTTGATTTCAAAATAACACGACAACAAGCAAAGCTTCCGCAATGAAAGTATTTTCCAAAATTAATCACTTTTCCTAAAAATGACTTAATCAAATCAGTTTCCTAGAAATATCCATGACGTTAAGGGTGGCAATGGTGGTATGCATGTCTAGGATTGGATCCGAAGGGAGCTTGGTACTTAAGCAGTCCGATGGACTCACCATCTCTTTTCCGGTTTCCTACCTGGTGCACAGCTTCCATTCACTTTAACCCTTAATGAATTAATCTTTTGAACATCAAGTACGATTTTCTGGACTTAGAATGGAAATTTTTTTTTAACGTTTTTGATGTGGCATGTCGGATCCGGCCATAACTTCTAGGCCGGGTTTGGGGTGCTACATTTTGTTTTATTTTACTGTATTAAAAAATGTCCAAAGAGCCAAAATACAAAATATGGCAAGGCTTATATAGCCATTTATAAAGTATTTTTTATTGTTTATGTCTTTTCTTCATTTGCATGTGCAAGTTGGACAATGACAAAGACGGTGGCGTGCTGCAGGCGTGGCCAGTGGAGTTGGTGGTGGCAGAGGCTAGGAGCGGCGGCTAGGGGGGCTAGGGTTTTCTGATTTTGTTTTGTTTTTTGTTTTAGGTATTGGGCTGGTTTAGTGGGTTTAGGGTTTTTAGTTATTTGGGTATTTAGTTTGGGTTAGGGTAGGTTAGTTGGCTAATGGGTTTCATTTTGTTTTGTTTTGGATTTGGGCTGCACTGTTTTGGGTTTAGTGGGTTTAGCCCGGGTCAAAATGGGCTTGTACAGTTGGGAAACATTTATTTTAATATTCTTAGTGTATTTAATATACGTATTATATTTTTTAAATTTATTTTTATATATAAAACTAATATAAAAAAATAATATGGGCAGACCGGGTCGGACTTGAGTTTTAACTTTTTTACCCGGGCTGGACTTGGACAAAATTTTAGATCTATTTTTCACGTCAGACATATCAAACGAGCCTAAAATTTTGTTACGACCCAACCCATGATCATCTCTAATTGGAATGAGTGTAACCTTATTTCGATATTTAATAATTAAAACAACATTTAAAACAAACTGAGTAACCTTATTTTAGGTTTACAAAAGAAGATTCATTGATGATTAGAAAATGAACCATCGATTGAAGAACCCTAATTTTAGACGTTGGGATTTAGAGAGTTTTTCATGCGGATTGAGAGTATTTTGGGGAACATTTTTACTGTTGAAAAATGGTAAAATTTAGGGTAAATCCTTTTCTGATGCAAAATTACGACCTCACTACTTACTATTTTTTTTAAATTACAAATTAAATCATTAAACAAATGGCCTAATTGTTTTCAAAGTCATTTATTTACCCCGACGTTCTTAAATATACTCATTTAATGGAAAAAAAACTATTATCACTAAAACTCTTTAATTATTATAATCTCCTTTTTTAATTTTTAAATATATCTAAATTAATATATTTAAATACATTTCAATTATTTCATTAAAATATTTTAAATAAAATATATAATATAAAAAATTAAGGAAAATTTTCAAGGTAGTTGCTAGACTTTACAAGTAGGGTAAGGAGATTGACAAGTATCCTATAAGGATATAGTAAAATATTAAAAAAAATCGATATTTAAAAAAAGAGACATATATCAATTTTGTAGGATTCATTGTGGAATACAAAAAAAGTATATTTTTAGTCGATTAAGTCTTAACTCGATTGACATGAGTATTGTTGGCAAATTTAGGATGACGTGGGTTTGAGTTCTAGACATTGTGTCAAAAAGATCAGACATGATTAGAACTTATAATGAGATTAATAATAAGGGCGAAGTCAGAAAATTTTTTTAGGGGGGCCAAATGAAATTTTAATTTTTTATAGTTTATATTTTTATAATTTGTAAAGAATTAAATTGAATTTTTATAATTTTAGGGGGGCCAAAGTACAATTTTACCTTTACTAATTTAAAATTTTTAAAAAATTTCAAGGACCTAAAATAAAATTTTCCATTTTAAGGGGAGCCGGGGCCCATGCCAGCCCCCCTAGCTACGCCCCTGTTAATAATAATAAAAAAAAGCACACCAACAGTATACCAAATACTCACCCAAAATTTAATTAAAAATAGTTTATATTAATTTTAAATAGTGAAATAAAATTGAATTGAAAATATTCTATTACAATGTTTTAAATGTTGTTTTAAAGGTTAAGGCAATTTGTGTAAAATGTTATTCATTTACATTTTATGTGAATATAGAAACATTAATTTTAGAAATCAATGAATGTTATAGTTAAAAAGAGGTTTGATATTAGGTATTTAAAAAAAAAAAGGTAGTGGTGTGTAAACAGTTAATTTAATCAATTTGATCGATATACAATAATCGAATTGATTGATTTATATAGTGTAACCCAATTTAGCTGAATCGATTTACTAGTAGTTGGTTAAGTTGGTTTAAAATAAATATGTTATAATGTAAAAATATAAACATGTCTGTCGCGACGTAAAAAAAATTTTGGTTTGGGGTCGCTAATTGTGGCAGTTTATTGAGAACTTTAAAACTGAAGTTTGATTTTTTTTTACATAAACTGAAAAAAAAAAAGAAATAAAGATGGGAGTCGCCACCGATCTTTTTTATAGGTATGATCGGACACCTAATAAATTTATTTTCTTTAAAAAGAAGGACGAGTTTAGGTCTACGTTAAATCAGAGAAAAAGTAGGGTTCGGGAGTCAGTTACACGCGAGGAAGGTATGAGCACCCTCGTGACGCCCAAAATTGGTATCTTTTAAACATGTGTTGTCTTAATTTTCAAAAATGCTAGTTCAATTTAAATTCTAATCGTGATCCAATTTAAAAGACGAGAACTTTCAATTTTGATTTTGAGAAGGATATACCGTTTAACACGAGCCATTTAATTCCATCCAACATAGCGATGAAATTTACGACTTAACGTTAAACCGGTGTATTGCCTCAACTAGTAATTAAAACATGAAAATTATTCATGAAATAAGAATTTGAAATAAATCAAATATGCAAACAATGACATTTTCAAATGAAAAATATTAACATAATACTAGAGCAGTAGCAAAACAATAATAATATTTAAAAGATAAATAAAAACCAAACATAAACAAATATAAAGTACATTTAGTAATAATAATATAAGGTAATATATACATAAGATAATATGCAAAAATATAATATATGATATATATACATGATGTATGAAAATATAATGCCTAATAGACATATATACATAATATTACTAAATATATACGTACTAGATACAAATACACATAGTATAATTCAACATATACAATAATATTAGAATACTATGGACAAGGAAAATACATTTATACTAATAATAGTAAAAGATATATATACACCAAATAATAATATAATAAGTAGCAATAGGGAAAATAATAAATACAAAATCAATAATGCAACATACACAAATAATATAAATAAGAAAGGTATATGCATACGGACTATAAAATAAATGTATTAAAATTAATAATAAATACAATATGGGTAAAATAAATATATACATGATATATACATAATGTGGTACTAAGAAAATATATATATATATATATATATATAAATAATAGTATTAGAAATCATATAGTATATATAACTGATAATATTAAAATATATACATAATATTATATATGAATTATTCATATAATATATATTAAAAATTGACTATTAATACGTACTAAAAATATATACGGGGTAAGCGGCATACACTAATAAATATAATAATAATAACCATGTAATACAATACCAAAAGGTAAATATAATAAAATGATATTAAAATAAAGGTATTAAAAACAGTAATATACATATGTATACATCTAACAAGGATATATAATAATAATAATAATAATAATAATAATAATAATAATAATAATAATAATATTGAAACACAAAACCATTATAATAAAAATATTAAAATAAAGTAATAGAAACATTACTACATATGTATATACATACATGAAGATATACACTAATGTATTTCAATAATAATAATAATAATAATAATAATAATAATATTGAAATGCAAAAATGTAATATTTAATAAAGAAACAAAAACAAATAAAAAGGACTAAAATTGAACTAATAACAAAGTTCGGGGCAAATGTGAAAGGAAATAAAGAGAAAAGGGCTTATTTGAACGCACAAAACAAAGGGGACCAAAACAGAATTATTCCTCCCATTAAAATGCAGACATTAGCGGGGACTAAATCGAAAAGCGAAAAATTATGGGGCCAAATTGAAAATAAAAAAATGACTTAATTGTAAAACCTTGAAAAAGCGGAAGGACCGCGCATAAATAACCCATTCAAACAAAACACGGGATCCTCCTAGCGGGTCGGGTCGGATTGGTTGGACATGGCGAAACGACGTCGTTTTGGGGCTTAGTGTAGCCCCAAAACGACGCTGCTTTGGAGGGCTATATAAGGCCTAAAATAACCAAAAAATCATTTGGGAGAGGGAAAGAAAAAAAAAAGAGAGAGGAGAGAGAAGGAGGAATCCGGCCAGGGCCGTCACCGACGGCCATCGGAGGCTCATGAAGACCGCCACGCCACCATGAAAAAGGTAAAAAAAAATTTGTATATTTTTTGTATATTTTTTGTATATCTTTTGTATATTTTTTATGTTTTAATATATATATAGGTTCAAAAAAACTTAAAACCGAATTTAAAATAGAAAGAAAAAGAAATCACCTTAGGTTTTTTTTTTTTTAAGCTTTCAATCCTTTGATCTTGGTATTTTTTTTATGCTTGAATGCTATTTCTGTATTTAAACGCTGATTGAATCACTATATTGAATTTGAGATTGAATGTTTCACTTTCTTGTTTTTGTGCTCATTTCTCTCGCAAAAATGAAAGAAAAAAAATAAGAAGAGTCCCCCTTTACCATCTTTTTCATTCGGCTTTTATAGCCTTATTTACAAACTATTTTTACTATTTTTACTATTGTTGCATGTTTGCTTCCTTTCTCTGTCTTTGCAGTGCGGTGGGAGTGTGTGATGGTGTTGGTGGCGACAAAGATGGGAGAATGGGAATGGTGCTTGGTGGCGATAAAGATGGGAGAGTGGGAAGAGGCAAGTGGGAGTCTAGGGTTTTGGGATTGGGCTTGGATGTTGGGCTAGGTTAATTTTAGGTTTTGGGTTTGAGGATGGGTTAAATGGTTTAATGGGCCTGGGTATTTTGTAAACGGGCCAAAATTGGCCTACAACAGCTGCCCCTCTTTGCTTATTGTCGTGTAACGGGAATAGAGCAAAGATACAAAGAAAGGCCAATTTTGCCCGGTCTCGCTAAGTTTTGACTTCTTTTGGTGATCTTCTCATCCAGGTGGTCTCTTTTAGTTCCCGTGTCTGGTAGCTTTAGTTCAATCCATTGCATCTTCGATATATGCTTTGTGGCTTCAATCCACTTTAATGTAACTTCAAGGATATAAGATTTGTAGCTTCGATCTGCTTTACTGTGACTTCAGAAATATAAGATTAACAGCTTCAATTTGCTCTTCTGTTGCTTTAGTCAGATAAGGCTTGTGGTCTTCTCTTCTGTAACTTTAGAAGGACATCATCTAATATCCTTGATCAGCTCCACTGCAACTTCAAGGAAACAAAATCTGGTGTCTTCAATCAGTCCCAATCTTATTCTTTACTCGATATGTGATCCTGAGCTCAACTCACTCAGCGTGTCCCGAAGCTCAACTCACTTCTCGCAATATGAGTTGATTTTGAACAACAAAAATAAAAAGGCTTAACTCACCTCTCGCAATGTAAATTGAAAAAATACCACAGTGTGTGATCTGAAGCTCAATTCACCTCTCGCAATATGAGTTGATTTTTTTTTTTTGAAAGACAGAAATTGAGAATACCTCAGCATGTGAACCGAGGCTCAACTCACCTCTCGCAATATAAGTTGATTTTTTGAAAACAGAAATTGAAAATACCTCAACGTGTCTTGAGGCTCAACTCATTTCTCGCAATATGAGTTGAATTTTGAAAACAGAAATTGAAATTACCTCAACGTGTCTTGAGGCTCAACTCACCTCTCGCAATATGAGTTGATTTTTGAAAACAGAAATTGAAATTACCTCAACGTGTCTTGAGGCTCAACTCACCTCTCGCAATATGAGTTGATTTTGACGAATAGAAATTGAAAAACAGAAATTGAAAATACCTCAGCGTGTGAGCTGAGACTCAACTCACCTCTCGCAATATGAGTTGATTTTTTTGATGAACAGAAATTAAAATTACCTCAACGTGTCCTGAGGCTCAACTCACCTCTCGCAATATGAGTTGATTTTTTTTGATGAACAGAAATTGAAAAACAGAAATTGAAAATACCTCACAGGCGTGGTGAGGCTCAACTCACCTCTCGCAATATGAGTTGATTTTTTTGAAAGATGAAATTGAGAATACCTCAAGATGTGAACCGAGGCTCAACTCACCTCTCGCAATATAAGTTGATTTTTTGAAAACAGAAATTGAAAATACCTCAACGTGTCTTGAGGCTCAACTCATTTCTCGCAATATGAGTTGAATTTTGAAAACAGAAATTGAAATTACCTCAACGTGTCTTGAGGCTCAACTCACCTCTCGCAATATGAGTTGATTTTTGAAAACAGAAATTGAAATTACCTCAACGTGTCTTGAGGCTCAACTCACCTCTCGCAATATGAGTTGATTTTGACGAACAGAAATTGAAAAACAGAAATTGAAAATACCTCAGCGTGTGAGCTGAGACTCAACTCACCTCTCGCAATATGAGTTGATTTTTTTGATGAATAGAAATTAAAATTACCTCAACGTGTCCTGAGGCTCAACTCACCTCTCGCAATATGAGTTGATTTTGACGAACAGAAATTGAAAAACAGAAATTGGAAATACCTCAGCGCGTGAGCTGAGACTCAACTCACCTCTCGCAATATGAGTTGATTTTTTTGATGAACAGAAATTAAAATTACCTCAACGTGTCCTGAGGCTCAACTCACCTCTCGCAATATGAGTTGATTTTTTTTGATGAACAGAAATTGAAAAACAGAAATTGAAAATACCTCAGCGCGTGAGCTGAGGCTCAACTCACCTCTCGCAATATGAGTTGATTTTTTTGGTAGAATTTGGGTGTCTTTTCCTTTGATTCAGTGCGACTCTCATTCAAGATTTCTTACTCTGTTGGAGTACCTGTATATGCCATGTATGATGTTATCATGATATGCACATGTTTGTCTTAAATGTTTTTATGCCTACATGATTATGCAAAGCTCCTTAAGCTCGCTTTGTCGTATGTCCATTTAGCCACGATTGTTGAGGATTTATGTTCATTGCTTTAATTCTCGACTTTCTCTTCATGCCTTATACCGTCTTCAAGCTTCACGAGTAATCGACGTTTCTCGATATCATTCTTCCGCCTCGATTGAACTTTGTTCTTACTTTGAGACTCTTGTGCTTATCAAATTTTCATCCGTAATGTTTAACATTTCTTTTGTTTAGAATATGTCATTTCACTATTTAACATGTAAATAAACACATAATGAGATGCATGAAAAGGTCAAGTAGGAACAAAATAATGTCTCATATTCATTGACTTCAAATGTGGCAAACAAAACAAGTTAACCAACGAGTAGAAATGTCAAAAGAAAGAAAGGATCGATTCAACAAATGCTCTAGATATTCAACACATGAACTCTTCCACATTCTTCAATCAAGAATCTTTCGAGTATGGCTTCTTGCGTAGAAAATTTCGAGCTTTCAGAAGTGCTTCAAATACTGTAGTCTCATTGTTTGACCCATTGTTCGAAATGCCACGCTCTTCGGGCCAGGTTTACTTCATTAGGACGCCCTCTCGGGTTTTCATCCTAATCTTTTGTGTTAATTAAGACGCCTTTTTCGGGTTTTCACCTTGATTTTTTTTTAAGATGCCCTTTTTCGGGTTTTCATCTTGATTTTTTTAGGCATAATATTTCTTCACAGCATCTGAGTTCACTGGATTCGGTAACTCTTTCCCATCCATTTCAGTGAGAATCAAAGCTCCACCCGAGAATGCCTTCTTTACGACGTATGGTCCTTCCCAATTCGGTGTCCATTTCCTCGCAGTCTCTTTGTATTGGGAGAATATTTCTCAACACGAGTTCTCCTTCGTGGAATTCTCTTGGCCGTACCTTCTTATCATGAGCGCGATCATTCTCTTCCGTACATCTGCCGTGACAAATTGCCCTTAGACGTTTTTTCTTCGATGAGGTTCAGTGATCGTATCGAGCTCGAACCCATTCTCGCTTCTTCTAATTTTGATTCCATTAAGACTCTCAATGAGGATTTCAACCTCAATAGGTAGCACGACTTCCATTCCATAGACCGAGAGAAAGGAGTTGCTCCGTAGATGTTCGCATGACAAATGCACGATATGCATACAAAGCAAACGGTAGCTTCTCGTGCCAATCTTTATATGTCTCATCATTTTCCCAATGATCCTCTTGATATTTTTGTTGGTCGCTTCAATGACCCGCTCATCTTTAGGCGATAGGGCGAGGAGTTATGATGCTTTATTTGAACTGCCGCATACTTCTTTCATCATCTTATTGTTCGATTCGTATGCGTTATCTCAAATGATTCTTTCAGCAAACCATATCGGCAAATGATTTCCTTTTTCAAAAACTTGTAAACTGCAATCCTCGTCACATTGGCAAACGCGGCTTCTATCCATTTTGTAAAGTAATCGATAACCACAAAATGAATCGATGTCCATTTGATGCTTTTGGAGAAATTGGCCTATAACATCCATGCCCCACATAGAAAAAGGCCACGAGAAGTCATGACATGAAAGGGTGAAGGGCTACATGAATTTTATCGTAGTAGATTTGACATTTGTGGCATTTTCCGCAAAATTGATGCGATCACTTTCCATTGTCACCAATAATAACCGAGTCTCATGATCTTTCCGCCATATTGAAACCATTGGCATGCGTTCATAAATTCCTCATGGACCTCTTCAAGTATTTTTCGGCTTCAACATCATCCACACATCTCAAAAGCGTCGATCCTTTCCTCTTTATACAGATATCCCCATCAAGAACAAATCCACCGCCATTATTCTAATTGTTCTTTTATCGTTCTCATTCGCTTGTTCGGGATACCTTTGATTCTTGATATATTCTAAGATATCATGGAACCAAGGCCGTCTGTCTACTTCTTTCTCAATGTTACAACAAAGGTGCGGGGACCTCGTATATGCTCATTTTGAGGGCATTATTTCGCTTCTCTACTTGCTTTGAACATTGAAGCCAAAGTGGCTGTGGCATCACCGATTGGTTCTCTTCTCGTGGGAAGTAATGAAAAGTTATTTCTTTGAATTCCTTGATCAATCCAGCCACTAAATCGCTGTACTTAATCAATTTTGAGTCCCTCACTTCCCACTCTCTACGGATTTGGTAAATCACTAGGGTTAAGTCCCCGTACACCTCCAAGATTTCGATGTTTTGTTTGATAGTCGCACGAAGCCCCATGATACAGCCTCATATTCTCGCGATATTATTGGTACGTAAGAAGTTCACTTGCGTTGAACGGATAATGATTCCGTCTGGTGATACCAGATTGCACCAATTCCATGCCTTAAAGCATTTGACGCACCATCAAAGCACATCTTCCATGACTTCTCTTTTGATGACTCGAATTCTATTTCTGTGATGCACATTAAGTCTTCGTCGGGAAATCAAATCTTAAAGGCTCATATTCTTTTGTCGTTCGAGTTGCTAAGAAGTCGACTATTGCGCCCCTTTTATCGACTTCGACTTACATAGGCAATGTCATATTCGAAAGGAGGATCGCCATCGTGCCATTCTTCCCGATAGTGCGGCGACTCCATCATGTATTTTATTGGGTCCAGCTTTGAAATCAACCATGTCGTATGGTACAACATGTATTGTCTGAGTCTCCGAGCTACCCAAACCAGAGCGCAACAAAATTTTTCAATGGACGAATACTTTACCTCATATTCAAGTGAACTTTTTGCCGAGGTAGTAGATCGCCTTTCCTTCTTTCCCGACTCGTCGTTGTTGCCCGACGCAACCCATTGAATTTTCGAACACAGTTAAATACAAAATCAGTGGTCTTCCAGGAGTTGGTGGTACTAGCACTGGAGGACTGGAAAAATATCGTTTTATCTTATCAAAGGCCACCTGGCATTCCTCGTTCCATTCTCCCGGGTTATGTTTTCGAAGAAGCCGAAAGATTGGGTCACATTGGTTGGTAAGTTGAGCGATAAATCTGGCGATGTAGTTTAATCTCCCTAAAAATCCTCTAACTTCCTTTTGCGTGCGCGGAGGTGGTAACTCTTGGATGGCTTTTATTTTATCTGGATCAACTTTGATACCTCTTTCACTGACAATGAAGCCTAGCAACTTTCCCGAGGTAGCCCCAAATGTGCATTTGGCTGGATTAAGCTTTAGCTGAAACTTTCTCAGCCTTTCGAACAACTTATTGAGGTGCATTACATGCTCTCTTCCCCTCGGGATTTAGCAATCATGTCGTCGACGTAGACCTCTATTTCTTTATGCATCATGTCATGGAATAACGTCACCATAGCCCTCTGATATGTTGCCCCAGCATTCTTTAACCCGAATGGCATCACCTTGTAACAGAACGTTCCCCACATTGTTATGAAGGTAGTTTTCTCCATATCCTCAGGGGCCATCTTGATCTGATTATACCCCGAGAATTCGTCCATAAAAGAAAACAATGAATGTTTTGCTGTGTTGTCCACCAACGTGTCAATATGTGGCAAGGGAAAATTATCTTTTGGGCTTGCTCGATTCAGGTCACGGTAATCCACACACATTCGTACTTTGCCATCTTTCTTTGGTACCGGGACTATGTTAGCCACCCATTCTGGATATTTGGAGGCTTGTAGGAAGCCAGCATCAAATTGTTTCTTGACTTTCTCTTTTATTTTTAGCAGCATTTCGGGTCTCATCCGTCTTAATTTTTGCTGTATGAGCTTGCATTCTGGCTTTAATGGGAGCTTATGGACCACTAAATCTTCATCTAGCCCTGACATGTCCTGGTATGACCATGCGAAAACATCTTTGTATTCGCGGAGTAAAGTGATCAAACTATGCCTGGTACTCTCTGAAATAGAAGTCCCAATCTTCACTTCTTGTTTCCTTTCTTCGTTCTCATTTATTGTTTCAACGGATTCTTGATGAGGCAAAATCTGTTTATCCTCTTTTCTACCATTCTTAGCAAATCAGGAGACGAGACATAGTCTTCAGCATTTTCTTCGGCTTCAAATTCTCCTAAACAAACAGCCTTCTCAAAATCGATTTCAGGACTTGTAACGGGTTTGTTCATGCTGTTGACATCTGAGCACCTGAAAGTTGAATGAAAAAGGAACTATAGAGGGGCATCCAAGTATTGAAACCAACAAATGAAATGTTATGGCATGGGATGAGGCAAATGTAAAGATTGGCTATGAAATGAGAAAATGATTATGAAATTAGTGATAATGTGAAAGATTATGACGAAATGCATCTTCATTGATATTCATTTGAATGATAAAGAGCGAATGCAGAGTTTCTTAAAAGAATTCTATTATATCTAAAGACATAACAGAATGTTAACGTTTGAGCATTACTCAAGACTTATAAACTACAAGAAGTTCCTCGGCGGTCAATTGTTCAACTTGAAACCCGGGGACAAGGGCGTATCCTCGAGACACCTTTACTTACACCACCCCTTTGTCAATGACGTTTATCTTCGATATTCAAAACCCCTTTCAATTAACCCCAAGATGTTTCGTGGATCATCTTGTCCAATGTACATCATTCCATGAGATGTAAATGTTTTTGACAAAGGAGAGTACTCTATTGGTTCCCCTTCTGGTTCTCGGCCCAAAGTTCTTGCAATTCTTCTCTCTTGATCCTTCTTCCACTGTCTTCTTCTTTGATGCATGTCAGGCTAGAACCCCAAACCGTATCGGGCCTTGTGGTGCACTGGCTTTAAAACCCTAACTATTCCTTGCAGATGTCTCCCTAAACCTCTTCTCGCACGAGCTCCCCTTCCTACAGTCAACTTGACACCCATTCTGGTATTTCTCGACAGTTTTGGCATTGGAATTCTGTTTCCCTCAGCGACGAAAGTGGCATTGACGAATTCAAGGGATCGAAAGGAACATTCCACTGTGTTCTTGCTTACTTCCAGGTATGGCGCATCAGCAGAGATAGATGCGACAATGTCTTCTTCGCCCTCGACTGTGACCAAACAGCCATCCATGATAAATTTCACCTTTTGATGGAGGGATGATGGGACTGCTCCAGCAGAATGGATCCAAGGTCTTCCCAGAAGGCAATTATAAGAAGGTGTAATGTCCATGACTTGGAACTCGACATCATAAATGTAAGGGCCCACTTCCAAAGGGATTTCGATCTTTCCCATGACTTCGCGCCTCGTCCCTTCGAATGCCCTTACCGTGGAATGACAGGGCCTTAAGTAGGACAAATCCATCGGTATTCTAGAAAGCGTGGCCAATGGCATAACATTTAACGTGACCCATTATCGATGAGTATGTTTGGTATTATGTATCCCTTACAACGAGTCGTGATATGCGCGCTTTCACCAAGCCTCTACCATTTGGCGGTATCTCATCGTCACTAAAAGAGATGAAATTGTCCGCATTCAGATTGTTTACCCACCTATCAAGCTTCTCGACAGATATTTTGTTGGCCACATAAGCTTGATTTAACACCTTCAATAAAGCATTCCGGTGTGGCTCTGAATTTAACAATAGAGATAGAACTGAGATTCGCTACCGGTGCTTGCTCAATTGTTCCACCACACTATACTCGCTGTGCTTAATAAATTTCAAGAATTCTTGAGCTTCTTCCTCATTCACAGGCTTTTTAGTTTCTTACACGGGTGGAATTTCTTGCTCGACTTCGACTTCGTGCATCACTGCTTTCCCTTTTTGCTTCAAGTCGTTACTTTTCTTTACCGGTTCAACTTCTTTAGAATAGCACCGTCCCATCATGGTAAAATGACCTACTTCCCCAATGTCTTCGGTGTGGCTTCAAGCTTTTCACCTTCAGGTGTAACGATGTTGACATCGTACTTCCACGGTACTGTTGTATTGTCCTTATAAGGGAAAGGAAATGGTACTTCAATTATCATTTTTGGTTTCACCGGTTCTTTCTTTGCGTCATAATAGATTATTAACGGTCGGTCGACGCTATATGGGAAACCTGATGATTGATTGTCAGAGGCACATATTTCTCCACTATCGGCCTCTTTGGCTTTACAAAAAATCCCAATCTCCTTATTGTCCATCATACTTTGCAGTAAACTTCTGAATTCCTCGCAAGACTGAATGTTATGCTCCCCAATACCATGGAGCTCGCAAAAACTGTGACCTTTTGCATCTTTTCCTTTGGATACTCCGTTAAAACGATAGAGCAACCCTTTCTCACTTAGTATCTCCCAGATTCTCTGCAGAGGTGTTCGTACTTCAGAAACCCATCTTCTATTTTGTTGTTTATCCTCCTCTCCTACTGCACTCACATTCCCTTCGGTGTGGTTTGGGAATGGATTCCCGGTCGTACTGCCAGTACCATCAAATCGTAAAATGCCCGCATCGATGAGCCCTTGAACTCTCCTTTTGAAAGCAAGACAGTTCTCAGTAGAATGCCCCTGGTTCCCCGCATGGTATGCACAACTAGCGTTTGGATCGTACCATTTCGGGTATGGAGGTTTAAGGGGGGCCATGTAATGGGGAGATATCAATTGTTTCTCCAAAAGTTTTGGGTACAATTCCCCATACAACACAGGGATGGGGGTAAATTGCGGTCTCTCGGGATTATGCCTTGTCGGTCTTGGTTCGTTTCTGGGTTGGCTTTGGGCGGGTACCGTGTTTGGTGGGAAAGTGGTGACGGTCTTTAGTTGTTAAGATGGCGTATCTGAGGTAGGACGGATGTGGTGCTTGGTAGTAAGGGGTTTGAGGTGGATAATAGAAATTGGGTGGATAATTTCGAGGTCGGGGTTGGTTAGGATACTGAATTAGGAATGTAGCGACTCCAGTTCCCACCATGTGGGTTTCGCTCCTTCTTCCTTCGGTGTCTGCTTTTCTTGAGCCTTCTAATCCTTCCATTCTACCGCTCTTGACGGCATTCTCTATGAGTTCACCGGATATTACAATATCCATGAAATCTTCGTGGCACTTCCCACCACTTGTTATAGAATGGTGCTTTCGAGTATTGATGAAAAGGATTATCTCGGTCTTAGTCGGTGGAGGCTCCACTTGGGCGAGATATCTCTCCATCTTTGCGCATACTGTCTAAAAGATTCTGCTGGCTTCTTCTCCATCATTTGCAAGGTCATACGGTCTGGCACTATATCCGATACATGCTTGTGCTGCTCGTAAAATGCTGACGCCAAGTCCTTCCAGGATCGAATCTTTTTTCTACTAAGTTGATTGTACCACCGAAGAGCTGACCCTGTTAGACTATCTTGAAAGCAATGTATGAGTAGTTTATCCTCGTTCACATAACCCATCATTTTTCGACAAAACATGACCAGATGCGCCTTTGGACATCTTGTCCCATCATACTTCTCAAAATCAGGCACTTTGAATTTCGAGGGCAAAATCAGATCAGGTACCAAACTGAGTTCTTTGGCACCTAGTGCGGAGAAGACTTCAGTGCCTTCTATCGCTTTGAGTCTTTCCTCTAGACTCCTATATTTTGCGTCATGGTTATCCAATTTCAACTTGGCTACCTCTGCTGGGTCATCCAGATCTGGAACTAGTGGATCAGCAGGAATAGCCCCTGGGTTTGACGCGAATATTCCTTGCCCCAAATTAGTGGATGGAGCAGGTGGCATAGGTCGATGTTCCAAGCCAGTGGGTTCCCCTTGAATATACCCTCTTTGTGTTGTATATGCGAGCGGTGGAGTGAATCCTGGGGGATAGAGTGGATCCTGATCGTGGTGAATTCTTGATCGAGATTCCTCAATGTCAGGGCTCCGCATGGGTCCCTTTCCTTTAACTAAAGCTGACATCATCTCCATCATCTTGGCCATTTGATCTCTTTGCACGAGTGATTCCTCTCGAGATCTCACCATTAGGTCTCTCGTTTCTTGTTGCGATTTGGCCAGTTGCTCTTATAATTCCTTTTGAGCCCTTTCCAACCTTTCAATTTTCTCATTGAATTCAGCCTCCATTACTCTAGTTTATCGGCGCGTTTTATACGGATGACGTGGTTCCAGTTTTGTGGTATTACAACTGCAAATTATATATTTTGTCTTTAGCGACCGAGTATGGGATATGCAATGTATGAATGCATGAATGAGTGCACGAATGTCAAAATGTTAGTTATGCAAGGAATGCAAAAAAAAAAATGGTGTTGATTTCAAGATAGCCCCATATTTAGGCATTTCATTTATCAACATAGTTTATTACACAAAGTTTCCATTTTTCCAACGATTACACAAATTTTCTAGCCACATTGCCTTGTTTCTTCACTTGCTCTAAAAACTCTGATATGCTCGATCTTTGGCTTGGAGGGAATTGGCAACTGAGAACTTCGGCTTCATCTGATAATTGAACAACTTGCATAGCCGCTTTGCGAATTTCATTGATCAAGAAGTTGAGTTGCATTTCTTTTCCTTTGAGAGTTCCTTCATACGCGTGAATGTCCCTATCGTACTGCTCACTCTTTTCTTCTAGAGCCTTCAGAAGGTTATCTAATTGTTGTTGACGAGATTGCAGCATATTTTCTAGATCTCGTGTTTTCCTTTTTAATTCTTGATGTTCAGACTGACTATTCGCCAATTCTGCAGTCACTATTTCATACTCGGCGTTCTTCCTTCTTAACTCTATCACAGCGCGCGCAGCCTTTTCCTCCTCTTTCTTTGCTTTTCCCTTCCAAAACTCCATTCCTCCCTTGATATTGCTAATTTCTTCCTTCCACTCTGCTGTCGACTTGCCCAACCCACTATTCTTTATTGTGCTTCTTAATTTCTTGTTTTCCAAATGAAGGTCCCTTAAGTCGTTTCTCACAATCTCGGCTTCTCTTTGTACTTTTTCAGTTCTGGACCTTTCAACCTGAACTTCAATCTTCAGTGATAGTTTTCTTCTTGAAGGGACTAAGGTCCCGAGACATCTTGGCCTTTTCTCGTTCAAATTCTTGTCTTGACATTTCAAGCTCAGACGGCATTTCCTCCGAGAAAGGATTCTGAACAGTGTAACTTGTTGACGAGATCTGCTGACTATTTACCCGTTGCTTCCTCCATATGTCGTAATCTTGGGTAAGGGTATCAGCATACAAAGCTAATTCCATGAAATAAATTTCCTTCCAAGACTTTGCAGTGTCTTGGACTTTCTTCATATATCCTTCACCCATGAAAGCGAACTCGAACTGTGCTAATCCTCCAGTTGCGAGGAGGAATTGTCGCGAAGAAAATTGCCTTTAGACCAATAGCGGAGCATATCCAACTCCTCCCATAACCCAAGTAAAGGTACCCAATCTTGGCTTCCACATTTGTATAGCGAGAATCAAGGACGGATCCGTGGTGCTCTCCATGTTATATCCTCGGCGAAGATTTTGAAAAACGATACCCAATGTTGCTCGGTGACTTCCTTGACCATTCTTTCTTGAGGTAAGCTTCTAGCGGGAGAATGTTTTAGAAAACATATGGAGCGGAGTGCGCTCTACCTTCCGAAGTGACTCAAAATCCAAACATTGAGCAACCGAGCACATCCACTAAATTGTCCCTTTCCAACCCTTCGACAAGTACTCAGGGACCTGAAGGTTTCGGCTAGGATAGTCGGGACAGGGTCGACTCCTTGTTTTAACCTTTCGAAGAAATCAACTACTGCAACTTCGAGATGTCCGAGAAATTTTGGGAAAATGACCAAGCCATAAATGGCCAAAGCGAATAGATTTACCCTTTTCAGCATGTCGGGATGGTTCAGAACCAAATCTCGTAGGGAGGACCATGGAATGCAAATGGTTTCATTCTTCTTTTTTATCTATTTTTCGGCCCATGCATCAGTCATGTCTGTCAGTCTCACTAACTTTTTCTTGAAGGTCATCGGCTTAGGCTCCTTCACATATATTTTGCCGAATTGTACATTGTCGATGCGGAGTAAAGCAGCATACTCTTCTATGGTTGGAGTCATGTCTTCTTGATTGAAGGTGAAACACTGATAAGCTGGGTCCCAGAACCGAACCATGGCTTGAATCAACTGTTCGTCTACACGGATGGTGATCAGGTGAGCTATATCTCCATACCTCCCAATGAAAATGTCTCTAGTGTCTGAATCCCACTGATTCCAAATTCGAACCAAATCCTCAAAGTTATTTTGGCGAACATTTACAGTTATATGTTCGGGAAAATTGGCAACACACCCTTCCACTAGACTATCCCCCTTTTCTCTCTGAGTTTTTAGAGACCAGTCCCGAACCACGGTATTCTTCTCGGTTATTTGTGTAATTGACTCCTCCATCAGAAAGCCGTTTTTTGGCAACCAACCTTTAATCAACACCTTCCTAATATGATGCCTATGATGCATGATAAAAATAAAAACAAACAAACTTGGTTAGTAAACACAACAAATATAATTTGAAAAACAAACTAAACTACCCAATCCAATTATTTTGCATAAATAGTGTAAATGAAAGGCAAAAGGCATTTTCCCCGTGTACTTATTTTGGTGACTATAAGCGGACAGAGGTTCGGCATGGCTCTAATTGGATAGCTCGTATGGTTCATTATATGCAGTCTCGGTTCTAGACAATTTTCGAATTGCTCGTACTATCATCTCGCTAAGATCAGCACGAAGCCTCGGTCATAACCCATCACAGGCTCACGAGTTCAATTCGAGGGATTACATTTACTTATGCCTATGCGGAGTGTAATGGCCTAAATTCAAGGTTATCGGAACAATGGTTTCGTAACCATAGATCCGATTTAAAGAAAAATTTATTTTAATATTTTTGCTTGAAAATTTATATGATAGGAAAATCGTATGAAAATATTGATAGGAAAATTTTATCGATTTAGTGATTAGTTCGAAAAAGAAATTATTGAAGAAATTGGGTAAAATAAGGTATCGGGACCTCTATCTCGTAAAACCGAGTCAAAAATAATTTTATAAATATTTATGAAATGTTATTAATGTGGTATTAAAATTTCGTTAGGAAATTTTAATGTTTGGGTAATCAATTAAATGAAAAGGATGAATTGTAATAGGTGTAAAAGTTGCTAGAGTGATTAAATAGCTTATTAGTCTAATGAGAAAGGATTTAAAAGGTAATTAGACCCAAAAGTTATTTGGGCTGGCCGGCAAGGGTATGCAATCAGCAGAAAAATTGATAAATTAAGGGTAAAATTGGAATATTGCAAAATTAACTAAATAAAACTAGGACTAAATAGGAAATATCTAGATTTCTCTTCATTTCTCTTCAATTCCAGCAGCTAAAAATGCCATAGGAGGGTTCTCTAAGCTGGTATTTCATAATTTTGCACCAAGTGAGTTAATCCTTGCCTTTTTCTTGTAATTT
Source organism: Gossypium arboreum (assembly GCF_025698485.1). Lineage (NCBI taxonomy): Eukaryota > Viridiplantae > Streptophyta > Magnoliopsida > Malvales > Malvaceae > Gossypium > Gossypium arboreum. The sequence goes on along the minus strand of NC_069077.1, from coordinate 140,540,916 downwards.
TGTGTTTCTAAGACTTTTACAACTAGATCCTACTATTAAATTCATTAGTTTTGATTTCATGGATGAAATTTAAAGTCACCATGGTTGAGTTCTGTAAGTTTATGATGAAATAGAATGAAATTAAAGCTTTAATTTGTTTATGAGATGATTTTATTAGGCAATTTCAATGGAAATTGATTTTTGGGACCTAATTGTGAAAATGTTTGGAATTAAAGTCTATTGCTGAAATTCTGATTCCTAAAGGTTGTAAACTAGTTTAAGGTGATAGAATAAAATGTTAATTGAGAAAAATCAGCTCAATTGAGAGGCTAATTGAGTAGGGACGAAATTATCATTTATTAAAAGCTTAGGGGAAAAATGGTAATAAACAGCTTGCACTAAAACAGTTTGGACAGCAGCAGTAGACTAACTTTGAAAAATCACCAAAAATTTTAGGAATCGAATTAGAAGATGAACATATGTAATTAAAGCTTATTGAGTCTAGTTTCTCATAGAAGAAATATTGTAAGCAATGGATTTGTAAATTTTGAGATATAATGAATTTTGTGAGACAAGGTCAGAATGAATTCGGGTTCCCCTGTTCTGAGTTTGAGAAATTATAAAAAATTGAATAAAAATAATTAGGGACTTAAATTTATATGTCTAGAATTCTGAATGAGTCTATTTTTAATATAAACAAACAAGAACATCATTTGAATTCTGTATAAAGAGATAATTTATTTTTAGTGAAGAAGGGTCAGAACTGTTAGACAACAGAACAGGGGTGACTTTGAAGAATAAACTGTACTGATTGGCTAAACCAAAAATTCTGAAAATTTTATGGTAAAATTATATATGAGTCTAGTTTCAGAGAAAATTAACGGATCTTAATTTCGAGTTCCGTAGCTCAAGTTATAAATAATTTAGTGACTATTACTCAAGTAGACAGCTTTGAATGAACTATAAATAATAGTTGAATTATAGAGAATGTTGCATATGAACATGAAATGTATTAAATTGATAATTAAATTTATTTATTTAGATCCAGAAGATTCAAATACGAAGCTAGATCGAGGAAAGGAAAAAGTTCGGGATTAATAGATTTTTGCTGTTTACAATCAAGTATCAAGGTAAGTTCGTGTAACTTGAATTATATTCTTAAATGCTTGAAATGCATGTTTTTGATATGAATATGATTTGAATGTTCATTGTATGAAAATTTATGAAACATTGATATATTTGATAAAATGGGAAGAAATCCCGTTTGAATGAAAGGAAAATTCGATGGATCTCTGAAAAGGAATTGACGGTAAAAAGGATCTAGCCCGGACGGGTGATCCTATCCTGATATAGCCCTCCCGAAGAATATGTGTAAAATGGATTTAGCCCGGACGGGTAATCCGAATTAGGGTCTGAATTTAGCCTGGACTGGTAATTCAGATCCAAGCTCATTAGAGTAATTGTCGTTGCAGGGGATTTAGCCTGGACTGGTAATCCCGACAATACTCTATGAGTTTATATTGCAGGGGATTTAGCCTGGACTGGTAATCCATTGCAAGGTTGAGGTTTTGAGTGTGTGCTCTCTAAAATGGAAATGTGCGCACATGAATATGAATTGACGGACCCGGAATTGTACACTAAAAGTGTACCTCTGAAAATCCATCGAAATTCCGATAAATTCAACGGGATAAATATGAAAAATAATAAGGGAATGAAAATCATGGTATTGATGAGTACATCAATCATGGTATATATATATATTATTGATACATGGAAATTATTGTACTAACTTGAATGTTGAGTTTGTGCATGTTAGGGTAATAATGCATTGAATGGATATATGAATGTTTATTATATTGTATTGAAAATATTAGGTAAGTATAATTCTTGTTACATGAGCTTACTAAGCACAAAGTGCTTACCCGCTTCCTTTTCCTGTTTTGTAGTGTTAAGAGCTCGGAGGTCGGATTTGGTGGGAGACACATCACATCATCAACCTCGGGATTTCGGTATATAAAGAAACTTTATTTTGGAAATCAATGGCATGTATAAGCTAACAAAGTAAATGTTAACGTGAAATGAATGTAAAGTTAGCCATTAGTATGGTTAACAAACACAGTTATAGATATGTGATGACGTTATTTTATATAAATGCATGAATCTATCATAAAAATATGTTGAATTGATTTGGTTGATGTGGATTGGTCTCGATTTAATATTATAGGAAGGTTAGATATTTATAAAAGGGCTATATTGAATATAAAAAAAAAAATTAATTAAGTAAACTCCGTAATGCCTCGTACCCTATTCCGGCAATGAATACGGGTAGGGGTATTACACGGAGGGACAAGTTAACTCACGAAAGCATAAGTCATATGTAACCCGAAAATATTCACTAGCCTGTGCGGAGGGACGAGTTAACTCACGAAGGAGTAGCGTTTACTTTCACTTAAACGGACGGAGCCCGGGTAGAGAACTCATGTTATGCGAAAATGCAAGTGCACGGTGTGTGGGGAAAAACTCATAAACCTTTACGTTTTACTTAAAGAAACTAAACCAAAATTAAAACCATAAAAATTGAAAACTGAAAAAAAACCAAATAACAAGTTAGAAGAAATATTTACAACACGATACAAATGCATGAATTTTGAAAACGAGATTTTAGGATCACGACCCAAATATTTACTTTGAACAAAGTTTGAAAATTTTGACAAAACGTGTTTAATTCGACTCGACTCGCAAGCTTTTCCCCGATGGAGTCGCCAATGTCATGACGTAAAAAAATTTTGGTTTGGGGTCGCTAATTGTGGCAATTTATTGAGAACTTTAAAATCGAAGTTTGATTTTTTTACATAAACCGAAAAAAAAAAAATAAAGATGGGAGTCGCCACCGATCTTTTTTATAGGTATGATCGGACACCTAATAAATTTATTTTCTTTAAAAAGAAGGACGAGTTTAGGTCTACGTTAAATCAGAGAAAAAGTAGGGTTCGGGAGTCAGTTACACGCGCGAGGAAGGTATGAGCACCCTCGTGACGCCCAAAATTGGTATCTTTTAAACATGTGTTGTCTTAATTTTCAAAAATGCTAGTTCAATTTAAATTCTAATCGTGATCCAATTTAAAAGACGAGAACTTTCAATTTTTGATTTTTGAGAAGGATATACCGTTTTAACACGAGCCGACGAATTCCATCCAACATAGCGATGAAATTTACGACTTAACGTTAAACCGGTGTATTAAAAACAAAGGATATATAATAAAATGATATTAAAATAAAGGTATTAAAAACAGTAATATACATATGTATACATCTAACAAGGATATATAATAATAATAATAATAATAATAATAATAATAATAATAATAATAATAATAATAATAATAATATTGAAACACAAAAACCATTATAATAAAAATATTAAAATAAAGTAATAGAAACATTACTACATATATATATACATACATGAAGATATACACTAATGTATTTCAATAATAATAATAATAATAAGAATAATAATAATAATAATATTGAAATGCAAAAATGTAATATTTAATAAAGAAACAAAACAAATAAAAAGGACTAAAATTGAACTAATAACAAAGTTCGGGGCAAATGTGAAAGGAAATAAAGAAAAGGGCTTATTTGAACGCATAAAACAAAGGGGACCAAACAGAATTATTCCTCCCATTAAAATGCAGCACATTAGCGGGGACTAAATCGAAAAGCGAAAAATTATGGGGCCAAATTGAAAATAAAAAATGACTTAATTGTAAAACCTTGAAAAGCGGAAGGACCGCGTGCATAAATAACCCATTCAAACAAAACACGCGGATCCTCCTAGCGGTCGGGTCGGATGGGTCGACATGGCAAAACGACGCGTCGTTTTGGGGCTTAAGTGTAGCCCCCAAAACGACGTCGTTTTGGAGGGCTATATAAGGCCTAAAATAACCAAAAAAATCATTTGGGGAGAGGGAAAGAAAAAAAAAGAGAGAGGGAAGAGAGAGGGAGAGAGAAGGAGGAATCGGCCAGGGGCGGCCACCGACGACCACATCGGAGGCTTCATGACAAGACCTGCCACCACCGAAAAAAAAAAAAAAAAAATTTGTATATTTTTTGTATATCTTTTGTATATCTTTTGTATATTTTTTATGTTTTAATATATATATAGGTTAAAAAAACTTAAAATCAATTTAAAATAGAAAGAAAAAGAAATCACCTTAGGTTTTTTTTTTTTAAGCTTTCAATCCTTTGATCTTGGTATTTTTTTTATGCTTGAATGCTATTTCTGTATTTAAACGCTGATTGAATCACTATATTGAATCTGAGATTGAATGTTTCACTTTCTTGTTTTGTGCTCATTTCTCTTTGCAAAAAATGAAAGAAAAAAAAATAAGAAGAGTCCCCCCCTTTTACCATCTTTTTCATTCGGCTTTTATAGCCTTATTTACAAACTATTTTTTACTATTTTTACTATTGTTGCATGTTTGCTTCCTTCCTCTGTCTTTGCAGGTGCAGTGGGAGTGTGTGATGGTGTTGGTGGCAGACAGCATGGGAGAATGGGAATGGTGCTGGTGGCAGACAGCATGGGAGAGTGGGAAGAGGCAAGTGGGAGTCTAGGGTTTTGGGATTGGGCTTGGATGTTGGGCTAGGTTAATTTTAGGTTTTGGGTTTGAGGATGGGTTAAATGGTTTAATGGGCCTGGGTATTTTGTAAACGGGCCAAAATTGGCCTACAACAATGTCTAAAATAATTTAAAGAATATTATTAAATTGGTTAGTTTGGTTATGATATTGAATGTAGCACCCCAAACCCGGCCCAGAAGTTATGGCCGGATCCGACATGCCACATCAAAAACGTAAAATTTTTTTTTTCCATTCTAAGTCCAGAAAATCGTACTTGATGTTCAAAAGATTAATTCATTAAGGGTTAAAGTGAATGGAAGCTGTGCACCAGGTAGGAAACAGGAAAAGAGGTGGTGAGTCCATCGGACTGCTTAAGTACCAAGCTCCCTTCGAATCCAATCCTAGACATGCATACCGCCATTGCCACACCTTAACGTCATGGATATTTCTAGGAAACCGATTTTGATTTAAGTCATTTTAGGAAAAGTGATTAATTTTGGAAAATACTTTCATTATGAAGCTTTGCTTGTTGTCGTATTATTTTGAAATCAATTGTTGTTTTTGAAAACGCGTCCTAAAGCTATCCAATTTCAACAGTTAAAATAAGTAATACCTATCTTAGTAATACATATTAAAACCATCAAAAATAATTAAGCGGCCTTATTACATTTAAAACCCAAAACTTCAAACGTAAATAAAAGGATGTCCAGTTCACGAAGAAAATCAAACTTTCGAGCGGGTGGCCACTCCGAATTCCCTCACGACTCAAGCCCACTATGGTTGGGGATTACTGCGTGGATGAAAATAAAAGGGTGAGTTTGGGAAACTCATGTAAAATAACCCAACCATAGTCTAAATTAGCTCAACCCACGTAAATGAATAAGTTGGCCTTAGCCTGAGCAAATTGAATAAAGCCCATAGGCCCATAGCGAGCGAGCAGATATTACATGTTTATGCGAAACCCAACCATATCCAACCGTATACACCCCATACCAACCTTACACCGTGTGGGGAGACAACTCGGCCCACCCAACCGCTACACACTACAGAATTTGCAGCATGGCTGCGAGCGAATAATGTGACAGAGTCACGGATCTGAATAATCGTGGCGAGCCACCGATCAGATATATGTGGCGAGCCACCAGATCGAATATTTGTGGCGAGCCACCAGATCGAATATTTGTGGCATAGCCACCGAACGCTTCCTCCATAATATAACCCATGTCCCCATGCAACAGATATATAATCATGGCATACATCATACGAAATCGATCGTCATGCTTTTCGATTAAAATTAACCCTAGGGGTATAACGATAATTTTGCACCTAGGGGTATAACAGTAATTTTCCATACATAGGGGTATTATAGTAATTTAGCTACTTTTAGGGTTTTCATGCATATCCTAACTATTTACGTACTATCAGAACACTTACCGCGCATACTTACCGAATTGGGCCCGTTGGCCCATGAACCCGATCTTTGGCCCATTAAGCCCAAATTATCAAAATGTACTAAATCGCGTGCTGCGCAGTTATTACTTTAGATTACCAAATATACAAACCCAACTATCTTACGAGCATTCGCACACTCGCAAATTCCCAAAATACCGACTTTTCGGCGTTTCGGTTTTTCGGCTTTTGCCAATCTAGTCTATAAGAGGGTGTCAGTTACACACCTGTTTGCGACGATATGCTGACGAGATCCACACACGAACCGCCTACAATTGGATTACTAACACGTTAATCTAACTATTCAAATACAAACTACGTATTAACCCCTTACAATATTCGGCCAACCACACCTACAGATCATAGTAAGCTTATAAGAAATCAATAAGCAACTCATTAACAAATTTTTGTCAATGTTTACCACATAATCATAATTTCACTGCAAGCTGTCTTCCTGAGCAACAGTCACTAAATCATTTATAACTGAGCTACGAAACTCCAAATCAAGTGCCGTTAATTTTCCTGAAAATAGACTCATATATCTTCTATCCATAAAATTTTCAGAATTTTGGTATAGCCAATCAATACCAGATTTTTCTTAAAGTTTCCCATGTTTCACTGTTTGACTAATTTGACCACTCTTCATTACGAATCAAATTTCTCATTATACAGAATTCAAAATATGTTATTGTTTATTCAATTTGAAACTAGACTCATTAAGTTTAATTACATAATTTATGCAGCTTCTAACTCATCTCCCACAATTTATGGTGATTTTCTAAAGTCACGTTACTGCTGCTGTCCCAAGCAGATTTATTACCAAATCACTCTTTCACACTTAACTTGCATGCTTGTTATTTAAACATGTATATAACCAATCAATCATCACATATCTATGATTTTACTTAAGTATAATCTCCATTTCATCATTTTAAAGCACAACATGTTAGCTGATTTTTCCCTTTAACATCTAAGGCACATGCATGCTCATTTGTTTGGCTCAACTTCACCTATCTTCCATTTTTCATCAAAAGAACATGAAACAACAACCATTTCCTTCATTTTAATTCATGACTAAATGCTCACAACACAACTAAAAATCAAAATATACTTCAAGAGTTAAGCTAGAATCAAGAAGAACTCATGAACCTCAAAATAGAAGCAAGGTACCAAGAACTTACCTTCAATTTTCCTCCTCCTAATGACCAAATACTCAAGAGCTTTCTCTTCTCCTTTCTCTTCTCTAACTTTCAGCTATGATGAACAAAGATGGACAAAACTTCATTCTTTTCACCCCTTTTTCTTTTAATAAAACTTCATATTTCATCCATTTAATTCTTTAATACAAAAGACATGAAATTCTTATCATGAAACATTTACCTAACCCATTATCATGGAACATTTACCTAACCTATTATCATGGAACATTTACCTAACCTATTATCAATTTGTACCATAAATTATGGACATCAAGTGTACATTTTGTCTACAACAACATGATGGCTGGCCACTTCATGTAAAATGGGAGGTTTGTCACGCAAATCCTCCTATTTTGCACTCCTATTTATTTGGCCACTTCAATTTAGCCTATAGCATTTTCAAACATTTTCACATAGGTCATATTTCATAATTTCACCCCCTTTTTGTTATGGAACAAAAATTAACTAAAATTGCCGGGTTCTATCTTAAGCTTGGGCTTTCTAGAGGCCCACTAACATAATTAAACCTATGCCAACATTCACAGGATTCCCGAAAATTGGGGCGTTACATTGAATAGCTGATAATCGACTGACATAATCAAATAAATCGACCCTACAATTACTTTAACTGTCAAAATCGACTAAACTTGATTGATCGGTTAAGTTAATTAATCCGGTAAGCTCATCGGATCATGCAATTTAGCAAGCAAGTCAATCAAATAAAATCATTTAGAGTATATTTTTGGGAACATTTTTACTTGTTGAAAAATGATGAAATTAGGGGTAACTCCTTTTCTGATGTAAAATTACCACCTCACTACTTACTATTTTTTAAAATTACAAATTAAATCATTAAATAAATAAAATGTGTAATATAAAAATTTTGGGGGAAAATATTTGGTACCCTTTGTTAGAATTTACAAGTAGGGGTAGAAGATTGTAAAGTGTCCCTATAGGGAAAATATTTGGTACCCTTTGTGGAATAATAAAAAAATGCTATCAGTAGGGGTGAGCAAAATTCGATTCGATTAAAAAAACTCAATAAAAAGTTTAAAATTTGAATCAAATAGTTCAAGTTAATCTAGTTATTCGGATCAACTCGAATAAAAAATCAAAATTTTCAGTTTAACTCAAATATGGAATTATACAATTCGAGTTATCAGAAAATCCGAATAAGAAAAGGTAAAACTACTATGTCGTTTTGATAAATGTTTACCGATTAAGTTAAAAGGTAAAACCATTATATTGTTTATGTTGTTAAATAATCTTGTACTTCGTCTATTAGTTAAATAACCGTCTATGTAAATGCAACATTGAGTATAAATAATGGGACTCGTTAACTCGACTTGAAATTTTTTGACTCGATTCGAAAAAAATTCAAACTGAGTTCGATTGCTAAAATAGGATTCATCAACTTAACTAACTCGAAATTTTTTGAAACGACTGGATCGAATACTCACCCCTAGCTACCAATGTATCAAATCCCATAACCCCTCTCCAACCCATAAATAGGAGAATAATGTGCTTCAGTGTATTCGAACTCACATCCTCCTACATTGACAACAATACGCATGCCAATCGAGTTAAGACTGAATCGTCAAAATTTATACTGTTTTAAATAGTATTGATATAAATTAAAACTACTAAATAAGGTTAGGCACTCATTCCAATTTGATTTAAATGTTGTTTTAAAGTACAAACCAATGAATGTTACAAAAGATTTTAAAGATGCCTTATCTAAGAGGTTTGATATTAGGTATTTTAAAAGTAAAAAGCATAGGACTAAAGTTACGTAGTGGTGTATACAATAGTCGAATTGATCGATTTATATAGTGTAACCTAATTTAGTTGAAACGATTTAACATTGGTTGGTTAAGTCAGTTTAAAATAAATATATTATAACTTATTGAATTGACTTATGTATTATAAAAATATAAAGATGTTTAAACTAATTTTAAAAAAAAATATTATTAAGTTGGTCAGTTTGATTATGAAATTCAATAGCTGATAATCGACTGACATAACCAAATAAATTAACCCTATGACCAAATTAACTATCAACATCGACTAAACCTAATTGATCGGTTAAGTTAATTAACTCAGTTTTAATCGACTTATGTTATCCCCTAGAATTAGGTGTAAAAGCATAGGGTTGGCAATTTTCTTTTATATATGCTGCAAAGGATAACCGTTGATGAATTTTTCAAGATTAAGACGCTAGTGAATGATCATTAATGTTTGATTTGATTTAAATATATACACAAATCATCTGCTAAATCAATATACTTTATTGAATAAAATTTGGGCAAATATAATGCTATAGATCAAGAAACAAAAAGACAGACAACATAAACAAGAAACAAATAATTATTAAAAAGTAATCGGATGATGGCTGGATACCCAGGTAAACCGGTCACCTTATCGAATCATCCAATGTATCAAGCAAGTCAATCAAAACATATGAGAAAACAATCCACAACCATGCTCTGTAATGTATCACACAATTGGATCCCACCCCTAAACACGATTAAGTTGGGATTCCATAACACACCAATTTGAAACTCCACCCGAATCCGAACCCGATTTCAAGCTAGATCGGTTCCTAAACACCACCACAGAGCAGCGAGCTTAAGAGACCCCTGACGATGTCGCAGCAAGCTGTGGCATCGACATCAGCATCAGCACCATTACCATTCCCTGTCAATAAAGGAAGGCAGCGTGGAAGGGTGACTACGCCATCAGCACGGGTTACGGCCCCTTGAGCCAGGGGTGCACCCACCACCATGCACAACACCAGCAGACATGCAAGCTTAAGGGACATGGAGCTAGCCATATGGATTAATCACAAGAAAAACAAACTTGTAAGGAGAATGGTTGCTTGGAGTATTGCTGATTGTTGCGTGGCTAGGGGTTGAGGGTAAGAGGGTTTTTATAGCCAAAAGTTGAGTTTTTATTTTCTTTTTTTCAGCTTGGTGGTAACAGGGATTCTTTTGTTTTCCTCTGTACTTTTGGTTGTTGTTTTTGGGTGATTCCTTTAGGCTTGTTTGCTGCTGTTTTTAGGCTGTGTCTCTGTCAAAACAGATGTACGTACTGATTGTGTGTCTGCCAACTTTCTTTCAATTGAATCATAATGCCCCCTCCCAAAATAGTTAACCTAAAAATTTGCACACGGAAGTAAACCCGTATAGTTGCTTGCTTATAAAAAAGAAAACCTTATCTTTCATTATAAAAAAGAAAACCTTATCTTTCATAAAGATGGTTAAACCTACAACACGTGTTATTGGAGTCGGCAATCAGGCAACGGACACGTGCATTGTTTCTAATTCAGATTTTGACTTAGAGGCGTTCAATCATAATCCAACGTACGGTAGCTTCACACCCCTAGCTTTTTAACTAAGTGCGATGACCAATTGCATGAATGAATGGTTCCTCTCTTATTAAGTTGAATTACTATTGCAATGTGACCATTAGTAAGATAAAACTAATTTGTCTCATGACGGTCTAAACCCTTGTGAATATTTAATCCAATAATGGGCGAATATATAGATTAACGATTTTCAATACATTTCAAAATAAATAAAATGTTGAACTCTTGTGATTGATTTGGTGGTCAAGGGTTGTTCACCCATAAAACCTACCCGAAATAACACTACAAACAAATGCCTTTGAAATAGTAACAAAATTAAAAATAAAACAAGAGTTATACAATATCTAAAAAATAACAATAAAACCCCTAACCCCTCTTCGCCAACAGATTAGGGTCACGGGCATTACTATCAAATCAATCAATTAATCAATCATAATTAAAATGCAAGCTAATTCATTCAAATCACAGTAAAAATTACACATTTAGTCCTAAATACGAGTTTACAAGACCTTAAAATGATTTAAGAACAAATAGAGGCAAATTTGAAACAACTCTAGAAGTTTAGGGTGAAGTCTCAAAATGCCTAGAAATAAGGGACACATGGTCGTGTGGAATGCCCCAGACCGTGTGACTTTCGAAGTTGGGACACACGACTGTATCCCTACCCGTGTCTCTATTTGTGTAACTCATTGACTTGAGACACACGACCGTGTGTTGGCCTGTGTGGAAACTACACCTATACTATTTTTCAACACGCTTAGGGCACACGACTGTGTGACAATAACAACAATATAATAGCAATATAATAGTGGAATGAATAATAAAACAGTTGAAAAATAGCAACAGTAGTTTTTTTTGTAAATTCGAGTTGGGCTCGGACCAAAAAATCCTTACTGGAGGTTTAGTCCATTTTCTAAACTGGCCATAAAAACCTTATTTTGTGTGTGCCAGCTTTCTTTTAATTGAATCAAAATGCCCCCTCCTAAAATAGTTAACCTAAAAATTTGCATCTGCAATTAAACCCTATAATTGCTTACTTATAAAAAGAAAACCTTTTCTTTCATAAAGATGGCTAAACCTACGACATGTATCATTGGGGTCGGCAATCGAGCGACGGACGCGTGTATCGTTTCTAATCCAAATTCTGATTTAGCGGCATTTAGTCATAATTTAGTGCACGGTAACTTCAAGCCACTGGCTTTTCAACCAAGCGTGATGACCAAATTGTGCGAATCAATGGTCCCTCTCGTACTAAGACATTGAATTACTACTGCAACACGACCATCAATATGGTAAAATTAATCTGTCTCACGACGGTTTAAACCCAACTCACGTTCCCTACTTGTGGGTGAACAATCTAACATTTGGTGTATGAAAGAAAATATTTTCTTATTATAAGTAAGCATTTATGGGTATTGATGATGAATGCTTTGCAGTTATAGGTAATATGATTAATATGAAAGAAAAGTTTTCTTTTTATAAGTAAGAAATTATAGTGTTCACTTACTACGCAAATTTTTAGGTTAACTATTTATATATATATATCTGTGGGAGGGAGCATTATTATTCAATTGAAAGTAAGCACACACAAAATCGAAATTCCATCTAAACCTGATTTCAAGTAAGATTGATTCCTAATTAATATTCACCTATCACAAAAGGACATGAAAAATGTAAAATTAAAAACAACACCCTAAAATGGAAAATTATACATTTAGGTCCTTTAGAAATTTTAAAATTAAAATTAATAAAAGTAAAATTACACTTTAATCCTCCTAAAAATAATAAAAGTTTGATTTAATCCTTTAAAAATTTAAAGATATAATCTATTAAAAATTATAATTTAATTTCAACACTTTAAACAAATTTTCTGACTTCGCCTCGTACAAGAAACTCACTACGAGCTTTTAAGTGAAATATAACATCTATAGACAAGTCAGCTATTACCAAGTGAAAGTACAATTAATCGATAAAATTACCATGGAGCTGGAAGCCTGTGTACCAGGAGTCAAATTATATTTTTCCCTTTTTACTAAAAAATGGACAAATTAGTCCCTGTATATTAGATAAAAAAGCAATTTGGTATTTCCTGTTAAAAATTTCGTCCATTTCTACCGTTAAAAACCAGCATGGCTAATAGAATAATTTGGTAGTTACACATTATGTGCCATGTGTACCTCATTTTGACATACATGGACTGATTTTAATGGTAGAATTGGATGGGATTTTTAACAAAAGTACCGATTTGCTTTTTGAATCTAATGTACAAGGATTAATTTGCCCATTTTTTTAGTAAAAATGGCAAAATCTAACTCCTAGTACATGGGGTTTCCACAATACTTTTACCCTAATCAATTGTTCATATTTTTATTTATATAATAATAAATTTAGTCTGTAACATTTACACATTTTATCGACAATTATATAAAATATATAAACATCAAATGCTAAATTTATAGTGAGGCACCCCAAGAAAATTGATCGTCTGTTGGTACAATCTAGCATCTTTATGTTGTAATAAGGCTTCTGTCCTTATGGCACCTGCGAATTGGTTCTTTGAAACTGCACGACTCCATCTATGGCCTGAAACAAGCACCACAAGCTTGGCATCTAGAGCTAAGTAGTTTTCCTCTGCAATATGATTAAGAACTCTGTTTCATATATTTGTTTATTCATCTATGTTAAGGATTCCATTCCAATTTTATTTATTGGTTTATGTGAATTACCTTGTAGTCCTAGGAAGGAATAATAATATGATGTTCAGTCTTTTCTGGCAACAATTGTCTCTTATATTCGTCTTAAAATATCATGGTCTCGGAATTATTTGATGTGTTGAAGTAATCAAAAGTTTACAAGGGTTGTTTCTTTTCTAACTGTTACATATCAGTATCGGAACAAAAACGATACATCAGCTGATACGGTACTGACTACATTGCTTTAGATGGATAATCCTTTAGTGGACCTGCTCACTGTTCTGAATTGAGAACAAGGATGACATCAAAATGAACTGCAATAACTTATCGATGCTGGTCCAATATCAGAATCATGATTATCGAATTCGTTTATCGGATCATAATGAGCAGTTTTTATCTGCTCGTTCAAGGTGAATAGGGTTCCATGTATTCTATCAAACTGAGGGTGTGATGTATCCCCTGCAATGAATTCATGAGTTCTAGTACTCACCTGAATGAAACTCCAACCCGGCATCTTTCGAACACCTTTGTCTCTCATCATTTTCCTTGCCATTACAGATTTATCCCACCTTCCAGCTGAAGCATATATATTGGATAAAAGTGCATAGTTCCCACTATTCCAAGGCTCCAATTGTACCAAATGGAGCAAAGCTAACTCTCCCAGCTCAGCATCACCATGAATATTAGAGGCAGCAAGAAGTGACCCCCATATAGCTGCATTTGGCTGAAACGGCATCTCACTAACTAGTTTGAGTGCTTCTGCTAGATAACCGGCTCGACCAAGTAAATCGATCATACAACCGTAGTGCTGAATCTCGTGTTGAATCTCGTACCTGTATTTCATAGCATGGAAATAATATCGACCCAAGTCCACCAATCCTACATGAGCACAAGCAGAGAGGACTGCGATGAAAGTGATATCATTCGGTTTAACTTGAGCCATTTCCATCCGAGAGAACAATTCGAGAGCTTGTGTGCCAAGTCCATGGAATGCAAGTGCTGATATGATGGTAGTCCAAGAAATAACAGTTCTACGGGTCATATTCTCGAACACATGCAAAGCATTGCTTATATTGCCTGAATTCGAATACATTTCGATTAGTGCATTTTTAAGGGTAACCATTTGATCAAACCCACGTTTTTTAACGTAGCCATGAATGCATTCTCCCAATCGAATATGAAAAGCACCCAACTGCGCACAAGCGGAAAGCACAGCCAACATTGCTATTTCATCAGGCACTACGTTCTCCAACTGCATTTTGAGAAATACAGCGATGGCTTCGTCGGGACGATCCATTTGAGCATACCCTGCAATCACTGATGTCCAAGTAATAAGTACCGCACCATCGGTTTGAGTTCGAGGCATACGGCTCAACAAATCCATGGCAGTGTCTGGATCCCCAAGCTTGACATACCCAGCAATCATTGCCATCCAGACCACAACATTATCTGAGCAAACAGAGGCGAGAGGCATTTCATCAAACACCTTGCGAGCGTCCGAAATGCGCGCGCACGAGGAATACATTTGAATGAGAGCCGAAACCACGTGAACATTGGATTCGAGCCCCGCACATATGGCTTGTGAGTGAATCTGGGTACCCAAACTCATTGCCCGAAGATCAACAACCGCCTTCAACGCGAACGGGAAAGAGTAACAGTCGGGCCGCAACCCGACCCGCCCAATGCTTTTATAAACAAGGAGAGCCTCAAAGGCGGAGTTGCAGAGTGTCATCCCCTTGATCATGGTGTTGAAAACATAAATGTGAGGGTGGCTTTGGGAATTAACAGAGAATACGGAGTGGGCATAGGCGGAGAAGCCCAGAGAAGAACATGTTTCGATGAATTGGCTGAGAAGAAGCTTGTCGTGATGGAGGGCTGTTCGAACCATGAATCCATGAGCCGTCTCAACATGTTTAAGGTTAGAGCAATGCTTTAGTAAGAAACCCAATCTCTCTCTCATTCGCTAATGCCACTATGCTAAAAAGCGCGCCACTGTTCTTTCTTATTCATGCTGCAAGATTATTTGTGCAAGCTTTGGCTTAACGCAGTAATTGAGTGTAGGCTCGATTTCAATTTTGAGATGGGAGTTTATACTTCAAAGATTTAACTTAAACTCAAACATTGGTAGCTTAATAATAAGTGAAGATATAATTTCATCATATAAAAAATTATTTAAATAAAAAATTTAATTAGGATACCCCGAACTGAATTATTTAAGCTTAAACTCGATACTAATAATTAGAGTTATACAGCTTGATAATAATTATTTAGAATTAATATATAAATTAATTTATTTAAATTTTTATTGAATTGGTGTAACTCTTAATCAATTCTGAAATTAAAGAAATATCTTTCTTTTAACTTATAATTAATATTATAATAATAAATTTTTTATTATTTTTAATTAAAATTTTAAAAACTGAACACGTATTCAGTAATATTAAAATAAATATTTTTTATAATATAAAAATATATTAAAATGAAAAGTTTGATTAAGCTTATAAAGTTTAAATTGATTAATATGCTTGAATTCGACTTGAATGGAGCTGGTAAAGATGAAGCTTAACTTGATAATTATCACCTAGACTTTAAAAACCTTTTCTTCTTTGTTTAACTCACCCATCCAAAACAGAATGGCGACCTCGTCGCATGATATGATCATTGAAATACTATGTTGTTTAAGTGTAAAAGATCTTCTGCGCTTTAAGTGCGTTTCAAAGCTCTGGTGTTCTTGGATGGAGGATCCATATTTCATCAAACTTCATCTCTCGTATTCCCTCAAAACCAATACCAATCACTCCCTTATCCTCCGTTACAGGAAGTTCCAGTTCTTGTCCGTTAACTACGACTCACCCAAAACAACTCGAAGACTCAAGCAGCCATTCGGTGAACAAAAAAAACCCATTCAAATATTGGGTTCTTGCAATGGTTTGCTGGCTGTAGAATATTACTACAATAGAATATTTGTATGGAACCTTTCAACGAGAAAATACCAGGTATTACCTTCCACTAAAATAGACTTTTCATCTCCATCGATTTGCTATGGCCGTTCAATTTATTACGGATTTGGGTACGACCGCGTTTCTGATGACTACAAATTGGTTCGAATGGTCCAATAACTTGGAGAAAATGATGAATATTTTCATTCTGAAGCTAAGGTTTACAGCTTGAGGAGCAACTGTTGGAGAAGGATTAAGGATTTCTGCTTTTATCTTATTTTCTATCGAGAATTAGGGTTTTTGGCTAACAATGTTTTACGTTGGATGGTTTTTAAAACTCGCGAATCGAGTAATAGAAACCTTGTTGGTTTTGATCTTCGGAGCGAGGAATTCCGTTTAGTTGAATTGCCGGATTTTGTTTAGATGAGAATATCTATTTCGACGTAAAAGCCATGGGAGGTTACCTTTGTTTGACTGCAACTCATAGGGAATTGAATGATGTGGTTGATGTATGGATAATGAAGGAATATGGGGTTAAAGAATCTTGGGTTAAATTGATGTCGTCTACCCAACCTGACCTTCTTCCAGGTTCTCCATTTGAAGTACCTTTGGCTTTTTCAAAGAATGGTAACAAAGTATTATTCCACAATAAATACAGTCGGGGCAACAGGGACAGTCTTGTGTGGTATGATTTGGGAAGCAAAAGGGTTGAGAAGGTTGGGATTAAAGGTGTTCCAGTTGTCTATGATGTGTACTTGTATGTTGAGAGCCTTTTCCCTGTTAATAAGAAGCCCCATAGAGGTAATTTTTCTTTACTTAATTGCTTTCTTTTATGGAAATATGTGTTGGAATATGAATTTCTATTTATGTTTCTTTTTGCAGAATTAAAATAAATGTCTTTAAAATCTAACTATAACAGTGATTAATTTTTTGTTTGAATGACAGTTCGAGAAAATGTACTTATACATCAAAAAGTAGATTCATCTAGAAAACTTCACACTTATGTTATAATTAGAGAAAAGATATGAGGGTTTCTCGATTACTTTATGAGTATGGTATTATTATTTTTATGTATTGGACGATGGTATCATTATATTTATATTTGGTATCACTTTTATATTCATTATTAAATAAATTAACATTGAACAGAAAATATTTTCTTTTATGTATACATATTTCTTATATTACTCAATTGATTAAGTGTTTAAAATCATTCTTATTTCTATTATAATTTGTAAATAAAAAA
The DNA here is from genome assembly GCF_025698485.1 of Gossypium arboreum. Taxonomy (NCBI): domain Eukaryota; kingdom Viridiplantae; phylum Streptophyta; class Magnoliopsida; order Malvales; family Malvaceae; genus Gossypium; species Gossypium arboreum. Next base: position 140,523,419 of record NC_069077.1, on the reverse strand, counting down.
TATTTATGATTATATCATAATACCATGCTGAAATACATTAATAATTGGTGACTAATAGTAGGTGTCATTATTTGTTGATCTATCTATAAATAATATATATATGGTAATGGTGAGTTGAATGTGCATGTGGACAAAATATAATTTGTAAATATGGAGAGTTAATTTTATTAAATTGTTAAGAAATAGGACTAAAATGATAAAATGTGCAATTGTCGATGACTAAATGTGTTAATATATCAATTAAAAAAAAGGCTACATCATCATCCTTTTTTTAATGAAAAGTGACCAAAACAGAACTAACTAAAAATGTTAGTGATGAAATAGTGATGAAATTGAAAATTTTTGTAATTTGATAGCTAAAACAAAAACACGCTAATAATTGAGACCCTTTTTTATTTTTACAATAAATATAATCAATAAGATAAGATATTGAATCTAATTAATAATTTTATTTTTATTTTGGTCACTGAAAATGAAATACTTATAATTTTGTCAGCCAACCAAGCATTAAATCTCTAACGACGGTTAATTGTACACGCCACATTAAGTTAGCACTTTCATTTTGGTCACCCAAACAATATTCTTTTTCTAAATATTGGTCAAGGCAAAACAGAAAAAAATATTAAAGTGAAAAAAAAATCGAATAGTAATATTTAAGCGACGATTCGATGATCAATACAATGGATTAATATCCAACGTTGAAAATAAGAATATACCTTAAATTTAAGTCGATCTGACGTTTAATGTCGAAGATAAAAAAAAAGAAAGCTGTTTGAATTTTAATTTATAGATTTGTGATGCTTAAAGCGGTTTCATGGAAAAAAAAATTAAAGAGTAGAAGAGAAAAGAAATGAAAGTTTTTGATTAATGCAAGCAATGTAAATAGAGAAGATCATATACAACAATAATTTTAACAGGTTAGTGAATGCAAATAGAGAAGATCATATACAACAATAATTTTAACAGGTTAGTGACTTGAATGAAAACTTTTAAATAATTTTATAATTTAATTTAGCGAACGTGATTTACCCTAAAAAAAAACAATGTTAAGTACCAAGATTGGAGCAGGACATGGGACTGCAAATTTTGCAAGAGAGGAGGATAGAGAGGGTGGTATAATCATGCAATAGATTAAGGCGGAGTTGCAGAGTGTCATCGCCTTGATCATGGTGTTGAAAACATAAATGTGAGGGTGGGTTTGGGAATGAACAGCGAATACGGAGTGGGCATACGTGTTTCGATGAATTGGTTGAGAAGAAGCTTGTGGTGATGGAGGGCTGTTCGAACTATGGATCCATGAGCCGTCTCAACATGATTAAGGTTAGAGCAATGCTTTAGTAAGTAAAGCAATCTCTCTCTCATTCGCTAATGCCACTAAGCTGAAAAGCTGCGCCACTGTTCTTTCTTATTCATGCTGCAATGGAGGACCTGAGCCAGATCATTGTGCAAAGCTTTGGCTTAACGGTTTAATTGAGTGTAGCCTCGATACCTGGCTTCAGCTAAATGGAATACCAATTTCTGAATTTGAGATAGGAGTTTATACTTAAAAAGATATAACTTAAATTCAAACATGGTAGCTTAATAATAATTGAAAATATAATTTCATGATATAAGAATATATTTAATTAAAAAGTTTGATCGGGTTTATGAGCTTTGAAATCGATTAGAATGCTTGAATTAGATTTTGAATGAAATTACTTAAGCTTAAGTTCGACATGAGTAATTGGAGTTATATAGCTTATAAGCATATTACTAAATTGGTGTAATTATTAACCATGAAATTAAAGAAATATCTCTTTTTTAATTTATAATTAATATTATTATAATAAACTTTTTATGTGTTTACAACATTTTTAATTAAAAATTCAAATATCGAATGTGTATTCAGTTTTTCATGATATTAAAATATATTAAAATAAAAAGTTTGATTAGATTGAATATTTGATTAGGATACTTGAATTCGAGTTGAACAGAAATACAATAATTAAATAAAAAGGAGCTTAGCTTTAAAATCATTGTTTTCCATGCTATGCTTTTCTCTACAGCTAAACCCTTAAAAAACTTTTTTCTTCTTTGATTAACCTACATATCCAAAATCTCTTGAAAATGGCAATCCTCTCCCATGATATGACTCTTGACATCTTACGCTGTTTAAGTGTAAAAGATCTTTTACGCTTTAAATGCGTTTCAAAGTTCTGGTGTTCTTGGATCGATGATCCATATTTCATCAAACTTCACCTCTCCTATTCCCTCAAAACCAATACCAATCGCTCCCTTATTGTCCGTCATTGTAAGTACCAGTTCTTGTCCGTCAACTACGACTCACCCAAAATAACTCGAAGACTCAAGCAGCCACTAGGTGAACAAAAAAAATCCATTCAAATATTGGGTTCTTGCAATGGTTTGCTGGCTGTAGAAGACGAAAACGGTAGAATGTTACTATGGAACCCTTCAACGAGAAAATACCAGGTATTACCTTCAACTGAAATAGAGTTTTCATCTCCACCGATACGCTATTCCCGTTCAACTTATTGCGGATTTGGGTACGATCCCGTTTCTGATGACTATAAATTGGTTCGAATTGTCCAATTACTTGGAGCAAATGATGAATATTTTCATTCTGAAGCTAAGGTGTACAGCTTGAGGAGCAATTTTTGGAGAAGGATTAAAGGTTTCTGCTTTTATTTTATTTCCTATCGACAATTAGGGTTTTTGGCTAACAATGTTTTACATTGGATGGTTTTTAAAACTCCCGAATCGAGTAGTAGAAACCTTGTTGGTTTTGATCTTCGGAGCGAGGAATTCAGTTTAGTTGAATTGCCAGATTTTTGTATAGATGAGAATATCTATCTCAACGTAAAAGCCATGGGAGGTCACCTTTGTTTGACTGCAACTTACTGGGAATTAGGTGATATTGTGGCTGATGTATGGATAATGAAGGAATATGGGGTTAAAGAATCTTGGGTTAAATTGATGTCGTCTACCTATCCTGACCTTATTCCAGGTTCTCCATCTGAAGTACCTTTGGCTTTTTCAAAGAATGGTGACAAAGTATTATTCCACCTTAAATTCAATCGGGACAAAAGAGACAGTCTTGTGTGGTATGATTTGGGAAGCAAAAGGATTGAGAAGGTTGGGATTAGAGGTGTTCCAATTGTCTATGATGTGGACTTGTATGTTGAGAGCCTTGTCCCTCTTAATCAGAAGCCCCCCAGAGGTAATTTTTCTTTATTTAATTGCATTCTTTTATGGAAATTTGTGTTGTATTTCTATTTCTATGTTGCAATATGAATTTCCATTCATGTTCCTCTTTCTAGAAATTAAAATAGATGTCTTAAATATCCTACTATAGTACTGAATAATATTTTTTTTTAAATGACAGTTCCGAAAAAATGTACTTCTACATAAAAAAAAACAGTTTCGTCCAGAGAAAGAGGTAAATGTTAAACGAAATGTGTTTCTCGATTACTTTACCAGTATGTTATCATTATTTTTATGTTTTGGAGTATGTTATTATTATATTTATATTTAGTGTTATAATTAAAAATCCAAAATTGAATATGTGTTCAATAATATTAAAATACAAGTTTGTTATCATTTCTATATTTATTATTAAATAAATTAACATTGAACAGAAAATATTTTTTTCATCCAAGTAATGTATGCGATAAAATCTAGTATATATTAAACAACATAAATATTAAATACCATGGATTCCATTTTATTTATTTATTTTAACTTAATTCCTTTTTCTTTTATGCATATGTGTTTCTCATATTACTAATTGATTAAGAGTTTGAAATCACTCTTATTTCTATTTATAATTTGTAAAGGAAAAAAATTATTCAATTGATTAATAATTTGAATTCGTTGTTATTTCTATTAAAGTTTGTAAATAAAAATATTTATGATTATGACATAATACCATGGTGAAATACATTAATAATTGGTGACTGATAGTATAGGTTTCATTATTTGTTGATCTATCTATGGATGCAATGATATATATATATATTAATGGTGAGTTGAATGTGTATGTGGACCAAATTTATATAATTTGTAAATGAGGAGGGTTAATTTTATTAAATTGTTAAGAACTAGGATCAAAATGATAAAATGTGTAATTGTCGATGACTAAATGTGTATGTGGACCAAATTTATATAATTTCTAAATAAGGAGGGTTAATTTTATTAAATTGTTAAGAACTAGGATCAAAATGATAAAATGTGTAACTGTCGATGACTAAATGTGTATGTGGACCAAATTTAAATAATTTGTAAATGAGGAGGGTTAATTTTATTATTAAATTGTTAAGAACTAGGACCAAAATGATAAAATGTGTAACTGTCGATGACTAAATGTGTATGTGGACCAAATTTATATAATTAGTAAATGTGGAGGGTTAATTTTATTAAATTATTAAGAATTTAGACTAAAATGATAAAATGTGTAAGTGTTGATGACTAAATGTGTTAATATATCAATTAAAAAAAAGCTAAATCGTCATCCTTCTTTAATGGAAAGTGATCAAAACAGAACTAACCGAAAATGTTAGTGATGAAATTGAAAGTTTTTGTAATTTGATAGCTAAAACAAAAACACCTTAATAATTGAGACCCTTTTTGTTTATACAATAAATATAATCAATAAGATAAGATATTAAATCTAATTAATAATTTTATTTTTATTTTGGTCACTCAAAATGAAATACTTGCTATTTTGTCACCCGACTTTTAAAACATTTTTATTTTAATCACCCAAACGTTAAATCTCTAACAACGATTAATTATACACGCCACATCAAGTTAACACTTTCATTAATTGTCGAAATGGGCTCGAGGGTGGTTCATAACTGGATTTTGGACAAAAAAGGAGACCATGGTCGAAACAAGCTACATTTGCAGTCTTAGAAAGGAGGATTGCCTGTGTTGGAAATATATCGTTTTCAATAGCTAATCTGAATGGTAATGAAATGGCAGAAACACTAGCATCTGCTGGAATGAGTAGGCCATGTTTGTTTAAGGCTTGGTGGTGAGTTGGTCTATTTTTTTAGGATGTTTGAGAATATGGGTTTGCTGTTGTATGAGTCTATATGGTGTTTTAATGTTTGGTTGTTGTTTCTTTTAATCAGAGAGAGATACTTTTTGAGGGGATTTCAGTTTGTTTTGTGTTTGGATGGGCTTTGTTTTGTGAGTGGTTTTTGATTTTCAGGGTTGTTTGATTGATTGGGGGTAGGTGTGTTTTAGTATGTTATTTACTTCGTTGTGGTAGTGTTCTACCATTATTGAGCAAAAAAAAAAAAAATTGATCGAGGCAAAAAAAAAGATTAAAGTGAAAAAAAGTTTGAATAGTAATCTTTAAGCGACAATTCGACGATCGGTACAGTAGATTAGTACCTTTCGACGAGTAGAAGAATATACCTTAAATCCAAGTTTGTCGGACGATCAATGTCGAAGATCAGAGAAGAAAGGTATTTGAATTTTAATTTATAGATTCGTGATGCTTAAAGCAGTTTCATGAAAAAAATTGAACAGTACAAGAAAAAGGGAATAAAAGCTTTCGATTGGTGCAAACAATGCAAACAGAGAAGGCCATATACAATAATGATTTTAACAAGTTAGTGACCTGAATGAAAACTTTTAAATAATTCTATGATCATTTTATAATTCAGTGATCAAAACGTAAACTTGTTAATAATTTAGTGACCTTTAAGTGTGGTTTACCCTAAAAAACAAGATTAAGTACTAAGATTGGAGCAGGACATCGGATTGCAAATTTTGCAAGAAAGGAGGATAGAGAGGGTGGTATAATCATGCAATAGCTTAAATTGTGTGATGAACTATCAGATGTGCAATAGACTATCAGATGTGCGATGAACCTCCATGCCTACAAAATAATTGAGTTTACCCAAATCTTTCAGCGAGAATCGCTCATGTAGAGCTGAGATGATGGAATCAACATCGTGCAAGCTGCCACCTGTTACAATGATATTGTTAACATAAACTGCTAATTAAAGTTGACTAGCCTACTCCAAATCGTTAATGAATACTGAGGAATCAGTCTTGGAAGCTTGAAACCTGAGATACCCAACAAGAAACGAAGTCAGCTTCTCAAACTAAGCTCGTGGAGCTGGGTTGAGCCCATAGAATTACTTGTGTAGTCGACAAACCAGTGGAACACCACGCTCATCACATTGCTCAAAACCCGGAGGTTGATCCATATATATTTCCTCAGTAAGATCTCCCTTCAAGAAGGCATTATTAATATCAATTTGTCTGAGTTGCCAATTGTTAGTCAATGCCAAAGACAACAAGACACACATTGTAGGTTGCCTGATGACTAGACTAAATGTTTCTTTATAATCAAAACCAGCAACTTGAGAAAACCTTTTCGCCACCAACTGAACTTTGCGACGGGCGAGCGACCCATTTGCATTTTTCTTTGTCTTAAAAATCCATTTGCAACCAACATTGGTTCTATTATTCAGAAGAGAAACCAAACTCCAAGTTCCATTGAAGATGAGTGCACAGGTTATGGCCCCTTGAGCCAAGGGTGCAGCTACCACCATGCACAACACCAGCATACATGCAAATTAAATACTAGCTTTTTTAGTGAAACAGGTTGCGAATGTCCTTCGGTATATAAGAGGATTTAAACAAAAGTATGAGGTCTAAAAATAGGCTTAAACAAAAAAATAACCTTTCTTGAAATATGGGTCAAATTTAAACTTTAATATTCAAGTCTCTTGGCAAAATCCGTTGTAGGTCATTTAGTAACTTTTAAAATTAAATTACTAAAGTATAAAATTTTTAATAGTTTAGTGACATTAAATGTAATTTAACTATAATTTTAAAACAATTTTAAAAAATAAAAATGTAATAATTAAATAAAAAAGAAACTTACCTTTAAAAACATTGTTTTTCACGCCATGCTTTTCTCTTATACTTTAAAAAAAACATTTTCTTCTTTGTTTACCCTTAGCCATCTGAAAACCCTAACAATGTCCAGACTCCCACATGAAATGACCAGTGATATACTATGTCGATTAAGTGTAAAAGATCTTCTACGCTTCAGGAGCGTTTCAAAGCCATGGTGCTCTTCGATCGACGACCCATGTTTCATCAAACTCCACCTCTCCCATTCGCTCAAAACCAATACCAATCACTCTCTTATTCTCAGTCACTGGGAGGACCAGTTCTTCTCCGTCAACTGCGCCCTATTCGAAACTACCCAAAGACTCAACCACCCATTCGGTGAACAAAGAAAAACCCTTCAAATATTGGGTTCTTGCAATGGTTTGCTGGCTCTAGTAGACGACAAGGATAGAATATTTCTATGGAACCCTTCAACGAGAAAATCCCAGGTACTACCTTTCAATGAAATAGGGTTCTCATCTCCATCTTCAACTTATTATGGATTTGGGTACGATCCCATTTCTGATGACTACAAATTGGTTCGAATGGTCCAATCACATGGAAACAATGATGAATATTTTCATTCGGAAGCTAAGGTTTACAGCTTCAGGAGCAACTGTTGGAGAAGGATTAAGGATGTCTGCTTTTATCATAAGTTCAGTCGAGAATTTGGGTTTTTGGCTAACAACGCTTTACATTGGATGGTTTTTAAAACTCCCCAATCGCGTAAGAAAGAGCTTGTTGGTTTTGATCTGGGGAGCGAGGAATTCCGTTTCCTTGAATTGCCGGATTGTTGTTTAGATAAGGTTTTATGGTTTCACATAAAAGCCATTGGGGGTGACATTTGTTTGACTTCAACTTATAGGGAAACCGATAATGTTGTGGTTGATGTATGGATAATGAAGGAATATGGGGTTAAACAATCTTGGTTTAAATTGATATCATGGAAGGAACCCCACTTTATGCCATGTTCTACAGTTGCATTACCTTTGGCTTTTTCAAAAGATGGTTACGAAGTTTTATTCTTCATTGGATACAAGTGGTTTAATTGGGGGAGAAGGGTCGACAGTTTTGTGTGGTATGATTTGAGAAGCCAAGTGGTTGAGAATGTTGTGATTAGAGATATTCCAACTTCATTTGAAGTGAACTGGTATGTTGACAGCCTTGTCCCTCTTAATAGTAATGCTCAACAGTGATGTCCCCAGAGGTAAATTTTCTTTATTTAACTGCATTTTTTTTATGCTCATGGTTTTGCACTTATATTTGTATGCTGCAATTTGAATTTCTAAATATATTATTGTTTTTTTAGGTTATTAGGTAATGTTTAATTGGTTTCTCAATTTAATTGGTCTGTATTTATTTGTGAGTCAATTGGTTTAGTGTTTCTTCTTGAATCGATATCCTAAAAATTAATTTAATTTCTTTCATTTATGTATTAATATGTGTTGCATTTCTCTTTGTATGTTGCTATATGAATTTCCATTTAGGGTTTTCAAATTTTTTATCTAATAAAACTGCTATGATAGGTATATCATGTCCTTTTCTAAATAAGGCTCTAATTGTTATCATAATTATACCTAAATGTATATATCTAACTTGAGAGATTTCTTTTAATCCTCTTAATTTTTTCTTTAGTAAATAATGGAATTTCTGTTAATCCACCTCTAGTATCCTTAGCATTTGTGTTGGCACTAATCTTTTCTATATGTCTTTGACTCCATATTTTAAACTTAGATATTTTATATATTTCTTATTTAGAAATGTGATTTTTATTTATTTTTTCTATCATTTCATCAGAAAAGTCTTTTTTTCTCCAATCAAATTTCCTAATTTTATGTCTTGTTGTTCAGACTTAGGAATTTCTTCTAATTGATTTTTAGAACTACTTTCTACATTAAACATAAATATATATTCTCCTTCATCTGAATCGGAATCTGTTTCTGATATTAACTCATATAATATTTCTTCAGGATTTATTTCCTCTTCATAACAAATTTCTAAATCTTGTTCTTCAAGACTTTTAATCATCTTTTTAGCACTTTTTCCTTTATTTGGACAGTTTGGTGCTATATGGCCTTCTTCATCACAAATAAAACATTTACATATCTGTTTTTTAGATTTTTTAGAAGTTTTTTTTCTAACAATTTTTTTCTTTTTCTTATTATTACCAGTATATTTTTTATTTCCTGGTTTTCACCTAATAAATTTATATTTTCTATTCTTTTATGTTTTTATAAGTATTAGGACGTGTTGTTTTACATCCAAATTCCCATTCATTTTCTAGAATTTTTGTACAATGACTATAAGTTAATTTATTTTTACTTGTTTAGCCGCTTTAGTTTGTAGACAATGTAGAGTTATTCTTTCTCTTGCAAAATTAATTCTATTTCCTATAGAATCTATATTTTCTTTGCTATTCTGATTTTTTACTATGTTTATCTAAATAAGACACATATTTTTTATCGTATCTCATCCCATGGCGGGGTAGTTTATGAAAATATTGGTTTTTCAAAATTCTATATTTTTATTTTTAATTTTTGATATTCATGAAGAAATTTTTAAAAATTCTTCTAGATATCTAATATCACATAATTTAATTTTTGACAAGGTATAACTAGCTATACTATCTTGATCTTATATTGGGTTTTTCTATGTTGTTAGGGATGATTTTTGTCCAAGAAGCTTCAGTTGGTGTTATAGTTAGAAAAAGGATATGAGTTAATTAAACGTTAAACAAAGTTGTATTTTTAATTTATATTTTATGTATTGAAGACTTGTATCATTATATTTATATTTATATTTGGATGTTGTTGTAATTAATTCCAATTAATGGAAGAATTGGTTTAGTTTGATCTGATAATATATTATTGGTTTTCATGTTATTAGGTAATGTCTTTAGAACCGGATTACTAGTCGAACTAATCATGTCATCAATTCCAATTAATGGAAGAATCGATTTGGTTTGATTTGAATCGAACCAATCATGTCATCAATTCCAATTAATGGAAGAATTGATTTTGTAACGCCCCAATTTTTGGGAATCCTGTGAATGTTGGCATAGGTTTAATTATGTTAGTGGGCCTCTAGATGGCCCAAGCTTAAGATAGAACCCGGTAATTTTAGTTAATTTTTGTTCCATAAGAAAAAGGGGGTGAAATTATGAAATAGGACCTATGTGAAAATGTTTGAAAATGCTATAGGCTAAATTGAAGTGGCCAAATAAATAGGAGTGCAAAATAGGAGGATTTGCATGACAAACCTCCCATTTTACATGAAGTGGCTAACCATCATGTTGTTGTAGACAAAATGTACACTTGATATCCATAATTTATGGTACAAATTGATACAAATTGATAATAGGTTAGGTAAATGTTTCATGATAATAGATTAGGTAAATGTTCCATGATAATGGGTTAGGTAAATGTTTCATGATAATGGGTTAGGTAAATGTTTCATGATAAGAATTTCATGTCTTTTGTATTAAAGAATTAAATGGATGAAATATGAAGTTTTATTAAAAGAAAAAGGGGTGAAAAGAACAAAGTTTTGTCCATCTTTGTTCATCATAGCTGAAAGTTAGAGAAGAGAAAAGAGAGGAGAAAGCTCTTGAGTATTTGGTCATTAGGAAGAGGAAAATTGAAGGTAAGTTCTTGGTACCTTGCTTCTATTTTGAGGTTCATGAGTTCTTCTTGATTCTACCTTAACTCTTGAAGTATATTTTGATTTTTAGTTGTGTTGTGAACATTTAGTCATGAATTAAAATGAAGGAAATGGTTGTTGTTTCATGTTCTTTTGATGAAAAATGGAAGATAGGTGAAGTTGAGCCAAACAAATGAGCATATATGTGCCTTAGATGTTAAAGGGAAAAATCAGCTAACATGTTGTGCTTTAAAATGATGAAATGGAGATTATACTTAAGTAAAATCATAGATATGTGATGATTGATCGGTGATATACATGTTTAAATAACATGCATGCAAGATAGGTGTATGAAAGAGTGATTTGGTAATAAATCTGCTTGGGACAGCAGCAGTAACGTGACTTTGGAAAATCACCATAAATTATGGGAGATTAGTTAGAAGCTGCATAAATTATGTAATTAAAGCTTAATGAGTCTAGTTTCAAATGGAATAAACAAGAACATATTTTGAATTCTGTACAATGAGAATTTTGATTCGTAATGAAGAGTGGTCAGATTAGTCAAACAGTGAAACATGGGAAACTTTGAGAAAAATCTGGTATTGATTGGCTAAACCAAAAATTCTGAAAATTTTATGGATAGAAGATATATGAGTCTATTTTCAGGGAAAATTAACGGAACTTGATTTGGAGTTTCGTAGCTCCAGTTATAAATGATTTAGTGACTGTTGCTCAGGAAGACAGCTTGCAGTGAAATTATGATTATGTGGTAAACATTGACAAAAATTTGTTAATGAGTTGCTTATTGAATTCTTATAAGCTTACTATGATTTGTAGGTGTGGTTGACCGAATATTGTAAGGGGTTAATACGTAGTTCGTATTTGAATAGTTAGATTAACGTGTTATTAATCCAATTGTAGGCAGTTCGTGTGTGGATCTCAATCGACATATCGTCAGCAAATGTGTGTGTAATCGACACCTCTCATAGACTAGATTGGCAAAAGCGAAAAGCAAAATACCGAAAAGTCGGTATTTTGGGAATTTTGAAAAGCGAATGCTCGTAAAATAGTTGAGTTTGTATATTTGGTAATCTAAAGTAATAAACTGCGATGACGCGATTTCGTACATTTTGATAATTTGGGCTTAATGGGCCAAAGATCGGGTTCATGGGCCAACGGGCCTAATTTGGTAAGTATGCGCGGTAAGTGTTCTGATAGTACGTAAATAGTTAGAATATGTATGAAAACCCTGAAAGTAGCTAAATTACTATAATACCCCTATGTATGGGAAATTACTGTTATACCCCTAAGTGCAAAATTACCTTTATACCCCTAGGGTTAATTGTGACTGAAAAGTATGACGATCTGATTCTGTATGATGTATGCCATGATTATATGTCTGTTGCATGGGGACATGGGTTATATTATGGAGGAAGCGTTCTGGTGGCTATGCCACAAATATCTGATCTGGTGGCTCTGCCACATATATCTGTTCTGGTGGCTCTACCACATATATCTGTTCTGGTGGCTCTGCCACGATTATCTGTATCTGGTGACTCTGTCACATTATCTGTTCTGGCAGCCATGCTGCAATTTCTGTGGTGTGTAACGGTTGGGTGGGTCGAGTTGTCTCCCCACACGGTGTAAAGTTGGTACGGGGGTGTATATGGTTGGATATGGTTGGGTTTCTGCATAAACATGTAATATTTGTTTTGTTCTACTATGGGCCTATGGGCTTTATTCTGAATTCTGTTCTGGGCTAAGGCCAACTTATTCTATTTCTGTGGTTTGAGCTGATATAGGCTATGGTTGGGTTAATTTACACACTGAGTTTCCCCAAACTCACCCATTTTATTTTCATCCACGCAGGAAATCCCCAACCATAGTGGGCTTGGAGCTGTGAGGGAATTCGGAGTGGCCACCCATTCTGAAAGTTTGATTTTCTTCTGGTGAACTGGATATCCTTTTATTTACGTTTGAAGTTTTGGGTTTTTAAATGTAATAAGGCCACTTAATTATTTTTTATGGTTTTAATATGTATTACTAAGATAGGTAATACTTATTTTAACTGTTGAAATTGGATAGCTTTAGGGCGCGTTTTCAAAAACAACAGTTGATTTCAAAATAACACGACAACAAGCAAAGCTTCCGCAATGAAAGTATTTTCCAAAATTAATCACTTTTCCTAAAAATGACTTAATCAAATCGGTTTCCTAGAAATATCCATGACGTTAAAGTGTGGCAATGGCGGTATGCATGTCTAGGATTGGATCCGAAGGAGCTTGGTACTTAGCGATCCGATGGAATCACCACCTCTTTTCGGTTTCCTACCGGTGCACGACTTCCATTCACTTTAACCTTTAATGAATTAATCTTTTGAACATCAAGTACGATTTTCGGACTTAGAATGGAAATTTTTTTTTACGTTTTTGATGTGGCATGTCGGATCCGGCCATAACTTCTGGGCCGGGTTTGGGGTGCTACAGATTTGGTTTGATTTGAATCAAAGTTTATGCATTATTTTGATATTTATTCTTAATTGATATTGTTTGGAATTTGGATAATTTGTATATTGTTTTTCAATATAATTTGGATAATTTGGTTTGATTTGAATCAAAGTTATAAGTTCGTTTTTCAATTATGTTGTGAGTATCATATATGGCATATATTTTTAATTATATTTAATTGCATTTTTGTTGTTGCTCATATTGATTTGCATTATATTTTTATGGTGCAATTTTTATTGGCAATGTTGTCAGAATTGAGTTAGTAGTTTAAACTGGTTGTACCATCGATTCGATAAAATAAATAATTAAAAGAGATCATAAAAATCGGTTCAATTAGTTTTTCGATTCAATTGGTTTGTATTTGTTTGTGAGTCAATCGATCTAGTGTCTCTCCTTGAATAGATATCTTAATTTGGTTCGGTTCAAACAAACATATTGTTAAAGAAATTATACGAGTATTTTCACGTGATTAACTGATATGAGTATTTCAAATATATGTTTTTTGTATGTATTTAGATGACCACATCACTATATTGATATTTGGGTGTGCTAGAGAAGCCCATGCTAATCCTAAACCCTAGAAATTAACTTAATTGCATTCTTTTATGTGCATTTCTCTTTGTATGTTGCAATATGAATTTCTATTTATAGTGGGTTTTCTATGTTGTTAGGGATGATTTCTTCTAAAATAGAAACATTTTATATGATTTTCTCATTTCTATTATTTTTTATGCAATTTGTATAATAGTGTATATATATATATAATTATAATTTAGAAAATTTATAGGAATAGATAAGTAATGACATAAAAAATCAATTATTTTGTTTTAAAAATAGATGTCTTTAACATCCAACTATAGCACTGAATATTTTTTTTGAATGACAGTTTTAGAAAAACGTACTTCTACATAAAAAAGTATATTTGTCCAAGAAGATTCACTTGGTGTTATAATTAGAGAAAGGATATGAGATAATTAAATGTTAAGCGAAGTTTAATTTTCGATTAGTTTACTGAGTATCGATACAATTATTTTCAATTTATATTTTTATGTATTGGAGACTAGTATCATTATGTTTATATTTGGATATAGTTTTAATTAATGGAAGAATTCGTTTGGTTTAATTTTAATTAAAGTTTGTGTATGATGTTAATATTTGTCCATAATTGAAATTGTTTGGAATTTGGATAATTTGTATATTGCTTTCATTCGTCACTATTAATCTTAGGCATCATTTCTTGTTTTCATTTATATTTGAGTATCATATATGAATATATATTTTAATTATATTTATGTCTGGATATGTGTCGAAAGCACATGAATAATTGAAGTTATATAATTCTATAGTAATTATTTATAATTAATACATAAATTGATTTATTTAAACATTTTATTGAGTTTGGGTCATTTTAATCGAGTCTCTAATTCAATTATGCAATTAAATAAATATCTCTTCTTTAAACTTATAATTAATATTATTATAATAATCATGTTTTTACATCATCTTTAATTAAAATCCAAAAATCAAACTTGTGTTCAACTTGAATAGAATTGCTTAAGCTCAAGCTTAATTTGATAATTACCAAATTAAATTTGACAATGAATGTTTACCCATAACTTTAAAACACAATTAAAAAAAAACTTTTCTTTAAAAACATTGTTTTTGCCTTTTTACTTTTAAAAAATATTTTCTTCTTATCTTAACCATCCGAAAACCCTAACAATGGCAACCCCTCGCATGATATGATCATTGAAACACTACGTACTTTAAGAGTAAAAGATCTTTTATTGAACACGTATTCAATAGTATTAAAATATAAGTTTGTTATCATTATATATTGAAATACTACGTGATTTATGTATCGTAGGATGATATCATTATATTTATATTTGATGTTATAATTAAAATCCAAAAATTAAACACGTGTTCAATAGTATTAAAATACAAGTTTGTTATCACTTCTATATTCATTATTAAATAAATTAATATTGAACAGAAAATATTTTCTTTTGCCCATATCACGCGTGCCATAAAATCTAGTATATATTAAACAACACAAATACTATGTCTTCTTGTTATGATTTAAAGTTAGAAACAAATTATATCGATCTCCTGAACATAATTAATGAATGACTTAATTGGACTAAACACGAGATCGATATAATTTGTTTTTAACTTTAAATCAAATTTGTATATAGAAAATACGATTTTTTATTTCATTAATCATACAAATTAGTAGAATAAAACATAAATATATAAATGAAAAGTATAAAAATTTTAAGTGGGTTATGAAACAACATTATTAACGTAATGTTGACTCAAAACAACATTTTGATAATGTTAGTTACGAAATTTAAAGTTTATATAATTGAATGACAAAAATAGAAATACAGTAGTAATTGGTAGCTACTTAAGTGAAAATATAATTTTATGATATAAAAATATATTTAAATAAAAAGTTTGATGGCTTGCCAACTTTGGAATTGATTAGAATGTTTGAATTTTATTTGAATGGAACTACTTAATTTAAACTCGACTTGATAATTATTAAATCAAATTTGATTTAAAATTATTGTATGACCTTCTCTATTCGCATAGCTGGTACTAATACAAAATTCTCTTTCCAATAGTCCTAAGCCTTAACTCTTATACTTTAAAGGGTAAATTACACCAACAGTTACTCAACATTGGGGTAGCTGACAAAGCAATCACATTGGTTTCATTTGAGTCACTCAACTTTAGGAAAATGACAAAACAGTTCTTTTTGCCGTTTTTCGTTACAGACGTAATGGCAAAGTGACATGGCAAATGTTGACTTGCTTGGTGTCATTAACTATCCAACTAGCCGGTTAGCACCAATTTAAACAACCCTATCAACAACAATTTAGGGTTTATGCAGTCCTATCAACACCAATTCAATTTATGTTTTTATGTATTGAAGGATGATATCATTATATTTATTAATAGTTTGAAATTGTTCTTATTTCTATTTATAATTTATAAATTAAAAAAGATTTATGAATATAATATAGGTGGCAATCATAAATGTAATACCAATTCGAGATTTTTCCTCAGCGGAGATTAGATACTTCATTTTATTGGTCCAACCATGCTGAAATTACATTGTCAAATTAATTAATTACCATATCATGAACATAATTGTATGAACTAGTTGGACTAAACAAGTTGAATATAATTTGGTTCTAACTTTAAATCAATTTTCTATATAGAAAATATAGAAAATATGATTTTGGATTTCATTAATCATACAAATTAGGAGAATAAAATAATTATATAAATAAAATTATAAATTCCAAACACAAGTATTCACAAAAATTTTCAAATTTTGAATATAAGAGAACATTTTAATAATATTAGTTACGAAATTTAAAGTTTATATAGTTAAATGGCCAAAATTGAAATACACTAATAATTGGTTATTAATAGTAAAGGTGCCAATATTTGTTGATCTATCTATGAATGCAATATTATATATATGTTAATGGTGAGTTGAATGTGTATGTGGACTAAATTTATAGAATTTGTAAATATGGAGGGCTAATTTTATTAAATTATCTAGAGCTAGGACCAAATTGATAAAGTGTGTAAGTGTCGATGACTAAATTTATTATTGTACCAATTAAAAACAAGGTTAAATCATTATTTTTGCTAACAATTTAATGGAAAATGACCAAAACAAAACTAACCGAAAATATTAATGATGAAATTGAAAATATTTGAAATTTGATAACTAAAACAAAAATGCGCTAATAATTAAGACCTTTTATTTTTATAATAAATTGATTTGTTTATTTACGATAAATATATAAACTGATTTGTTTAAGCATTTACTAAGTTGATGTAACTTTTAATCGAATCACTAATTCAATTATGAAGTTAAAGAAATATCTCTTCTTTTAACTTATAATTAATATTATAATAATAGCACTTTTCATGTGTTTACATTTAATTAAAAACTCAAAAATCAAACACGTGTTCAATAATATTAAAATACATTTTTTTTATGATATAAAAATATATTGAAATGAAAAGTACGGTTAGGCTTGTGAGCATTTGAATTGATTAAGATGATAGAATTTGACTTAAAACAGATGTAACGCCCCAATTTTCGGGAATTCTGTGAATGTTGACAAAATTTCATGCTTTGATTTTGTCATTTGTGAGTGAAATTATGAAATAGGACCTATGTGAAAATGTTTAAAAATGCTATAGGCTAAATTGAAGTGGCCAAATAAATAGGAGTGCAAAATAGGAGGATTTGCATGATAAACCTCCCATTTTACATGAAGTGGCCAACCATCATGTTGTTGTAGACAAAATGTACACTTGATATCCACAATTTATGGTACAAATTGATACAAATTGATAATAGGTTAGGTAAACGTTCCATGATAATAGGTTAGGTAAATGTTTCATGATAATAGGTTAGGTAAATGTTCCATGATAATGGGTTAGGTAAATGTTTCATGATAATGGGTTAGGTAAATGTTTCATGATAAGAATATCATGTCTTTTGTATTAAAGAATTAAATGGATGAAATATGAAGTTTTATTAAAAGAAAAAGGGTGAAAAGAACAAAGTTTTGTCCATCTTTGTTCATCATAGCTGAAAGTTAGAGAAGAAAAGAGAGGAGAAAGCTCTTGAGTATTCGGTCATTAGGAGGAGGAAAATTGAAGGTAAGTTCTTGGTACCTTGCTTCTATTTTGAGGTTCATGAGTTCTTCTTGATTCTACCTTAACTCTTGAAGTATATTTTGATTTTTAGTTGTGTTGTGAGCATTTAGTCATGAATTAAAATGAAGGAAATGGTTGTTGTTTCATGTTCTTTTGATGAAAAATGGAAGATAGGTGAAGTGAGCCAAACAAATGAACATGCATGTGCCTTAGATGCTAAAGGAAAAATCGGCTAACATGTTGTGCTTTAAAATGATGAAATGGAGATTATGCTTAAGTAAAAATCATAGATATGTGATGATTGATTGGTGATATACATGTTTAAATAACATGCATGCAAGATAGGTGTATGAAAGAGTGATTTGGTAATAAATCTGCTTGGGATAGCAGCAGTAACGTGACTTTGGAAAATCACCATAAATTGTGGGAGATGAATTAGAAGCTGAATAAATTATGTAATTAAAGCTTATTGAGTCTAGTTTCTAATGAAATAAACAAGAACATATTTTGAATTCTGTACAATGAGAAATTTGATTCGTAATGAAGAGTGGTCAGATTAGTCAAACAGTGAAACATGGGAAACTTTGAGAAAAATCTGGTATTGATTGGCTAAACCAAAATTCTGAAAATTTTATGGATAGAAGATATATGAGTCTATTTTCAGGGAAAATTAACGGCACTTGATTTGGAGTTTCGTAGCTCCAGTTATAAATGATTTAGTGACTGTTGCTCAGGAAGACAGCTTGCAGTGAAATTATGATTATGTGGTAAACATTGACAAAATTTGTTAATGAGTTGCTTATTGATTTCTTATAAGTTACTATGATCTGTAGGTGTGGTTGGCGAATATTGTAAGGGATTAATCGTATTTCAGTATTTGAATAGTTAGATTAACGTGTTAGTAATCCAATTGTAGGCGGTTCGTGTGTGGATCTCGTCAAGATATAAATGTCATAAGCAGTGTGTAACTAACACCCTCTTTCTTAGTCTAGATCGGCAAAAGCCGAAAAGCGAAATCTTAAAAGCGGTATTTTGTAGATTTGCGAGGTGTCGAATGCTTGTGAGGTAAATCGATTAATGTTTTTGGTAAGCTGCAATGTTTGGACCGCAAAGTGCATGATTACTATGCCCTCGATATTTTTGGGCTTAATGGGCCAAAATTAGAATGATGGGCCATAACGGCCCAATTCGGTAAGAACCCTCGATCGTGATTCATTAGTACGTGAAAAGTAGGAATATGCATGAAAAACCTAAAATAGATAAATTCTTGAAATACCTTTAAAAGTGGAAAATTTACGATTTTACCTAGTAGATAAATTACCAAATACCCCAGGGTTAAATTGACCTAAATGCATGTTTGATTTGTTGTTATTTATTGCATGCCATGTTGTTATTATCGATGCATGGGACTGGGATATTGACGGAGGAAGTCTTGAAAGTGGCTTGTCCACGTCTTGGAGGCTTTGCCTCAATTCTTTGATAATCGAGCAAAGAAGGTACAAATGTGGAGTGTTAAATTTGGGTGGGTTGAGCTATTCCCCACATGGAGTGTATGGCTGGTGCGGGTGGAGTGTAGTGGTTGGTGGGTTGAGTAGTCTCCCAAATGGGCTTGTATATGTTCTTGATGTTGCATGTATTTTGAAATGGGCCTATGGGCCATCTTGTTATTTGAATAAGGGCTAAGGCCCGTTTATTATAATCTGGAAGGGCTTTGGCCCAAGATCACTTATTACCCAAATGGGCTTGCATATGTTATTGATGTTGCATGTATTTTGAAATGGGCCTATGGGCCATCATTATCTGAATAAGGGGCTAAGGCCCGGTTTATTATAATCTGAAAAGGGCTCGGCCAAGACCATCATTACTGAATGGGCTTAGGCCCAATAGACTTGAGTGACTTGGGCTTTGAAGGGGTTTCCTTACACACTGAGTTTCCCCAAACTCACCCTTTTATTTTCATCCACGCAGAAATCCCCAACCATAGTGGGCTTGGAGTCATGAGGGAATTGAGATGGCCACCCTTCCGAAAGTTTGATTTTCTTCCGTGAACTGGACATCCTTTTAATTACGTTTGAGGTTTTGGGCTTTTAAATGTAATAAGGCCGCTTATTTATTTTTGATGGTTTTAATATGTATTACTAAGATAGGTATTACTTATTTTAACTGTTGAAACCGGATAGCTTTAGGCGCGTTTCAAAAACAACAGTTGATTTCAAAATAACACGACAACAAGCAAAGCTTCCGCAATGAAAGTATTTTCCAAAATTAATCACTTTTCCTAAAATGACTTAATCAAATCGGTTTCCTAGAAATATCCATGACGTTAAGGTGTGGCAATGGCGGTATGCATGTCTAGGATTGGATCCGAAGGAGCTTGGTATTAAGCGATCAGATGGACTCACCACCTCTTTTCGGTTTCCTACGGTGCATGACTTCCATTCACTTTAACCCTTAATGAATTAATCTTTTGAACATTAAGTACGATTTTCTGGACTTAGAATGGATTTTTTTTAATGTTTTTGATGTGGCATGCCGGATCCGGCCATAACTTCTGGGCCGGGTTTGGGGTGCTACAACAGAATTGCTCAAGTTCAAGATTTACTTGATAATTATCAAATAAAATTTGAGTTTGTTTAGTCAAACATGTTATATAAGAGGATTCAGATAAAGGTACGAGGCTAAAAAATTGGTCTATCAAAAAGTAACTTCACTTGAAATATGGGTCGAATTTAGACTTTAACATTTAAGGCTCGAGTTTGGTTGAACCTGTTTACAATTCGATTAAAAAAAGGGTAAATTACACTTGAGGTCACTAAAACATAGGTAATTTTACGTTTAGTCACTTAACTTCAAAAAATTACAAAATAGCCATTGAACTAATCGAAAGTTTTCATTTAAGTCTCTAAAATGATAAAATCATTATTGTATGATCTTCTTTGTTCACATAGCTTACACAAATCAAAAGCTATCATTCTTTGTCTCTTTTACAATTCATTTTATTTCATGACACAATTGTGAATGTTACAAATTTATGAATTAAAATCCAAATAGCTTTCTTCTTTGATCTCCGACACTGACGTTAGATTGACTTAGATCTAAAGTATGTTTATTTAATCATCAATGGGTACTAATCCACCGTATCTATCATTGAAGTGTTGCTTGGAACTCATAGCTAGACTTAAGGAAAAAAAACAGCCTAATGATTTAAATAAAAACTTTCTAATACTTCAATGATCATTATGGAACTTTTGGAAGTTAAGTTACCAAAACGTGAATGTTCCAATAGTTTAATGACATTGAATGCAATTTACCCAGAACTTTAAAACACATTTTTTAAATAAAAATTAAACAAACCTTTAAAAACATTGTTTTTCACCTCCATGTTTTTCTCTACTCCTAAATCTCAACTCTTATACTTTTAAAAAAACTTTTTTCTTTGCTTACACTAACCCATCCAAAAACCCTAACAATGGCGACCCTCTCGCATGATTTGACCATTGAAATACTACGTGGTTTAAGTGTAAAAGACCTTCTACGCTTCAAGTGTGTTTCAAAGCTCTGGTGCTTTTCGATTGATGATCCATATTTCATCAAACTCCACCTCTCCCATTCCGTCAAAACCAATACCAATTACTCCCTTATTCTCCGTCGCTGGGGGTACGATTTCCTCTCCGTCAACTACGACTCACTCAAAACAACTCAAATAATCACCCCCCCACTCACCGATAGTCCCATTAAAATATCGGGTTCTTGCAATGGTTTACTGGCTCTAATAGACGACAAGGATAGAATATTTCTATGGAACCCTTCAACGAGAAAATCCCAGGTATTACCTTCCACTGAAATAGACTTTTCATCTACATCGATTAGCTCTACCCCTTCAACTTATTATGGATTTGGGTACGAGCCCATTTCTGATGACTACAAATTGGTTCGAATGGTCCAGTCACATGGAAACAATAATGAATATTTTCATTCTGAAGCAAAGGTTTACAGCTTGAGGAGCAATTGTTGGAGAAGGATTAAGGATGTCTGCTTTTATCTTAAATTCAATCGAGAATTTGGGTTTTTGGCTAACAACGCTTTACATTGGATGGTATTTAAAACTCCCCAATCGGATAATTGAAACCTTGTTGGTTTCGATCTCGGGAGCGAGGAATTCCGTTTCGTTGAATTACCGGATTTTTGTTTAGATAAGCTTTTTTGGTTCGACATAAAAGCCATGGGGGGTGACCTTTGTTTGACTGCAACTTATAGGGAAATCAATACTGTTGTGGTTGATGTATGGATAATGAAGGAATATGGGGTTAAACAATCTTGGATTAAATCGATATCATGGAACGAACCCCACAATATTTCAGATACTCCAGTTGCAGTTCCTTTGGCTTTTTCAAAAAATGGCAACAAAGTTTTATTCAACATTGCATACAAGTGGTGTAATTTGGTCAAAAGGGGCGGCAAGTTTGTGTGGTATGATTTAGGAAGCCAAAGGGTTGAGAATGTTGGGATTAGAGATATTCCAACTTCATTTGACGTGGAATTGTATGTTGACAGCCTTGTCCCTCTTAATAGTAATGCTCCACAATGAGATGCCCCATTGGTCAATTTACTTTATTTAATTGCATTTTTTTATGTTGATATGGATTTGCATTTCTATTTGAATTTTTAAACATATTATTATTTTTACGTTATTAGGCAATATTTTCATAATCGGGTTAGTAGTTGAATCAGTTACGATTCAATAAAATAAATGATTAAAAAATTATAAAAAATTGATTTAACTAGTTTTTCGATTCAAGTAGTTTTAATTTGTTTGTAAGTTAATCGGTCTAATGTTTCTCCTTGAATATCGGTAAATTGATTGTGAGAAATGATATGAAGTAACGTATTTGTTTCAAGAACATCTAATATGAGCATTTTCAATTTATGTTTTTGGTATGATTTAGGGAATCGCATCACTGTATTTATATTTGGATAATTTAATTGCATTCATTTAATGCAAATATTGCATTTCTCTTTGTATGTTGCAATTTTCTCATATCTATTATTTTTTATACAATTTATATCGTGGTGTATATATGATTGTAATTTAGAAAATTTATAGGAATAGATAAATAATGACATCAAAAGACTGATCATTTTGCTTTTAAAAATAGATGCCTTTGACATCAAACTATAGTATTGAATAAAATTCTTTTTGAATGGCAGTTCCCAAAAAATATACTTCTACATAAAATAAAAAGTGTATTCGTCAAAGAAGATTCACTTGATGTTATAATTAGAGAAATGATATGAGGTAATTAAATGTCAAATGAAGTTCGTTTCTCGATTACTTTACAAGTATGGTATCATTATTTTTATGTATTGGAGGATGATATCGTTATATTTATATTTGATGTTATAATTAAAAATCTAAAAATTGAACACGTGTTAGAATATAAGTTTGTTATCACTTAATGTTAAAATCATTATTGTATGACCTTTTCTATTCGCTTAGCTTGCATCAATCAAAAGCTCTCATGCTCTGTCTCTTCTCCAGTTCATTTTATTTCATGACACATATTTACGATCGAACATCCAAACCAATTTCTTCTTTGATCTTCGACACTGACCGTCATATTGACTTAGATCTAAAGTATGTTCTTCTAATCATCGAGGGATACTAATCCATTGTATCGACCATTAAATTATCATTTGGAGCTCGCTAACCATGGTTAAGAAAAAAAGAAAATCTAATAACTTAAATAGAAACTTAATAATAATTCAATAACCATTTTGTAACTTTTTGAAGTTGAGTTACCAAAACATAATCTTTCCAATAGTTTAGTGACATTGAATATAGTTTACCCACAATTTTAGAATTTAAAAAAATGTAATAATTAAATAAAAAAAGAAACTTACCTTTAAAAATATTGTTTTTTGCGCCATACTTTTCTCAACTCTAAGCCCTAACTCTTATACTTTAAAAAACCTTTTTCTTTTTTTGCGGCCATCCAAAAACCCTAGCAATAACGACCCTCTCGCATGAACTGACCATTGATATTATGCATAGTTTAAGTATAAAAGATGTTCTATGCTTTAAGTGCATTTAAATGCTTTAGTGCTCTTTGATCGCCGATCTGTATTCTATCAAACTTCGCTGTTGAGAACTTGGTAAGCCCAACACCCCTACTACAAAGGACTTATGACCTACAACTAATGTTACACCAACTTTCTAAAGTTAATTAACCTTTTATTTTCTAATTTCTTAGTACATTATAATACTCAAGCGACAAATCCAACCATATAATCCTTCAGGTGGTAGAGCCGACAATACATAAAAGCTCACCCAAGTGCACTAAGTGCTTAGAAACCTAACGCTTAACCGAGAACAATTACAAGAAAAGAGAACATTTTTTTTATTAATACACACTACAAGTACAATATGACACACACCTCTCTCTTGGATCATTACAAGAATGAAAGCTCCTACCCATATTTATAGAGTTTAGTGACCGTTGGTGTAACAACCCGATTTTGGGCCTAGTAGGAACAGTGGTTTTGGAACCACTATTCCGAGGCCAGAGAAAATTATTAGTATTATTTTATGTGTTATAATATAATTTTATAAGTGCATGTAAATTTTGGTAAGTTAATTTTAGCGATTTCTAGTCTAATTTCGAAAAAGGACTAAATCGCGTAAAAGGTAAAAGTTGTGTGTTAATGCCTAAATGTGTTAATAGACTAGAGAACTAAAATTGGAGGCATTTAGTGGTATCAGAGCATGGTTTAGTCGGTTCTCGGACTAACCTAGCGTAAGAGAGTCTAGTTATACATGCCATAGTATTACTCGTGATAGTGTGATATCTCCCGGCCCTAACAGAACTGTTGGTTAAGACAGGAATGAGTTCCAACCGAGTAAATCTTGATAGAGATAAGAATAAAGTTGAGATTATTGAATCATGCTTGTGATATGCTGAAAATGGGAAAGGTATGAAAAGAAATTCATGATTTTTACATGAACTAGTATTCATTATGTGA
Source organism: Gossypium arboreum (assembly GCF_025698485.1). NCBI lineage: Eukaryota > Viridiplantae > Streptophyta > Magnoliopsida > Malvales > Malvaceae > Gossypium > Gossypium arboreum. The sequence goes on along the minus strand of NC_069077.1, from coordinate 140,498,643 downwards.
TACTCTTGAGTTAAAGAATGTGAAATAGTGGAGTAAAATTAAGTTGTGAAAAGCTCTTTTATGCATGTTAGTATTCATACGATGTTAAATGTCCAACTTGATTGGCCAAGTGTTTATGAAAAGAAAGAAATTTGCTTGAAATGACGGAATGTATGTATGAATGCTTTTATTGCATGATTAATAATCAGTATATACATGAGGTTGACATTTATATCTAGATTAATGAAGTCAAGGTGCAGTAATGTTATGCTTTATAATCTCAGTTGCAGAATCATAAATGTCACAATAGTATGAAAGTTGTAATGAAAGATCAAATTGGGTGGAACGCAGGGAATGAGTACGATAGTTCACTAATAAATTGACGGAAAAGACCATGGTTGGACCATGGCAATACATGATTTTTGTGTGCCAGTGTAAGACATGTCTGGGATATGCATCGGCCACATTATGATAGCTAGTGTAAGACCATGTCTGGGACATGGCATCGGCATTGAGACGAGGGCTAGTGTAAGACATGTCTGGGACATGCATCAGCCACAGTATGAGAGCCAGTGTAAGACATGTCTAGGACATGCATCGGCCTCGAGATTTTAGCCAGTGTCAGACATGTCTGGGACATGCGTCGGCTACGAGATGTGCTAGTGTAAGACATGTCTGGGACATGCATTGGCACGGTTACATGTGTTAGTGTAAGACCTGTCTGGGACACGACATCGAAACAGATGGACGAGAGCTAGTACAAGACCATAGTTGAACTATGGCATCAAGTAAGCGATGTACTCAAAACCATAAAACGTTCTCCAATTTGATAAATAATGGGAAGTGATTAAGACTAAATGTAAGAACTTGATAAGATCTTATTGGTAATTTGACTAAAAGAAATGTAAGTTTGAGTTGTGATAAATTCACTTATGTTTAGCTAATATTCGCATGAAATAAAGTTGCATGTATTACTGAGATATGTGAAAATGTGTTTATAACAAGTTGGGAATTTGAAATGTTTGAATCAATATGCGTAAAGCTATGTTGTTGTTGAATATGTATTTACTTGAGAGTCAAAAGTTTAGAGGCTTTACAATCTTCGCCCCCTTATCAGAATAGAGTTATACGATGAGATTTTCGAGAGATATGTTGCATAAGCTTGCAAAAGTGAAACTAAAGAGTACAATAATGGAATAGTATGGGATTAGTGAAGACAAAATTTGTCAAAGGAATAACGTCAGACTCGCACAGATGTTTGAGTATGACAGATTCAATTAAAAAAAAGCTATAGGAAATCTTGAGTATGAGCTTGAGTTGAGTTGTTTTGTAAGTTGTGAGAAAAAGATATAAGTGACTCGTGAAAGTAGAGAACAACTTTTTCTGTAAGATTTTCGGGGACGAAAATCCCTAAAGGGGGGAAGAAATGTAACAGTCCGATTTTGGGCCTAGTCGGAATAGTGGTTTTGGAACCACTATTTCGAGGCCAGAGAAAATTATTTTAGTATTATTTTATGTGTTATAATATAATTTTATAAGTGCATGTAAATTTTGGTAAGTTAATTTTAGCGATTTCTAGTCCAATTTCAAAAAAGGACTAAATCGCGTAAAAGATAAAAGTTGTGTGTTAATGCCTAAATGTGTTAATAGACTAGAGAAATAAAATTGGAGGCATTTAGAAAATGTAACAGCCCGATTTTGGGCCTAGTCGGAACAGTTCAGAGAAAATTATTTTAGTATTATTTTATGTGTTATAATATAATTTTATAAATACATGTAAATTTTGGTAAGTTAATTTTAGCGATTTCTAGTCCAATTTCGAAAAAGGACTAAATCGCGTAAAAGGTAAAAGTTGTGTGTTAATGCCTAAATGTGTTAATAGACACAGCCACGTGTCTCAGCTGTGTGAAGGACACGGTCATAGGACACGGGCGTGTGCCTTGGTCGTGTGGTTTTGGCAGAATGTCCAGGTTTTTGGACATGGGTTCGAGACACAGGCGTGTCCCTAACATACGGGCGGGTGCTCTATACCCACACGGGCGTGCGAAGCTTTGATGCAAGAGATTTTCTAAGTTTTTCATGAGTTCTCGGTTGGGTCCTGAACCACCCCGGATGTATGTTTTGGGCCTCGTAAGCCCATATATGGGACAGATTGCATGTGAAAAGAAAACTTTTACCAATTTTGAAAAAAGACTAAATCGCGTAAAAGGTAAAAGTTGTGTGTTAATGCCTAAATATGTTAATAGACTAGAGAACTAAAATTAACTTACCAAAATTTACATGCACTTATAAAATTATATTATAACACATAAAATAATATTAAAATAATTTTCTCTGGCCTCAGAATAGTGGTTCCAAAACTACTGTTCTGACTAAGCCCAAAATCGGGCTGTTACAATTGGATTGTTGACACATGTCAACATCCTTACCATTAATTTTACAAATATCTAATAACTAAAATGTTCATCTATAATATCTAGTTCTAGATAATATCCTATTTCTTTATTTTATATTCTAGAATATTCCAAATAAACTATCTCTTAAAAGATAAGTTTGACTTTTATCTAGAAGTTGCATTGGCTTTCAACATTCCCCCTCAACACAAACTTCTTTCCACAAATGATTTGCATATCATACCGAGTACTTCTCTAAACTTCTTCAACTTTGGTTTATTCAAACTTTTGATGAATATGTTAGCAACTTGCTCATCTGTCTTTGTTGGCACCATCTTGATATCCCCTTAAAGGACTTTCTCATGAATATAATGATAGTGCACTTCTATATGTTTTGTCCTTGCATGAAAGATTGGATTCTCTACTAGACGTATGGTTGATAAATTATCGTAGAGAAGCCTTACTTGATAGTTTGTTGGCCGACGAAGATCCTCTATTAGTTGTTTCAGCCAAGTACTCTATTGTGTCATTGATGCCGCCGATCGATATTCTGCTTCAGTGCTTGATAATGACACTGTTGGTTGTCTCTTACTGCATCATGATATTACTCCTGATCCAAGGCTAAAGATGTACCCGGTTGTCGATAGCCGCGTATCATAGTCTCCAGCATAGTCGGCGTCACAATATCCAACCACCAAACATTTTTTTTTGTTTTCTTGTGTAAAATACCAAAATTAATTATGCTTTTAACATACCTTAGGATTTGTCATACTGCATCGAGATGAGGTTTCTTAGGATTTCTCATGCATCGACTAGCCACTCCAACTGTATAAGTTATGTCTAGTCAATTTAGAGTGAGATAGGTAAAAATTTTGACCAATTGTCGATACATGGTTACATCTTTTAAATGTTTTCCTTCATCTGCTCGTAATGTTATGTTGGGATCCATGGAAGTGGAGATAGGCTTGTAGTCAAGCATCTCATACCTCTGTAGAAAATCCTTTGCATATTTCTGTTGGCCCAAAAATAATCCTTCCTTCGTGCGTTCTATTTCAAGTCCAAGAAAGTGTTTGAGATCTTCTAGTTCTTTCATATGAAATCTGACAAAAAGATTGTAACACCTCAGTTCTTGCGGGTGTAGGGTTATGGCGCAAAGCCTTAAAACAATTTGTTTGGCGAGGTAGTATCCGCCTGAGTATTTCTTTATTTGTACAGGATTAGTGTATTCCATTATATGTGTAGGTTATTGGTTGTTGAATGTCAAATTTATATGTTAGTTGGTGTTAGGATTTCGACCCGATTAAGCAACGAATAAGAAAATAGCTGAATAAATTGAGAAATTGAACACACAAATTTAACGTGGAAAAACCCCTCCAAAGAGGATAAAAAATCACGGGCAAAGATAAATTTACTATAATGGCAAAAGAACGAAGAGTACAAAAGATGGAGATAAAAACTAAACCCCGAAAACTCGAAAACCCGAAAACAAAGAACCCACAAAACGTAAACACAAAATTCTCTAAATGTGTTATGAGTTCTAATTTCTAATGGGTATATTTTCTAAGGTTGTAAAAGAGCCTATTTATAGGCTAAATTCATAGATAAAATAATAATAAAATAATCTAAACTAATCAGTGTTTGATTGAAATAAGTAAACAGAGTTTAACTGAAAGATTATTTTTCAAATTTGACTGAAAATAGGAGTCATATTTAACAAATCTCCACATTGACTCATATTTCCACAACGCCATCTTTGCCAAAGAGTCGAATTTGTGCTTAGAAACTGGAAGACTTCTAGCCTTCGACTTGTACACTGCCAAATCAAAACTAACCCGGGTCTGATTTTCACGAACACAGTGCCCTAACTTTTCAAAACCTGCATCCAAAAGAGAACCTCTCTTTAACGAAACAATCATACCTTTTTCCCTCCTATGACCAAGTTGCCTTCGCTCCAAACAAGTTGACTTCAACTCCGTAATGGACGAGGGACGTCCGATTTCATCGGTCACTGTATAACCTTCCAGAATATAAAGGTTGCCGATTCTTTTACCTTTTAACAAAACGAGAGCTTCACAAGATACTTTAATGCCGCTCGACTCGATATTGATTTTACATTCTTTCAAGTTTAAAATACTTAAGGAGATGAGATTCTTTCGTAAATCAGGTACATACCTGACATCTGAGAGTGTCCTAATCGTCCCATCGTGCATCTTAATTTTAACAGTATCAATACCAATTACCTTACTAAATGAATCGTTTTCCATGCGCACAACTCCACCTTCAATCGAACTGTATGTGGAGAACCATTCTCTATTGGGACACATATGGAAAGAACATCCTGAATCTAGGATCCACTCGGACGTGAGCTTGGTGTTATCGCTTGTTGACACTAATAAGAAATCATCACCATTTTCATCGGCCAAATTAGTATCAGCTACATCTTCCTCGTTACTGTCAGCAGCTTTTTTATTTTGCAATTTATAACAATCTTCTTTGACGTGACCTAGCTTTTTATAATAGCGACACCTTTTATCTCGTTTCTTTGATGCTACCAAAACGGAAGCTTACCTATCTGTCTTGCTATCCAAATGAAGCTTATTGTCGAGTTTGTCTCTACTCAATAAATGACCTTTCACATCTTCGAATGAGAGTTTGTCTCTGCCATAAATCAGGGGCTCCCTGAAAGACTTGTATGAATGGGGTAAAGAGCACAATAATAGCATAGCCTGATCTTCATCGTCAATATGAACCTCAACATTCTTTAAATCATTTAAAAGAGTAATAAATTGACTGATGTGATCTCTAAGAAGCTCACCTTCGTTCATGCGAAACGTAAATAGACGTTGTTTCAACACTAAATGATTAGCCAATGACTTAGTCGTATAAAGAGTTTCTAACCTTTTCCACAAGGCAGAAAGGTCTTCTCCATCAATACCTCCTGCAATACCGTATTCGCGAGGCACAACTGGATTGCAGAAAAAGCCTTTTCATCAAGCTCTTCCCATTCTATTTTATTTAGATTCTCAGGCTTTTTCCCAGTAACAACCTTTTTCAAACCGGATTGAACTAGAATTGCCATCATCCGAACTTGCCACAGATTGAATTTGTCTCACCATCAAACTTCTCAATTTCAAATCTTGTTGCTGTCATATCTGAAAGGGCTGATATATGAAAATTGAACTAGCTCTGATACCACTTGTTAGGATTTCAACCCGATTAAGCAACAAACAAGAAAATAGCAGAATAAATTGAGAAATTGAACACACAAATTTAACGTGGAAAAACCCCTCCAAAGAGGATAAAAAACCACGGGCAAAGATAATTTTACTATAATGGCAAAAGAACGAAGAGTACAAAAGATGGAGATAAAAACTAAACCCCAAAAATCCAAAAACAAAAAACCCACAAAACGTAAACACAAAATTCTCTAAATGTGTTATGAGTTCTAATCTCTAATGGGTATATTTTCTAAGGTTGTAAAAGAGCCTATTTATAGGCGAAATTCATAGATCAAACAATAATAAAATAATCTAAACTAATTAGTGTTTAATTGAAACAAGTAAACAGAGTTTAACTGAAAGATTATTTTTCAAATTTGACTGAAAATAAGAGTCATATTTAACAGTTGGAATAGGATGTCAGTAAAGTGAAAAGGTATTTATGGAATGAGTTCACGCCCAGGGGCGAAGTTAGAAATTTTTTCACGGGGCTTGAAATTAAATTTTAATTTTTAATAGCTTATATCTTTGTAATTTTTAAAGGATTAAAATGAATTTTTATCATTTTTAGAGGGCTAAAGTATAAATTTACCTTTACTATTTTAAAATTTTAAAATTTCTAAAAGGCCTAAATCAACAATTTTCCATTTTATGAGGGTTGAGGCCCCTGCCAGTCCCCTAATAGATATGCCACTGTTCACGCCAGAGGTGTAGTGTGCCACGCTGTTGAAGTTATTGTGCTAGTTGCAATGTATGTATTGTAGTTAATGACCAATTGGTTAAAGGAACTGAATATTGATCATATTGGATTTTTATTTATTTTTTTCTTAGAAATTGTAGAACTTTATTTAAGACAATTCTGAAGGTATGTGACACATGTCAAATTCCACTTTGAGGACATGAGTCTTACTTATATTTTATATGGGCTTGAGAAAAAGGAAGTTTTTTTTTCTTACATTAAAACATTGTTGTTGGTTTTCTTTGGAGGATTGATTATATCTATCATCAAGCTAAAACTAATGATCATATCTTAAATAGAAGATTATTTCATATCCTGGTTAAGTATTACAATTATGCCTGTGGTATTCTAAAAGAGTAAGTCTGTTAACTATGGTTGAATAGTAAGATTAAAAGAAAGTGCTTTGCATGGGGTTTGTTAGTGCTTGTGATGATGGTAGAATGCATGTGATTGGGTCTGTAATAGTGTTTCTATGTTCTTTAAGAAATGGTTGCTGCTGATTGCACGCTAGAGGTTAGATCTAGAGCAAAGCTGCTGATGTGAATATCAAGTGAGTTCTTCACTGACTTTTGCATGTATACTGTTTATATCAAGATGTGTCTGTAAAAATTGATCGAACTATGAAATAGAAATAAAAGAAGTATAGTATGATGAATATGCGATTGTATGAATGTTGGTTGAGCATAGTATGTATGATTAGTATGAAATCTGATAATTTCAAGTATGTGAAGAATAATGTATAAATATTTTAATGTTGAAATATAGTTGTATATAAATGTCTGAAGTGTATGTGATGAGATGAGTTTTCACTTGGGTTTATGCTAGTGAATTAAAGTGTTGAGCTTGGACTGTGTCAGTGCATGGAGAGTCTGTAGAGTGAGTCTGTATCTGGTCACCACAGTGAGAAAGAATGGGTCCATTGGGACAATAAACACTAACTCTAAAAAGAAAGTCCATGGCCATAACACCCTCTAAGAAGGAATTAAAGGATGATTATTACCTAATGTGGTTTCTTACTTGTCCCAAACAATGATGGGCGGACCTCATGTAAGTAAGTTTAGGCAAATCTATAGCGCAAACATAACAACAAAGAATTACCTTTGACAATCTTCTAATGGATTGTCTGTGTGGCGAACTCTGACTGGAGTGTTTCTATGGCGTACTCTAGATCATTGAATGAATTACCTATGGGGCGTATTATGGATGTACTATCTGTGTGGCATATCATGAAAATGTCATCTATGGTGTATTCTAAAGGACTTTTCGTGTGGCAAATTATGTATGAAGTAATATGACTATTAAGTGTGATTATAAATTTTAGTAAAGCATAAAGTATTTTATCAGTTACAAGGTAAGAACTTTGTATGGTTAAATGTCAACTGAAGATGATAAATTGAAAGAATACAGAAAAGAAATGAATTGGCATTGAAAGTTGTTTTGAACGTTTGAAGTAGGTATTCGCCAACTGTGCATGTGCTCATTTATGGATGGTGATTATACAATGGTTCTGGGATAAGTTTGAGTGTGAAATAATATTCTGGTTGCATTGGTTAATGGAAACTGGTATGATTATATGAATGTTAAGACTGACGAACATGAATGAAGAATCGAAGTCATAGAAAGAAATTAGAATTGAACTTAGGATAAAGTATGTTGACTAGGATGTATGAAAGGAACATAATTTTAGGAAGTATTCGCCAAAAAGCAAAGTATATGTCTAAGAATAACAAGATCGTCATCATGAAGCATCAATTGCATTATATAAGTATCATTAAGGTAAATGATGTTTTCTCACTAAGTTCTTATGAGCTTATCTATGTGTGTTTACGTTTCAGGAAAAACACTGAGAGATTTTGCCAAGAGGGACCACATCAGGACTGCACCAGTAAAATGACATATCGAACTATTATGCATACATAATAAGTGTGATGATGTTTTAAAAGTCAGTAGTATTTCCTAGAAGTTTTGACTGATGATAATTGTAATAAGCTAGGATTTATTTTGAAAATATTTTGTCATTAACCTTCTTTATCTATTGTTCTTGTGTATATATTTTCTTTATGTGTATGTATTTTAATAGATCTCGTAAATGTATTTATTCACAAATTGTAACAAATAGGAGAAAGGGATGATTCCATTTTTTCTTTTGATAAAATATGGAAATTAAAAGTTCCTCCAAGAGTGCGTAACTTTCTTTGGTTGCTAGCTATTGACAGAATACCCACGAAGGATTTCTTAATTAAGAGAGTGGTGAAACTACAAGCCATATTGAATGTGTGTCCTTGGTGTAATTGGGAACTAGAGAGGGCAGACCATTTGTTCTTTAATTGTAATTTTATTGCGGGTTTTGGAGGAGGATTTTTAATTGGTGGGACGTTGGATGGAAAGTGGTGAACAACTTTGAAGAATTTTACTTGTTATGTTTCAAAGTGAAGTTTTTTTGTTCTTGTAAGAGTCTGTGGTTGATTGCAATTACTGCTTCTTGTTGGTCTATTTGGCTTGCGAGGAATGATATGGTGTTTGAAAATAAAGTGTTGTCGATGGATACTCTGATCTTTCATTCCAAGATGATGGCATTATTATGGGTAAGAGCTGCTTTCGACGAGTGCATGTTTCAAGAGAGATTATATGGTTTTGTCCGAATAAGTGTAGTCTTTCTAAATCAGTTTCAAGAGGTTGGTGTTATCTCTACATGGGTGGTTGAAATTTAACGTTAGTGGAATTGTTTTTGAGGGTGCTTTGGGAGGTGGAAGTGTGATGAGAGATAAGGAAGGTATTGTTAGAGCTTTATTCTCGAGTCCAAGTGATGCCTGTGATGCTAAGACAGCTGAATTAGGAGCAATTATCACTGCGCTGGATGTGTTTATTGAGATAGGTTGGAAGGGATCAAGTTCGTTAATTGTTGAATGGGTTCGAGAGTGGTTTATAACTGGATTTCAGACAAAACAAGGAGACCTTGGTCGTAACAAGCTACATTTACAGATTTTGAAAGGAGGATTGTCTGTGTGGCAAAGTTATCATTTTCATTAACTAAGCTGATGGTAATGAAATGGCAGATACATTAGCAATTGCTAGAATGAGTAGGCCTTGCTTGTTTAAGGCTTGGGGGTGAGTCTGGTTGGTGTTAATTATGGTAGTTCAAGTGTGAGGGTTTGTTGTTGTATGGGTCATATGGTGTTTCAATGTTGGTTTTTATTCTTTTGATCAATGAGCTACATTTTGGAGAGGGATTTCAGGTTTTTGGTGCTTTTTTGGGTTCTGTTTGTGAATGGTTTTTTGACATTCGGAGTGGTCTGTTTGACTGGGGGTTGGTATGCTTTTTTCTATTTTTTATTGCATTTGCGGTATTGTATTATCATTATTGAGAAAAAAAATAGTTTAAGTTATATCTGTATTCGTGTAGTAACACTCAAGATCCGAATCTGGCGAATTGGATTGGGCTTCTGCGTTAAAAAGATTTTTCCTTTGTTCGTTGGATTTCCTCGCAATAATCTCCCGTGACGATTAAGTCATCCACATATACTAACACTATGACTAGTTTTCCTTGATTTGCTTTCAAAAATAAATTAGAATTTGAATGAGCAACTGCAAAAACCACTTTGTATTAAGAACTCGCTGATCTTCTAGCCTGCTTCAAGTCGTAGAGCGCCTTCTTCAATTTGTACACATACTTGATATGGATCTTGTTCTCGAAACCTCTTGGTTGCTCTATGTAGATGTCCTTGTCAAGTTCTCTATGTAAGAAAGCATTCTTGACATCCATCTGCCACAACTTCCAAGACTTTCCAGTGGCCAATGCTAGTAAGACTCGAACAATTGTGATTTTTGCCACCGGACTAAACTTTTCTTCATAATCCAACCTATATTGCTGAAAGAAACACAGAATACCCAACTGTTGAACGATGATCATCAGTGTTGCTTTCCTAATTTGAGTCAGAGTAAACTGTGATGTGTAAGGAGGGACAAGATCGAAAGATAAGCCCTTGATGCAGGGTATCTTTGAGATAATGAACAATATGTTTTACAGCCTTTCAATGCTTGTCAAGTGGACATTACATGTAGTGACTGACCTTATTAATACTATAGGCAATATTAAGGCATGTTAAGCAAATGTATTGGAAAGTACCCGGTGTTTGTCGATAAAGAGTGATGTCAACAAACGAATCTCTATAAAAAGTCATTAAAAGCGGTGTAGTAACCACCAGAGTTGGTAACAGTGTGGCATCATTCAATTTGATTTTATGCAAAAGATTTAAAACATGTTTTTTTACTAATATATCAGATATATTGGTAACCAAAAGACATGCAAATTAAATATTAGTTTTTTTAGCCAAACAGGTTGCTAATCTCTTTTTTCTATATATAAGAGGATTTAAACAAAAGTATGAGGTCCAAAAGATAGTCTTGAGCAAAAAAAAACCTCTTGAAATATGGATCGAAGTTTGACTTTAATATTTAAGGCTTTTGGAAAAACCCGTTTTATACTTTTATAATATGAATTTTTTTTTAAAAAAAAGGTTAAACTACACTCGAGGTCACTAAACTAAAGGTAAATTTGCGTTTTAGTCACCAAACTTGAAAAAGTTAAAAAATTGTCATTAAATTATTCGAAAATTTTCATTTAAATCCCTAGGATGATAAAATCATTGTTGTATGACATTCTCTATTTGCATAACATACACGAATCAAAAGATCTTTTTCCTTGTCTCTTCTACAATTCATTTTCTTTCATGACACAATTTTGAATGTCATAAATTTGTGAAAAAAAATCCAAAAATCTTTCTTATCCTGCCTTTGACATTGATTGTCAGATTGCCTTGGATTTAAAATATGCTATTCTGATCATAGAGGGTGTACTAATCCATTGTATCGATTATTGAATTGTCGTTTGGAGCTTACTAGTTAGACTTAAGAAATAATGAATAGTCTTGTGGCTTAGATAAAAACTTTTTAATAATTAAATGATCATTTAATAATTTTTTAAAATTGAGTTACCAAAGCATAAGTATTTCAATAATTTAGTGAAATTTAACCATAATTTTAAAACAAATTGTTTTAAAACATTATTTTTCACGCCTTGCTTTCTCTTATGGTTAAAAAAATCTTTTCTTCTTTGCTTACACTTACCCATCCAAAAACCCTAACAATGGGGACAATCCCACATGAAATAACCATTGATATACTAGGTCGATTAAGTGTAAAGGATCTTCTACGCTTCAAATGCGTTTCAAAGCCATGGTGTTCTTCGATCGAGGACCCATATTTCATCAAGCTCCACCTCTCCCATTCCCTCAAAACCAATACCAATCACTCTCTTATCCTCCGTCACCGGGAGTACCACTTCTTCTCCGTCAACTGCGACTCACTTGAAACAACCCATATACTCAATCACCCATTCGGTGAACCAAAAAAATCCATTCAAATATTGGGTTCTTGCAATGGTTTACTGGCTCTAGTAAACCACAACGATAGCATATTTCTATGGAACCCTTCAACGAGAGAATCCCAGGTATTAACTTCCAATGAAATAGAGTTCGCATCTCCAAGTCCATGGATTTGGTTTTACGTTTCACAGTGTTCATCTCCATCGATTTACATAGCCCGTTCAACTTACTATGGATTTGGATACGATCCCATTTCTGATGACTACAAATTGGTTCGAATGGTCCAATCATGTGGACTCGATGATGAATATTTTCATTCTGAAGCTAAGGTTTATAGCTTGAGGAGCAATTGTTGGAGAAGGATTAAGGATGTCTGCTTTTATCTTAAGTTCAGTCGAGAATTTGGGTTTTTGGCTAACAACGCTTTACATTGGATGGTTTTTAGAACTCCTGAATCGCGTAATAAAGAGCTTGTTGGTTTTGATCTGGGGAGCGAGGAATTCCGTTTCCTTGAATTGCCGGATTGTTGTTTAGATGAAGCTTTTCTTATTGATATAAAAGCCATGGGGGGTGACATTTGTTTGACTGCAACTTTTAGGGATTTCAGTAATGTTGATGTATGGATAATGAAGGAATATGGGGTTAAAGAATCTTGGATTAAATTGATATCATGCTACAAACCCGAATTTATTCCAGATTCTCCATTTGCAGTACCTTTGGCTTTTTCAAAAAATGGTGACAAAGTTTTACTCTTCATTGCATACAAGTGTAATTGGGGCAGCAGGAGCGACAATTTTGTGTGGTATGATCTGGGAAGCCAAAGGGTTGAGAAAGTTGAGATTAGAGGTCTTCCAGCATCATTTGATGTGGACTTGTATGTTGATAGCCTTGTCCCTCTTAATAGTAATGCTCTAAATGATCAACAATGAGATGCCCCCAGAGGTAAATTTTCTTTATTTAACTGGATTTGCTTTTATATTCGTAAGGTGCAATTTGAGTTTTCAAATATATTATCGGTTTTTACTTTATTAGGTAATGTTTTCGGAATGAGTTATCAATCAAATCAGTTTTACTATCGATTCAATAAAACAAGTAGTTAAAAAAATAATAAAAAATCGATTTAGCTGGTTTCTCAATTTAATTGATCTGTATGTGTTTGTGAGTCAATTGATCTAGTGTCTCTCCTTAAATCGATACCTTGAAAATCAATTTAATTGCTTTCATTTATGCAAATATGTGTTACATTTCTCTTTGTATGCTGCAATATGAATTTTAATTTATATTGGGTTTTTCTATGTTGTTAGGGATGATTTTTTGTCCAAGATGCTTGGCTTCGTGTTATAATTAGAGAAAGGAAATGAGGTAATTAAATGTTAAACAAAGTTTGTTTCTCAATTACTTTGAGTATCAGATACAAGCATTTTCAATTTATATTTTTAAGTATTAGAGTTTGATATCATTATATTTATATTTGGATATGATTGTAATTAATTCCTATTAATGGAAGAATTGGTTTGGTTTGATTTGATAATATATTATTGGTTTTTGCATTATTAGGTAATGTTTTTAGACCCGGGTTAATATCGAATTAGTCAAACCATCAATTCAATAAAATAAAAAATTGATTTAATTGGTTTTTTAATCAATTAATCTTAATTTATTTGTGAGTCAATCGGTTTAATGTTTCAGTTTGAATCAATACACTAGCAATTAATTTAATTGCATTCATTTATGCAAATATGTGTTGCATTTCTTTTTGCATGTTGCAATACGAATTTCAATTTATAGTGGGTTCTTTTATGTTATTAGGGATGATTTCTTGTTTAAGGAACTTTACTTGATTACTTTACTAGTATCGATATAAATATTTTCGATTTATATTTTTATGTATTGGAGGATGACATCATTATATTTATATATATATATATATATATATATATATATATATATATGAATTCAAAGAATATAATTAGTTCATTGATAATGGAAAGGAATAAATATAAAATTATACATTAATTTTGGTTCAATGTGTAATTATATACATAAATTTTAATTTTGTGTAATTTTTATTTGATCCAATTCTTACAAATTATTAACACAATTGTTGATATTGAATCATTTTATGTTTGTATATTACACATAAAAATATTTATATTTATCCCATATAAAAATAAATTGATGTTTTTCTTTCTTTAAATATGCTTGACTGAATCAAAATTGAAGTTTCATGTATATATTGAACTATAATCAAGTTTCGTGTGTATAAATGCATCAAATTAAAGTTCTTGTATCAAATTGCATATTAAATCAAAATTCATATATAATTTTGATATTTATCCTTACTTAAAGTTGTTTGGAATTTGGATAATTTGTATATTGTTTTCACTTGAGTTGTGTGATATGATATCTAATAAGCAAAAGGGTTGAATATGTTATGATTGGATGATTTCTATGGTGTTTTATAGTGGAAAGGTTGGTTGAGACCCTCTTAATCGTAGGCATAATTTCTTGTTAACATATAAGTTTGCTTTTAAATTATTATTTTTTAATTATATATATATGTTTAGATATATGTCGAAAGCACATGAATAATTAAAGTTATGTAATTTTATTGTAATTATTTATAATTAATACATAAATTGATTTATTTAAATATTTTATTGAGTTGGTGTCACTTTTAATTGAGTCACTAACTCAATTAAAGAAATATCTCTTCTTTTAACTTATAATTAACATTATTATTATAACACTTTTCGTGTTTTTATATATCTTTAATTGAAAATCCAAAAATTGAACTTGTGTTCAATAGTATTACAATACATATTTTTTTCATGATTTGATGTGGACTTGCATGTTGAGAGCCTTTTCCCTCTTAATAGTAATGATCAACAATGAGATGCCCCGAGAGGTAAATTTTCTTTGCATTTCTTTTATGCTCATATGGATTTGCATTTATATTTTTAGGGTTAAATTTGAATTTTCAAATATACTATTGCTTTTTATGTTGTTAAGCAATGTTTTTAGAATCGCATTAGTAGTTAAATCAATCATATCACTGGTTTGATAATATAAATACTTAAAAAAATCATACAAAATCGGTTTAATTGGTCTGTAATTGTTTGTCGGTTCATCGATCTAATGTCTCTCCTTGAATCGATACTTTGATATGGTTCTGTTCAAATAATCATGTTGCTACAGATGATTTCATATCCAAGTACTTCACTTTGTGCTAAAATTAGAGAAATGATATGTGTTAATGTTGAATGAAACTTGTTTCTTGATCATTTGATATGAGTATTTTCAATTTATGTTTTTTTTTTATATATTTAGAGGAATATTTAATTGCATTTTTTATGCTCATATGGATTTTCATTTATATTTCTACTGTGCTTCAATTGGTTTTTCGATTCAACGGGTCTCTATTTGTTTGTGGGTTAATGGGTTTGTTGTTAGAGATAATTTTCTGTCCAAGACGCTTCACCTGATACTATAGTTAGAGAAATGATATGTAGTAATTAAATGTTGAACGAAATTTGTTTATGGTATTTTCAATTTATGTTTTTCGTATGTATTTAAAACAATATTTATATATGGATATGCTAGAGAAGGGCATGCTAATCCTAAGATCTAGAAATTAATTTAATTACAATCATTTATGTAAATATGTGTTCCACTTCTCTTTGTACGTTACAGCATGAATTTCCATTTATATCGGGTTTTTCTATGTTATTAGGGATGATTTCTTCTAAAATAGAATCATTTTATATGATTTTCTCATTTTTTATGCAATTTGTATTGTAGTTACTTGTGCTGTCCAAAAACTGTTTTAGTAGAAACATTTTATTTCTCATGGTTCTTTTGCACTAACTTTCATCTAATCACATACATTTATTATACTTTTAGCTAATGTCGAAATTAATCACTTATATTTATACGTAACATATTAATTTCTTTACCTTAATACTTGTCATAATTATAAATCATATTCACTCACTCGCTTGAAAATTTGGCACCTCTTCATGTCATACTTCATCAATTCTTTCTTTCTCTAATGTATAAATTAAAATACATGTATTATACTTTCCATTCACAATATATTTAACTCAACGAATTGAAATACAAGTAAGGTTAATTTGAACATTTACCTCTTTTGACAAGAAATTCTTCTCTTTTGCTTCTCTTTCCATCTATTTTTCTTCACTTCCATCTACTAGTTTCTTGCTTCTAAATTGATGAACATACTCTCTAAAATCTTTAATTGATGAACATACTCTCTAAGATCTTTACTTTCATTTTCTTTTTTGATGCTCGTAGAAATTCTCATGATTTTGGGGTGAAATAATGAAATTGAATAATCAAGGACTAAATTGTAAATGAAGAAAATGTTTTTTTCCTCCATATGTCATTCATTTGGGGCAGACAAGGATGGAAAAAATTCTTCATCTTTCCTCCCTTTTATAATACCATTTTTTTATTAAAATATTTAAAATATCACCAACATCATGGTTATAATCCAATGGCCTATATTTTACACTTTAAGACTAAGTAAATCTAATGGCCGTCATTCATCCATCCAATGGCATTTTGGTAATTTTCCTCAAAATTATTTATTTTATTTATTATTATTTTCTAAATGATCATTTTACCTCTGATCAAATTTCATATATTCATTTATGTCCTTTTCACTTTTGATTATTTTCACTTTTAGTCCTTTAACTTTTTGAATTTATACTTTAACCTCTCAACTTTTGAATATTCACACTTTGACCCCATCAGTTTTAATTTTTTCATAACTTAGTCAATAACTCAAATTTATCTCAGAATATGATACTATACATTTTATATTATTTTATAGTTTATTTATTTATTTTGGACATTCTCCATTTCGATACCTTCCTCTACTAACATTAATGTACTTTACTCCATTACTCAATAATTCAACTATACACTTTCTGAATATAACACTTTACAAAATTTAGAATGATGATTTTAGGGGCATTACATTTCTCCCTCCCTAAATGAAATTCCGTGCTCGAAATTTTCTTAATTTGAGTAATTATAAATTTCATTATTTCTAATAATATGATTTCAAATTATAATTTACTTAATTGAATTTCTTATTTCATTTTTCTCTAACTTTCTTTACATCTTATTTCACTAAGAATCTATCTCATATTATTTTTCTTCCAAAGGGATTTTGAGGATGTTACATGTTGTATGACCTCTGTTTGCATAACTTACACCAATCAAAAGCTCTTCTTCCATGTCTCTTTTACAATTCATTTTATTTCATGACATAATTTTGAATGTCACAAATTTGTGAAATAAAATTCAAAAACACTTTCTTCGGCCTTTGACACTGATTGTCAGATTGATTTGGATCTAAAACATGTTATTCTAATCATGGAGGGGGTACTAATCCACCATATCTTCCATTGAATTGGCTTGAAACTTGCTAGCTAGACTTAAGAAATAAGAAACTGTCTTGTAACTTAAATAAAATCTTTCTAATAACTAAATGATCATTTAGTAATTTTTAAAAATTGAGTTACAAAAGCATAAAATTTTCAATAATTTAGTGACATTAAATATAATTTAACCATAATTTTAAAACAATTTAAAATAAAAATAAAATGTAATAATTAAATTAGAAAGAATCTTACCTTAAAAAACATTATTTTTCACGCCATGCTTTACCTTTAAAAGCATTGTTTTTCACGCTATGCTTTTCTAAAAAACATTTTCTTCTTTGCTTACTGTTGGCCATCTGAAAACCCTAACAATGGCCAGACTCCCACATGAAATGATCAGTGATATACTATGTCGGTTAAGTGTAAAAGATCTTCTACGCTTCAGGAGCGTTTCAAAGCCATGGTGCTCTTCCATCGACAACCCATATTTCATCAAACTCCACCTCTCCCATTCGCTCAAAACCACTACCAATCACTCTCTTATTCTCAGTCACTGGGAGGACTACTTCTTCTCCGTCGACTACGACCTATTCGAAACTACCCAAAGACTCAACCACCCATTCGGTGAACAAAGAAAAACCCTTCAAATATTGGGTTCTTGCAATGGTTTGCTGGCTCTAGTAGACGACAATGATAGAATATTTCTATGGAACCCTTCAACAAGAAAATCCCAGGTATTACCTTTCAATGAAATAGGGTTCTCATCTCCATCTTCAACTTATTATGGA
The DNA here is from genome assembly GCF_025698485.1 of Gossypium arboreum. Classification (NCBI taxonomy): domain Eukaryota; kingdom Viridiplantae; phylum Streptophyta; class Magnoliopsida; order Malvales; family Malvaceae; genus Gossypium; species Gossypium arboreum. Next base: position 140,480,731 of record NC_069077.1, on the reverse strand, counting down.
TTTGGGTACGATCCCATTTCTGATGACTACAAATTGGTTCGAATGGTCCAATCACATGGAAACAATGATGAATATTTTCATTCGGAAGCTAAGGTTTACAGCTTGAGGAGCAATTGTTGGAGAAGGATTAAGGATGTCTGCTTTTATCATAAATTCAGTCGAGAATTTGGGTTTTTGGCTAACAACGCTTTACATTGGATGGTTTTTAGAACTCCTGAATCGCGTAATAAAGAGCTTGTTGGTTTTGATCTGGGGAGCGAGGAATTCCGTTTCCTTGAATTACCGGATGGTTGTTTAGATAAGGTTTTAAGGTTTCACATAAAAGCCATGGGGGGTGACATTTGTTTGACTTCAACTTATAGGGAAACCAATGATATTGTGGTTGATGTATGGATAATGAAGGAATATGGGGTTAAACAATCTTGGTTTAAATTGATATCATGGAAGGAACCCTACTTTATGCCATGTTCTATAGTTGCAATACCTTTGGCTTTCTCAAAAGATGGTGACGAAGTTTTATTCTTCATTGGATACAAGTGGTTTAATTGGGGCAGATGGATCGACAGTTTTGTGTGGTATGATTTGGGAAGCCAAGTGGTTGAGGATGTTGTGATTAGAGGTATTCCATCTTCATTTGATGTGAGCTTGTATGTTGACAGCCTTGTTCCTCTCAATAGTAATGCTCAACAGTGAGATGCCTCCAGAGGTAAATTTTCTTTATTTAACTGCATTTTTTTATGCTCGTGGATTTGCACTTGTATGCTGCAACTTGAATTTTCAAAAATATTATTGGTTTTTATGTTATTAGGCAACATTTAACTAGTTTGTTGATTTAATTGGTCTGTATTTGTTTATGAGTCAATTGGTCTAATATCTCTCATTGAATTGATACCCTAAACATTAATTTAATTTCTTTCATTTATGCAAATATGTGTTGCATTTCACTTTATATGTTGCAATATGAATTTCCATTAATATTGGGTTTTTCTATGTTAGGGATGATTTTTTGTCCAAGAAGCTCCACTTGGTGTTATAATTAGTGAAAGGATATGAGATAATTAAATGTTAAACAAAGTTTGTTTCTTGATTACTTTAAATACAAGGATTTTCAATTTATATTAGTATTGGAGACTCGTATCATTATATTTATATTTGGATATGGTTGTAATTAATTTCAATTAATGGAAGAATTGATTTGGTTTGATTTGATAATATATTATTGGTGTTTATGTTTTTAGGTAATGTCTTTAGAATTGGATTAATAGTCGAACCGTCATGTCTTCAATTCTAATTAATGGAAGAATTGATTTGGTTTGATTTGAATCAAAGTTTATGTATTATTTTAATATTTATTCCTAATTAAAGTTGCTTGGAATTTGGATAATTTGTATATTTTTTTCATTTGAGTTGTGTGGTATGATATCTAATCAGCAAAAGGGTTGAATATGTTATGATCGGAGGTTTTCTATGGTGTTTTGAAGTGGAAAGGTTGGTTGAGGCCCCTATTGGTCCCTCTTAATCTTAGGCATCGTTTTTTGTTAAGTTATAAGTTTATTTTTCGATTATCTTGTGAGTATCATAGATGGATATATATATTTTTAATTATATTTAATTGCATTTTGTTGTTTCTCATATGGATTTGCATTATATTTCTATAGTGCAATTTTTATTGGCAATGTTCTCAAAATCGAGTTAATAGTTAAACTGGTCATGCCATCGATTCGATAAAATAAATAATTAAAAGATATCATAAAAATCAATTCAATTAGTTTTCCAATTCAATTGGTCTGTTTGTTTGTGAGTCAATCGATCTAGTGTCTCTCCTTGAATAGATATCTTGGTTTGTTTAGGTTCAAACAAACATATTGTTAGAAAAAATCATAAGAATATTTTCACATGATTAACTGATATCAGTATTTTCAATTTATGTTTTTTTTTTGTATGTATGTATTTAGAGGACCATGCCACTATATTTATATTTGGATGTGCTAGAGAAGCCCGAGCTAATCCTAAACCCTAGAAATTAATTTAATTGCATTCTTTTATGTCCATTTCTCTTTATATGTTGCAATATGAATTCCCATTTATATTGGTTTTTCTATGTTGTTAGGGATGATTTCTTCTAGAAGCATTTTTATATGATTTTCTCATTTCTATTATTTTTATGCAATTTGTATCGTAGCATATATATATATATATATATATATATAATTATAATTTAAAAATTTATAGGAATAGATAAGTAATAACATCAAAAATCGATACCTTGAAATTTAATTTAATTTAATTTCTTTCATTTATGCAAATATGTGTTGCATTTGTCTTTGTATGTTTCGATATGAATTTCCATTGATATTGGGTTTTTCTATGTTGTTAGGGATGATTTTTTGTCCAAGAAGCTTCACTTGGTGCTATAATTAGAGAAAGGATATGAGATAATTTAATGTTAAACGAAGTTTGTTTCTTGATTACTTTAAATACAAGTATTTCAATTTATAATTTTATGTATTGGAGACTCGTATCATTATATTTGTATTTGGATATGGTTGTAATGAATTCCAATTAATGGAAGAATTGGTTTGGTTTGATTTGATAATATATTATTGGTTTTTATGTTATTAGGTAATGTTTTTAGAACCGGATCAATAGTCGAACCAGTCATGTCATCAATTTCAATTAATGGAAGAATTGGTTTGGTTTGATTTGATAATATTTTATTACTTTTTATGTTATTAGGTAATGTCTTCAGAACCAAATTAATAGTTGAACCAGTCATGTCATCAATTTCAATTAATGGAAGAATTGGTTTGGTTTGATTTGAATCAAAGTTTATGTATATAATTTTGATATTAGTTTTAGTTTCAATTAATATTTTAACATGCATATATATTATGTGTATATTCTTTTAATAGATATTATGTATATATTTGCATATACCATTGTTGACTTTATATTATGTATATTTTAATATTATCTTTTTATATGTAGTATGTACATATTTTCAATATTATTATGTAAATACTTTTCATTCCTATTATTACGTATATACCTTAATATATATATACATATAGTACTATTAGTATTTTTAATATTACGTTTATGTCACTCCACTCATTATTATATGTTTGTATATATGTTCGCCTCTATTTTATGTTTAAAGCTATTGTTATCATGTTTAATATCGCATACGTTGTTATTGTTTTTTAATATTATTATCGTAGATATTATTTGTTTCGATGTATTTCTAACTCCGTTATGTTTTGTTGCCTCCCATTTTTGTATCATCTCGCTGTTCACCACTTTAAAGATTTTTATTCATGTCTTTTAATTTCAATAAATAAGGTAATGTACCGATTTAACATTAAGCCATCGATTTCATCGCTATGTTGGGTGAAATTCGTTGGCTCGTGTTAAAGACGGAACACCCTTCTAAAAAACCAAATACTAAAAATTCTCATTTTTCAATTGGATCACGAGTAAATGTCAAATTGAATTCGTACATTTAAAAATCAAGACAACACGAGTTTAATAAAGATACCAATTTTGGGCGTCGCGAGGATGCTAATACCTTCCTCGTGCATAACCGACTCCTGAACCCTATTTTTCTCTGGATTTTCGTGTAGAGCCAAGTTTGGCCTTCATTTTTGTTCAAGAATAAATTTTCTTTTCTAAAAAAGATGATTTATTAGGTGTCCGATCACACCTAGAAAAAAGATCGGTGGCGACTCCCCTTTTTAATAAAAGCGAAAGTCGATTTTCAAATTTTCAAATAATCGCCTCAACTAGCGACCAAAGCAAAATTTTTAAGTCGCTACAGCTGGCGACTCCACTGGGGACCCATTTTTGAGAGTCGAGTCGAATTAAACGCGTGTTGTCAAAATTTTCTAAATTCTTTGTTCAAATTAATATTTAGTCGTGATCCTCAAATTTTGTTTTCAAAAATCATGCATTTGCATCATGTTATAAATATTTTTCTAACTTGTTTTATCTTTTGCTTTTCAGCTGTAAGTTTTTATAGTTTTAGTTTCGTAGTTTTAAAATAAAACGTAAAGGTTTGTGAGTTTCTCCCTACACACCGTGCAGTTGCATTTTTGCATAACATGAGCTCTCTACCCGGGCTCCGTCCGCTTAAGTGGAAGTAAACACTATGCCTTCGTGAGTTAACTCGTCCCTCCGCACAGGCTAGTGAATACTTCCGGGTTACATATGACTTATGCTTTCGTGAGTTAACTTGTCCCTTCGCATAGGCATAAGTAAATGTAATCCCTTGAATTGAACTCGTGAGCCTGTGATGGGCTACGACCGAGGCTTCGTACTAGTCTTAGTAGACGATAGTGCGAACAATTCGAGTACCTGTCTAGAACCGAAATCGCATATAGTGAACCATGCGAGCCACCTAATTAGAACCATGCCGAACCTTCGTCCGTTTAGTAGTCACCAAAATAAGTGCATGGGAGGAACGCCTCTTACCTTTTGCATTACCAGGGGATTAGGTCTGTTTAATAAACTAGATCGGGTAGTTCGATTTGTTAAATTTTCCATGTTTTTTGCCTGTATTTAATTACTAATCAAGGTTGCTTGTCTTTGCCTTATTTTTTTTCATCATGCATTATAGGCATCATATTAGAAAGGTGTTGACTAGAGATCGGCTGCAAAAAAATGGGTTTCTAATGGATGAGTCAATTATACAAACAACTGAGAAGAATGCCGTGGTTCGGGACTGGTCTCTAAAAACTCAGAAAGAAAAAGAGGATAGTCTAGTGGAGGGATGTATTGCCAATCTGCCCGAGCATGTAACTGTGAATGTTCGCCAAAATAACCTTGAAGATTTGGTTCGGGTTTGGAATCAGTGGGACTCGGACACTAGGGGTATCTTCACTGAGAGGTACGGAGATATAGCCCACCTGATCACTATCAACATAGACGAGCGTTTGATTCAAGCCATGATCAGATTTTGGGATCCGGCCTACCAATATTTTACTTTCAATCAGGAAGACATGACCCCAAATATAGAAGAGTACGCTGCTTTGCTTCTTGTCGATAGTGTACAATTCTACAAGATTTATGTGAAGGAGCCCAAGTCGATGACTTTCAAGAAAAAGCTAGTAAAGTTGACTGGCTTGACCGACACATGGGCCGAGAAACAAATAAAGAAAAAGAATGAAATCAGCTGTATTCCGTGGTTTTCCCTGAGGGATTTGGTCCTAAATCATCCCGATATTTTGAAGAGAGTGAATCTGTTTGCTTTGGCCATTTACGGATTGGTCATCTTCCCAAAAGTTCTGGGACATATAGAGGTTGCAGTAGTGGACTTCTTTGAAAAGTTAAAACAAGGAATCAACCTTATCCCAACTATCCTGGCCGAAACCTTCAGATCACTAAGCAGCTGTAGGAAGAAAGGGGAAGGTCGTTTTATCGGATGCGCTTAATTACTTAATGTTTGGATTTTGAGCCACTTCTGGAAAGTAGAGCACACACCGTTCCATATGTTTTTTAAAACATTTTCCCCGTTAGAAGCTTATCTCGAGAAAGAATGGCCAAAGGAGGTCACTGAACAGCATTGGGTTTCAGTTTTTCAGAATCTTCGCACTGAAGACGTAACTTGAAGAGCCCCGTGGATACGCCCTTCGGTTCTGTTATACAAGGTAGGAAACTGAGATTGAGTGCCACTACTCAGATTATGGGGAGGAGTTGGTTATGCTCCGTTGTTAGTCCAGAGGCAGTTTTTTTCGCAACAATTCATACCCGTCACTAGAGGATTAGCACAATCTGAGTTTGCTTTCGCAGGTGAAGGTTATATGAAGAAGGTCCGAGACACCGCGAAGTCTTGGAAGAAGATTCACCTGATAGAGCTGGCTCTATACGCCGATACTATCACCCAAGATTACGACATATGGAGGAAGCAACGGGTGAACAGTCAGCAAATCTCGTCGACAAACTACACCGTCCAGAATCCTTTCTCGGAGGAAATGCCATTTGAACTAGAAATGGCAAGACAAGAATTTGAACGAGAAAAGGTCATGATGTCTCGGGACCTTAGTGCTCTTCAAGAAGAAAACTACCAATTGAAGATCGACATTCAAATTAAAAGATCTAGAGCCGAGAAAGTTCAAAGAGAAGCTAAGATCGTAAGAAATGACTTAAGAGATCTTCATCAGAAAAATAAGAAATTAAGAGGCACTATAAAGAATAGTGGGCTGGGCAAGTTATCAGCGGAATGGAAAGAAGAATTAAGCAACATCAAAGGCGGGATGGAATTCTGGAAAGGGAAAGAGAAGAAATAAGAGGGAAAAGCTACGCGGGCTATGTTAGAGCTAAGAAAGAAGAATGCAGAATACGAAACTGTGTCTACCGAATTAATAGCTAGTCGATCTGAACGTCGAGAGCTGAGAGAGAAAATACAGGAATTAGAAGAGACGCTGCAAGCTCATCAACAACAACTAGATACCCTCCTAGTAGCCTTGCAAGAAAAGAATACTCAATATGACAGAGATACTCGGGCCTACGGAAGAACCCTCTATGAAAAGGACGAGAAATTGAGCTATTTGATCAATGAAATTCGTGAGGTAGCCATGCACGTGATACAACTATCAGAAGAAATTGAAACTCTCATTTGCCAATTCCCTCCAAGCCGAAGATCAAACATATCAGAATTCTTAGCACGAGTAAAAAAATATGGCGGTATAGCTAGGAAGTTTGTGTAATGGCTGAATCAAAAATGGCAAAGTATTTTGTAATGGACTCTTTTGATAAATGAAATGCCTAAATAGGGGCCGTCTTGAAATCAACACTAAATTCCTGCATATTCATTCATGACTAACATTCATTTGACATTTATGCATTCATTCATTCGTTGCATATCCCATAATCGTTCGCTGAGGTTAAAACATACAATTCGCAGTTGTAATACCATAAGACTGGAACCACGTCATTTGTATAAGACACACCGACAAGCTAGAGTAATGGAGGCTGAATTCAATGAAAGGATTGAAATGATGGAAAGAATCCAAATGAAATTACAAGAGCAGTTGGCCAAGTCGCAGCAAGAGATAAGAGACTTAATGGTGAGATCTCGAGAAGAATCGCTCGAATAGAAGGATCAAATGGCCAAGATAATGGAAATGATGTCAGCTTTAGTTAAGGGAAAGGGACCCATGCAGAGCCCTGACGTCGAGGAACCTCGGTCAAGAGTTAATCACAATCTAGATCCACTCTATCCCCCAAGATTCACTTCGTCGCACGCCCACACAACACAAAGAGGGTATACCCAATGGGAACCTACAGACCTGGAGCAACGGCTGGTGCCACCTACTCATTTAGGGCAAGGAATATTTATATCAAATCCTGGAGCTAATCCTGCCAATCCAATTGTTCCAGATTTGGATGATCCAGCAGAAATAGCCAGGTTGAAAATTGATGATCACGAGGCTCAAGAAAAGTATAGGAGCTTGGAGGAAAGACTTAAGGCAATAGAAGGCACTGAAGTCTTCTCTGCACTAGGTGCTAAAGAACTCAGTTTGGTACCCGATCTAATTCTGCCTCCGAAGTTCAAGGTGCCTGATTTTGAAAAGTACGATGGGACAAGATGTCCAAAAGCGCATCTTGTCATGTTTTTCCAGAAAATGACCGGTTATGTGAACGAAGATAAGCTACTCATACATTGTTTTCAGGATAGTTTAGTAGGATCGACTCTTCGGTGGTACAACCAGCTTAGTAGGGAAAAGATCCGATCCTGGAAGGACTTGGCGTCAGCATTCTGTGAGCAGTGCAAGCATGTATCGGATATGGTGCCTGATCGAATGACTCTACAAATGATAGAAAAGAAACCAGCAGAAACCTTTAGGCAATATGCTCGAAGGTGGAGAGATATCTCGGCTCAAGTAGAACCACCACTGACTAAGACTGAGATAACAGTCATTTTCATCAATACTCTAAGAGCACCATTCTATGACAAGCTGGTAGGAAGTGATACGAAGGATTTTTCGGATATCGTAATATTCGGAGAACTTATTGAGAATGCCATCAAAAGTGGGAGGATGGAAGGTTCAAAAAGTTCAAAAAGGGCAGTACTCATGAGGAAGAAAGAGCCAAAAGCCTACATTGTGGGAACTGGAAGCCGTTATACTCCCAATTTATTCCCAAATCAACCCTGACCTCAATATCACCCATCTCCAAATGTCTATTTCCCTCATCAAAACCCTTACTATCAAACACCACCTCCTTACCCATCCTACCCTGTATATGCCACGAACAACCAAAGACCAGTCACTGCGTTCCCACGAAATACTATACCCTCCCAAGGCTAGCCTAAAAATGAACAAAGATCAGTAAGACCCAATCCTGAGAAGCCGTAATTTACTCCTATTCCTGTGTCGTATGGAGAACTGTACCCAAAACTCTTGGATAAGCAATTAATATCTCCCCATTACATGGCACCACTTAAGCCTCCATACCCGAAATGGTACGATCCAAACGCTAGTTGTGCATACCATGCCGGGAACCAGGGGCACTCTACGGAGAATTGCCTTGCCTTCAAAAAGAGAGTTTAAGGACTCATCGATGCCAGCATTCTACGATTTGATGGTGCCGGCAATACGGTTGAGAACCCGTTCCCTAACCATACCAAAGGAAATGTGAGCACAGTGGGGAAAGAAGACGAATGGCAAGTTAGAAGATGTGTTTCAGAAATAAGGACGCCTCTGCAGAAAATCTGGGAGGTACTGGTTAAGAAGGGATTGCTCTGTCGCCCCGATAGAAATCTCAGAGAAGGAGGTCAAGGTTTTTACGATTTCTATAGAATTGTAGGGCACGACATTCAGTCCTGACCTTTCACACATTACAATATAAAGGATTAGTCAATCAAATAATAGATAGGAAATGGGTTGGCTTGAAAATAAATGAATTGCTTGTCGTAGAATATTATTCTCGTCAGACTTAAACCTAACTAAAATAACAAAACAAGGGTTCTGCCCCCTTTTCACCTATATGACATGACCGATCAATAGAAATACTCCAACACTCCACCTTTGTCATATATTCCATACATCACACTAGATAGATATCATATTTATGGAATACGATTCACTTTCAAGATGCCTTGGTGGTGAAATAGTAGACACGCGAGACTCAAAATCTCGTGCTAAAAAGCGTGGAGGTTCGAGTCCTCTTCAAGGCATAATATTGAGAATGCTCATTAAATTGGAATAAGTTCGGCAGCGGATCACGAGATCTTGGGGATCTTCTCTATCTAATGAATGGGGAGTCCGCTTTGAAATCGTTCGCCCTGCACCCACCCCCGAGTATATGCTTCAACAGGAATCACGCACACAAGGGTAGATTGATACAATATATACCTTGGGATGGATGTAAAGCTAAGCAAATTACTTCCGCTCCAAGAACAGAAGATTGTGTTGGTTGTAAGAGATGTGAATCCGCTTGTCCAACGGATTTCTTGAGCGTTCGAGTTTATTTTTATAGCATAAAACAACTCGAAGTATGGTTCTAGCTTATTGATACGGTCCAGAAAACCCTAGTTGAATACATTTTGAATCCATTTGATTTTTTTTACTGAAAAACCCGTGCTAAAAAAAACCTTTTTGAGCACGAGTTTTTCTGGTCCAAGTGTATCTTGTCTTTACCACGAATTATTTTCCTTGGTTAGCAATAATTGTATTTTTACCAATATCTGCAGGTTCTTTACTTTTCTTTCTTCCTCATAAAGGAAATAAGCTAATTAAGTGGTATACAATATGTATATGCATTCTCGAACTCCTTCTCACAACTTATGCATTTTCTTATCATTTCCGATTGGACGATCCATTAATCCAGCTGGCGAAAGATTATAAATGGAATTTTTTTTTTATTTTTATTGGAGATTGGGAATAGATGGACTTTTTATAGGGCCCATTTTACTGACAGGATTTATCACCACTTTAGCAACTTTGGCGGCTTGGCCAGTTACTCGAGATTCGCGATTATTTCATTTCTGATGCTAGCAATGTACATGAGTTAAATAGGATCATTTTCTTCTCGAGACCTTTTACTTTTTTTCATCATGTGGGAGTTCAATTAATTCCGTTTATCTACTTCTATCCATGTGGGGAAAGAACGTCGTATTCGGCTACAAAATTTATTTTGTACACCGAGGGTTCCGTTTTCTATTAATAGGAGTTTTGGGTCTCGGTTTATACGGTTCTAATGAACCAAAATTAAATTTTGAAACATTTGCTAATCAATCATATCCTGTCGCACTAGAAATAATATTCTATATTGGATTTCTTATTGCTTTTACTGTCAAATCGCCGATTATACCCTTACATACGTGGTTACCGGATACCCACGGGGAGGCCCATTACAGTACTTGTATGCTTCTAGACGGAATTTTATTAAAAATGGATACAAAGAATTCTAATTTACTTAACTTGTATGCATCTTTCTATATCTCCCAAAAATTTTATTTTTACTAATAATCCCTGTTCTTGGATCAGATTCTAACGAATCGAATCTTTCGACAATTTGTAATAAACTCTTTCTTTATTAAATTCAAAAATGCAAATTAGAAGACAAGAACAATAGAATAATAAGAAAAGTAAGAATAAAGTAAGATAATAAAGAAAGTGGATTATCTTATCATATACATCTATTTTATTTGATTTAAAACGATTCCATTAGTAATGAGGATTCGGAATATCACACATTGATCAATCAAAGAGAGATTCAACAACTAAAAGAAAGATTGATTCTTTGGGATCCTTCCTTTCTTCAAACGGAACGAACGTAGATAGAATCAGACCGATTCCCTAAGTGCCTTTCTGGATATTCCTCAATGTCCTGGTTATTCACAGAACGTGAGAAGCGGATGAATAATCATCAGCTTCCGGAAGAAATCGAAGAATTTTTTGGGAATCCTACAAAATCCATTTGTTCTTTTTTCTCTGATAGATGGCCAGATGAAGTTATTTTTAAAACAAAACGATCGATCTTTTGATGTCATTATTTATCTATTCCTATAGATTTTATAAATTATAATTATATATATACTACAATACAAATTGCATAAAAAATGAATAGAGATGGGAAAATCGCATAAAATGCTTCTATTCTAGAACAAAAAAACAATATGATATAAGCCCTTTTTTTATTTATATTCCATACACTATCCAGGAAAAAAAAAGAGAAGAATTTGTATTTAATTTATTGGTACCTTTCTTTTTTATATCTCCATTCAAATCTATAGGATAGAATAGGATCTATATCTATTATGATATATAAATCGAATTGATGAAATAAAAAAAACGCAAAAAAAGTCTTTTGTTTCTCCGGAGTCCCAAAAGCAAGCATGACATCATTATGGACATAAAGTCCCAAAGTATGGAATCCCAGAAAGAGGCTGGCCCAACTTAAATAGGATATGATAGCTTCTTTATGGTCTAACATTCTTGCCAATACATTATCCTCATTCTATTCTGGATTGTAATCTCTAATAAAAAATATAGCTCCGTGGGCAAAAGCTCCTGTCATGATGAATCCTGCGATGTATTGGTGATGGGTATATAACGCAGCTTGAGTAGTAAAGTCTTGTGCTATGAACGCATAAGCAAGTAAAGAGTACATGTGTTGAGCTACCAAAGACGTAATAACCCCTAAAGAAGCTAGAGCAAGGCCTAATTGAAAATGAATCAATTATTGATTGTGTCATAAAGACCCTTATGCCCCGCCCCAATCGTCCTCCGGAGGAATATGTGCTTCTAAAAGATCTTTTATCTCGTGACCAATTCGAAGTTAGTTCTATACATCGACCGCTATTAGGAAAAGAATTGCAATAGCTAAATGATGGTGTGCAATATCACCAACTATAACGAATCTTTTATCCTCTTATCTTAAATACATTGCCTCAGGCGGATAGCGGAATCGAACCGCGTCTTTTCCTTGGCAAAGAGAAATTTTACCATTCGACTATATCCGCATTTTAGTTCTTGATTCTTGATACGAAAGAATATTTGGTCGAGCTAGGATGAGATACTTTCTTCATTCGTAGGCGATTTTATCAAATTCCACTACTAAACCAATTAACAATCGAAATTATATAACATTCAAATGTTTATCAATTAATCAAATTACAAGTTATTAGCAATTAATATTAATTTATATTATTTTTATTAATATTAAGTAATTAATAATATTTATATTAATATATTTCGATTTATAAATCTATATTTCTATATTATAGGACTTATTCTATCTCTTTTAGAAGATACTATGCCGCCACTTGGACTCGAACCGAGATGCTCTAGCACTGCTTCTTAAGATCAACGTGTCTACCGATTTCATCATAGTGGCTTGCTCGAAATCATAATAACCCATTTTTTAGTCAATCGTCGAGATTGAAGGTGAAGGGGTCAATTCAATGTAAAATGTCAAATTTGTTAGGAAGCATTTAATTTTTTATTGATAAATAACAACTCGTTGAAATAGCAATTTGAAGGTTCAAAAGGAATCTTTAGTATTTATTGTATCATTTTATTTATTTAATTATCCTTTCTATTTAATTAGGTCGTCAATAGAGATTTTTAGTTTGTGTTTTCCTAAAAGAGTACTCCTTTATTGTAACTAAACTAACTAGTTGTAACTTCAATTCATAGATAAAATTCAACAAAACAAAAAAGGGTTCTTTATCATTTTCATTTTTTAATGATTCATTTCTCATTCTTTTGTATGATTTTTATGAATCTATAAAAAACTATAAAAAAATGCTTATTAATTGACTGAATAAATGAATGAAAAAAAATGATTTTTAGAGATCACAATTGCAACACCACACCCAACGGTTTCAAAAGATTTATGTAATTTTTGTATTAATCGTTAGCATTTTGCGTTTGTTTTAAGGATTTATCAAACCAACTAGATATTGGGTTGTACCCGTTACGTTATATAAAAAGCGTTTCGATTCCTGTCATAATTGTACCATACTTCAAAAAAGTATTTCGAATTCGAAAAACTAAAGTAGAGGAAGGGAATCAGTAAATCTTGATATGGGAGCCCCCCTTACTAATGGAGTGCTACTAGAGGAGTCTTGAATTAGATTGGATAACGGGAGTGTCTAATTAACTAATGAATGGTTGTAGAAGGTTGGAAGATACTTTGTATATAGACGGATGAAAGTCTCTGAGTGTTCAGGCATCCAATTAATATTATAATGGATAGATAATTGGCTTTTACTTAATAAAATTCTGTGGAAAACCGTATTCGATGAAAGTCGTATGTACGGCTTGGAGGGAGATCTTTCATATCTTTCGAGATCCACCCTACAATATGGGGTCAAAAAGCCAAAATAAATGATTTTAGCCCTTATAAAAAGAAAATGGATTCTTGAACCCTTTCACGCTCATGCCACGCCGAGGTACTGCAGAAGAAAAACGCAAAATCCGATCCAATTTATTGTAATCGATTAGTTAACATGTTGGTTAACCGTATTCAAACACGGAAAAAATCATTGGCTTATCAAATTATCTATCGAGCCTTGAAAAAGATTCAACAAAAGACGAAACAAATCCACTATCTGCTTTTACGTCAAGCAATACGTGGAGTAACTCCCGATATAGCGATAAAAGCAAGACGTGTAGGCGGATCGACTCATCAAGTTCCCATTGAAATAGGATCCACACAAGGAAAAGCACTTGCCATTCGTTGGTTATTAGGGGCATCCCGAAAACGTCCGGGTCGAAATATGGCTTTCAAATTAAGTTCCGAATTAGTGGATGCTGCCAAAGGGAGTGGCGATGCCATATGCAAAAAGGAAGAGACTCATAGAATGGCAGAGGCAAATAGAGCTTTTGCACATTTTCGTTAATCCATGAACATGATCGATATAAACACAGAGATTCATGGATCCATACATCTCGATCGGAAAAGAATAAACAAACTCAAATAATTTGTTTTTCTTTTAAGTTCTAGGACATCCTATGATTTATATCATACTTTTTGGGGGGGAATTCTTTGTATTTTTATCGATGTATCTAACTTATTGTAAATAGAAATTATTGTAATATGTAATAATAAATAATAACTGATATTTTCAAAATATTACTATAATGAAAAAAGAATTCTTTTGTTTTTCATTATAGTAACTCGACGAGATCATTTGATTACTTCTAACTTCAAAATTTGAATATTTTTGAAATAGTTGTGAAAGATTAAAAAATTAAGAATAGAAAATTCCAGTTAACTTTGTAATCTCTCGATTTTTTTATTGCTCCTTTTCAATCAAAAGAGATAAGAGCCGGTGAATCAGAAACGATTAATTAAGAAAGAATAACAAAAAAGTTTTTATGGAGCATGCATATCAATATTCATGGATCATACCTTTTGTTCCACTTCCCATTCCTGTTTTAATAGAAATGGGACTCCTACTTTTTTCGACGGCAACAAAAAATCTTCGTCGTATGTGGGCTTTTCCCAATATTTTATTGTTAAGTATAATTATGATTTTTTTTTTTAGCTAAGGTACCTGTATTAATCAAATAAATGAATTTCGTTCTATTCTGATAAGCCAATTATGATTGGCCTTGAAACAATTCATTGCATTGATATTTATCAAACCCAATACCAATAAAACCATTTTACCCTCTACACGTTAAGTAAATTAGAATTCTCATTCCTGAGAGCTACTAGTCACTATGAGTCTACTGCATATACTTATATATATATATATATAAATAGATCTTATCCGTCTACTAATTCATTCAGTAATTGAATCGAACCGCCCTTTTAACTCGGTGAGTAAATGCCATGGTAAGGCGTAAGTCATCGGTTCAAATCCGATAAGGGGCTTTTGACTTTTTTTTTCATAAAACTCCTATGAAATGGTAGTACGACTGGATCATCTCCTTTTCAGGGAGAGCTAATGCTTGTTGGGTATTTTGGTTTGACACAGCTTCACACCCAAAAAGAAGAGAGCTACGTCTGAATTAAACTTGGAGATGGAAGCCTTCTTTCGTTTCTCGACGGTGAAGTAAGACCAAGCCCATGAGCTTATTATCCTAGGTCGAACAAGTTGATAGGATCCCTTTACGCCCGGGTCCCTCCCATGTGGCGACATGGAGGCGTAAAAGGAAAGAGAGGATGGGGTTTCTCTCGCTTTTGGCATAGCGGGCCCCAATGGAGGCCCGCACGACGGCTATTAGCTCGGTGGTAGAGCTACCGATAATTACGTCGTTATGCAGGGGTGTGACGGCTCTCACCACATGGATAGTTCAATGTGCTCATCACCGACCACGAGATGTGGATCATCCAAGGCACATTAGCATGGCGTACTTCTCCTGTTCGAACCGGGTTTGAAACCAAACTTCTCCTCAGGAGATTACTGCAAAATATGATGGATAATAAGGGGATTGGGATTTTTTTAAAGGCGAAGAGGCTGATAGAGGAGAAATATGCGCCTCTGACAATCAATCGTCAGGTTTCCCGTATAGCGCTGACCGACCATTAATAATTTCTTACGACGCGAAGAAGGAGTCGGTGAAACCAAAAGTGATAATCAAAGTACCATCTTCTTTCCCTTATAAGAACGATAAAATAGTACTATAAAAGTACGATGTCAACATCGTCACACCTGAAGGTGAAAAGCCCGAAGCCGCAACCGAAAATGTTGGAAAAGTAGGTCATTTCACCCGCAGTGGGAGGTGTTATTCTAAAGAAGTCGAGTCGGTAAAGAAAAATAGTGACTTGAAACAGAAAGGAAAAGCACCGATGCACGTGACCGAAGATGAGCAGGAAACTCCACCCGTGTAAGAAACTAAAAAGCCTGTGGATGAGGAGGAAGCACAGGAGTTCTTGAAATTTATCAAGCACAGTGAATACAATGTGGTGGAATAATTGAATAAGCAACCAGCACGAATCTCGATTTTATCTCTACTGTTAAATTTAGAGCCACACCGGAACGCTTTGCTGAAGCTGTTAAATTAAGCTTATGTAGAAAATAACATATCTGTTGAGAAACTTGATAGGTGGGTGAATAATCTGAACGCTGACAATTTTATCTCTTTTAGTGATGATGAGATACCGCCAAACGGTAGAGGCTCAGTGAAAACACTGCATATTACGACCCGCTGCAATGGCTACATAATACCGAACGTGCTCATCGATAACGGGTCGGCACTCAATGTCATACTTTTGGCCACGCTTTCCAGGATTCCTATGGATCTGTCCTATCTAAGACCTTGTCATTCCACAGTAAGGGCATTCGATGGGATAAGACGAAAAGTCATGGGAAAGATTGAGAACCCTCTGGAAGTGGGCCCTTATATATACGATGTTGATTTTCAAGTCATGGACATTACACCATCATACAATTGCCTCTTGGGAAGACCTTGGATCCATTCCACTGGAGCAGTCCCGTCATCCCTCCACCAAAAAATGAAATTTATCATGGATGGCTGTTTGGTCACAGTCGAGGGTGAAAAAGACATTGTCGCATCTATCTCTGTTGATGCGCCGTACCTTGAAGTAAGTAAAGACGCAGTGGAATGTTCCTTTCGATCTCTCGAATTTGTCAACGCCACATTTGTACCCGAAGGAAATAGAATTCCCGTGCCTAAGCTGTTAAGAAATACCAGGATGGGAATCAAGCTAACTGTAGGAAGGGGAGCTCGAGCGAGAAAAGGTTTAGGGAGATATCTGCAAGAAATAGTCAGGGCTCTAAAGCCAGTGCACCACAAGGCTCGATACGGTTTGGGGTTCCAGCTGGACATACTTAAATGAAGAAAACAATGGAAGAAAGACCAAGAAAGAAGGATCGCAAGAACCTTAGGCCGAGAAATAGAATAAGAGCCCATAACATACCCTCCTTTGTCAAAAACATTTACATCTGTAGGAATGATATACCCCGGACAAGATAATCCACGAAGCACGCTGTTATTAATTGAAAGAGGTCTTCAGAATGTCAGTATAAATGTCATTGACAAAGGAAGTGAGGCAGTTAAAGATGTTTCAACGATACGCCCTTGTCCTCCTGGATTCGTTTTGAATAATTGGACTGCTGTGGATCTCCTTGTAGTTTCTAAGTCTTCTCCAGAGTAATGCTCAATGTTAACACTCTTCTTTTTGTGTACCCCTAAGTAATAGAGGGATTCTTTTGTAAGAGCTTATGATTTGCTCTTTATCATTTAAATGAACATTAATGAATATGCATTTTGTCATGGTCTTTTCATTATCATTAACTTCATAATTTTTTCCTCTCCTCACAACCTATCATTGCATATATCTCACATCATGCCATTATGCTTGTTGGTCCCAATACTTTGATGCTCCTCTATAGTTTTCTTTTCCATTCAACATTTAGGTACTCAGATATCAACGATATGAACAAACCCGTTACAAATCTTAAAATCAATTTCAAGAAGGCTATTTGTTTAGGAGAGTTCGAAGCTGAGGAAAATGTTAAAGACTATGTCTCATCTCTTGACTTACTAAGAATGGTATAACAAGAAAATAAACAGATTCTACCTCATCAAGAATCTGTCAAGATAGTAAACTTGGGAAATGAAGAAAAGAGGCAAGAAGTGAAGATTGGAACCTCCATTTCAGATAACACCAAACATGATTTGATCACTTTGCTTCATGAGTACAAAGATGTATTTGCATAGTCGCATCAGGACATGCCAGGATTGGATGAGGACGTAGTAGTTCATAGACTCCCACTGAAACCAGAATGCAAACCCATTCAACAGAAGATAAGACGAATGAGACCTGAAATGCTGTTAAAGATAAAAGAAGAAGTTAAGAAACAATTTGATGCTGGCTTCCTACAAGTCTCCATGTAACACCCCAATTTTCGAGAATTTTGTGAATGTTGGCATAGGTTTAATTATGTTAGTGGGCCTCTAGAAGGCCCAAGCTTAAGATAGAACCCGACAATTTTAGTTAATTTTTGTTCCATAAGAAAAAATGGGTGAAATTATGAAATAGGACCTATGTGAAAATGTTTGAAAATGCTATAGGCTAAATTGAAGTGACCAAATAAATAGGAGTGCAAAATAGGAGGATTTGCATGACAAACCTCCCATTTTACATGAAGTAGCCAGCCATCATGTTGTTGTAGACAAAATGTACACTTGATATCCATAATTTATGGTACAAATTGATACAAATTGATAATAGGTTAGGTAAATGTTCCATGATAATGGGTTAGGTAAATGTTCCATGATAATGGGTTAGGTAAATGTTTCATGATAAGAATTTCATGTCTTTTGTATTAAAGAATTAAATGGATGAAATATGAAGTTTTATTAAAAGAAAAAGGGGTGAAAAGAACAAAGTTTTGTCCATCTTTCTTTATCATAGCTGAAAGTTAGAGAAGAGAAAGGAGAGGAGAAAGCTCTTGAGTGTTCGGTCACTTGGGGAAGAAAATTCAAGGTAAGTTCATGGCAGTATGCTTCTATCTTGATGTTCATGAGTTTTTCTTGATTCTACCTTAACTCTTGAAGCATATTTTGGTTTTTAGTTGTGTTGTGAGCAGTTAGTCATGAATTAAAATGAAGGAAATGGTTGTTATTTCATGTTCTTTTGATGAAAAATGGAAGATAGGTGAAGTTGAGCCAAACAAATGAGCATACATGTGCCTTAGATGCTAAGGGGAAAATCGGCTAACATGTTGTGCTTTAAAATGATGAAATGGAGATTATACTTAAGTAAAATCATAGATATGTGATGATTGATTGGTGATATACATGTTTAAATAACAAGCATACAAGTTAGGTGTGAAAGAGTGATTTGGTAATAAATCTGCTTGAGACAGCAGCAGTAACGTGACTTTGGAAAATAACCATAAATTGTGGGAGATGAGTTAGAAGCTGCATAAATTATGTAATTAAAGCTTAATGAGTCTAGTTTCAAATGGAATAAACGGGAAAATATTTTGAATTCTGTACAATGAGAAATTTGATTCGTAATGAAGAGTGGTCAGATTAGTCAAACAGTGAAACATGGGAAACTTTAAGAAAAATCTGGTATTGATTGGTCATACCAAAAATTCTTAAAATTTTATGGATAGAAGATATATGAGTCTATTTTCAGGGAAAATTAACGGCACTTGATTTGGAGTTTCGTAGCTCTAGTTATAAATAATTTAGTGACTGTTGCTCAGGAAGATAGCTTGCAGTGAAATTATGATTATGTGGTAAACATTGACAAAAATTTGTTAATGAGTTGCTTATTGTTTTCTTATAACCTTACTATGATCTGTAGGTGTGGTTGACCGAATATTGTAAGGGGTTAATACGTAGTTCGTGTAACGCCCCAATTTTCGGGAATCCTGTGAATGTTGGCATAGGTTTAATTATGTTAGTGGGCCTCTAGAAAGCCCAAACTTAAGATAGAACCCGACAATTTTAGTTAATTTTTGTTCCATAAGAAAAAGGGGGTGAAATTATGAAATAGGACCTATGTGAAAATGTTTGAAAATGCTATAGATTAAATTGAAGTGGCGAAATAAATAGGAGTGCAAAATAGGAGGATTTGCATGACAAACCTCCCATTTTACATGAAGTGGCCAGCCATCATGTTGTTGTAGACAAATGAACACTTGATATCCATAATTTATGGTACAAATTGATACAAATTAATAATAGGTTAGGTAAATGCTTCATAATAATAGGTTAGGTAAGTGTTCCATGATAATAGGTTAGGTAAATGTTCCATGATAATAGGTTAGGTAAATGTTTCATGATAATGGGTTAGGTAAATGTTTCATGATAAGAATTTCATGTCTTTTGTATTAAAGAATTAAATGGATGAAATATGAAGTTTTATTAAAAGAAAAAGGGGTGAAAAGAACAAAGTTTTGTCCATCTTTGTTCATCATAGCTGAAAGTTAGAGAAGAGAAAAGAGAGGAGAAAACTCTTGAGTATTTGGTCATTAGGAGGAGGAAAATTGAAGGTAAGTTCTTGGTACCTTGCTTCTATCTTGAGGTTCATGAGTTCTTCTTGATTCTACCTTAACTCTTGAAGTATATTTTGATTTTTAGTTGTGTTGTGAGCATTTGGTCATGAATTAAAATGAAGGAAATGGTTGTTGTTTCATGTTCTTTTGATGAAAAATGGAAGATATGTGAAGTTGAGCCAAACAAATAAGCATGCATGTGCCTTAGATGCTAAAGGGAAAATCGGCTAACATGTTGTGCTTTAAAATGATGAAATGGAGATTATGCTTAAGTAAAATCATAGATATGTGATGATTGATTGGTGATATACATGTTTAAATAACAAGCATGCAAGTTAGGTGTGAAAGAGTGATTTGGTGATAAATCTGCTTGGGACAGCAGCAGTAACGTGACTTTGGAAAATCACCATAAATTGTGGGAGATGAGTTAGAAGCTGCATAAATTATGTAATTAAAGCTTGTTGAGTCTAATTTCAAATGAAATAAACGAGAACATATTTTGAATTCTGTACAATGAGAAATTTGATTCGTAATGAAGAGTGGTCAGATTAGTCAAACAGTGAAACATGGGAAACTTTAAGAAAAATCTGGTATTGATTGGCCATACCAAAATTCTGAAAATTTTATGGATAAAATATATATAAGTCTATTTTCAGGAAAATTAACGGCACTTGATTTGGAGTTTCGTAGCTCTAGTTATAAATAATTTAGTGACTATTGCTCAGGAAGACAGCTTGCAGTGAAATTATGATTATATGGTAAACATTGACAAAAATTTGTTAATGAGTTGCTTATTGTTTTCTTTTAAGCTTACTATGATCTGTAGGTATGGTTGGCGAATATTGTAAGGGATTAATACGTAGTTCAGATTTGAATAGTTAGATTAACGTGTTAGTAATCCAATTGTAGGCGGTTCGTGTGTGGATCTCACAAGATATCGTCACAAACAGTGTGTAACTAACACCCTCTTTCTTAGTCTAGATCGGCAAAAGCCGAAAAGCCAAATGCCGAAAACCGTATTTTGTAGATTTATGAAAAGTAATGCTCGTGAGGTAAATCGATTAATGTTTTTGGTAAGCTGCAATGTTTGGACCGCAAAGTGCATGATTTCGTGTCCTCGATATTTTTGGGCTTAATGGGCCAAAATTGGAATGATGGGCCAACGGCCCAATTCGTAAGAACCCTCGACGTGATTCGTTAGTACATGAAAAGTAGGAATATGCATGAAAAACCCTAAAATAGATAAATTATGAAATACCTTTAAAAGTAGAAAATTTACAGCTTACCCCTAGTAGCTAAATTACCAAATACCCCTAGGGTTAAATTGACCTAAATGCATGTTTGATCGTTGTTATTTATCGCATGCCATGTTGTTATTATCTGATGCTTGGGATTGGGATATTGACGGAGGAAGTCTTGAAAGTGGCTTGTCCATGTATTGGAGGCTTTGCCTCAATTCTTTGATCGTTAATCGAGCAAAGCAAGGTCAAGAATCGTGGAGTGTTAAATGGGTGGGTTGAGTTATTTCCCACATGGAGTGTATGGCTGGTACGGGTGGAGTGTAGTGGTTGGTGGGTTGAGTAGTCTCCCAAATGGGCTTGCATATGTTTACCGATGTTGCATGTATTTTGAAATGGGCCTATGAGCCATCTTGTTATCTCAATAAGGGGCTAAGGCCCGTTTATTGTAATCTGAAAAGGGCTCGCCCAAGACCATCATACTGAATGGGCTTAGGCCCAATGGGCTTGAGCTGACTTGGACTTTGAATGGGTTTTCCTACACACCGAGTTTCCCCAAACTCACCCTTTTATTTTCATCCACGCAGAAATCCCCAACCATAGTGGGCTTGGAGTCGTGAGGGAATTCTGAGTGGCCACCCGCTCGAAAGTTTGATTTTCTTCCGTAAACCGGACATCCTTTTAATTACGTTTGAGGTTTTGGGCTTTTAAATGTAATAAGGTCGCTTATTTATTTTTGATGGTTTTAATATGTATTACTAAGATAGGTATTACTTATTTTAACTGTTGAAACCGGATAGCTTTAGGTAGCGTTTTCAAAAACAACAGTTGATTTCAAAATAACACGACAACAAGCAAAGCTTTCGCAATGAAAGTATTTTCCAAAATTAATCACTTTTCCTAAAATGACTTAATCAAATCGGTTTCCTAGAAATATCCATGACGTTAAGGTGTGGCAATGACAAGATGCATGTCTAGGATTGGATCCGAAGGAGCTTGGTATTTAGCGATCCGATGGACTCACCACCTCTTTTCCGATTTCCTACCGTGCATGACTTCCATTCACTTTAACCCTTAATGAATTAATCTTTTGAACATTAAGTACGATTTTCGGACTTAGAATGGATTTTTTTTTAACGTTTTTTATGTGGCATGCCCGATCCGGCCATAACTTCTGGGCCGGGTTTGGGGTGCTACATTTAGTGGTATCAGAGCCTAGGTTGCAACAACTCGGCTGTGGAATGGGTTTACAAAAACAAAGATTTTCAAAAACGAAAATTTTATAAAGATTACGAAAAACTCGGTTTTCAAAATTTAGATCTTTTGAAGGTGGCACCAAATCTCCTACCAAGTCTGTAAGTATTACTCTAAACTCTTCGAATATTTTTCAATTATCTGCATCTTCAAACCCTACTAGGATACTCTAGATAGGAAGATTCAAACCATAGGAAAATCGATAAGAGATCAAACTATAGCTAGACTTGATTCTGCGAAAACAAACTTTGAATTACTGTCTAATTCATAAAACATCTGTAATAAACACTGGAATATTGAATTGATGCATAAAAATTCGTAATCAAGATAAATCGATATGAGTACGAGAGCTACTCGGGGAAAAGGCAGTGGTCAAGGCCGAGGTAGTACTCAAGCTGGATCTTCGTCTTCTGAACACATACCCACTGGTGTAGCACGACCACCACTGACGGATGAGAATGGGCCTTATGATAGAGCCATCGAGGATGATGCCCTGTCACAGGCAATGTTTCGTGTTCTGGAAAGGGTTGCCGGAGCAAGTTCGGGCAACGAAATTTAGGGATCTATTTCTGAATGACTTCGGGACCAACGGAGCGGAGATCTTTATAGGTGCGTCTGGTATAGCCTCGAATGTGACGGAATATTGGTTGGAGGCCACAGAATGAATTATGGACAACTTGGACTGCTCTGAGGAGATTGTGAGTGGGGTATCTGTACTAAGTCATTTGAGTTACTCGGTTAGGGTAGACAAACTGTATAGGAATGTACCCTTAGAAACTCAAGGTAAGATTTTCCCTGGAGATCTGATGGAGTTACCATTCGGAGAGTTTGATCTCATTTTAGGAATGGACTGGCTTGTTAAGCATAAAGTGACTCTGGATTGTGCTGCTAAACGAATGGTGTTAAGGACCACAAAGGATGAGGAGGTTATGGTGATAGGTGAGCGAAGGGATTATTTGTCCAATGTGGTGTCGGCATTAAGAGCCGAAAAGTGGATTCGGAAAGGTTGTGAGGTCTATTTGGCATTTGTAAGTCGATCGGAAGAGGAGGGACCGACGATGGATAAGGTTAGGACCGTAAAGGAGTTCCAAGATGTTTTTCTGAGGAGCTTCGGGATTACCTCTGAATCGAGAAGTTGAGTTTGGAATAGACTTGTTGCCTGGAATGGCGCCTGTGTCTATCACACCGTATAGGATGGCACCGAAGGAGTTAGTAGAGTTAAATGCTCAAATTCAAGAGTTGTTGGATAGGGACTTCATTAGGCCAAGCGTGTCTCCATGGGGAGCACCGGTGCTATTCGTGAAAAAGAAGGATGGTACGATGCAGATGTGCATTGATTATCGCCAGTTGAACAAACTGACGATTAAGAATAAGTATCCACTGCCAATGATTGACGAGCTATTCGACTTGCTTAGAGGAGCTTCTGTATTTTCCAAGATCGACCTTCGATCTGGATATCATCAGTTAAGGGTCAAGGAGGCAGATATCCAAAAGATGACATTCAGGACTCGATATGGTCATTACGAGTTTCTGGTTATGCCATTTGGACTAATGAACGCTCCTGCAGCATTTATGGATCTGATGAATCGTGTGTTCCAACCATTTTTGGATCAGTTCGTAGTCGTCTTTATTGACGATATTCTAGTATATTCAAACTGAAGCGAAACATGATGAGCATCTCCGTATAGTCTTGTAAGTATTAAGGAGAAGGAACTCTTTGCGAAGTTCAAGAAGTGTGAATTTTGGTTGAGGGAGGTAACCTTCTTAGGGCATGTGGTCTCTCGAGAGGGATTAAGGTGGACCCTCGAAAAATTGAAGCGATTTTGGAGTGGAAGCCGCCTAGGTCGGTGTCGAAATACGGAGTTTTCTAGGACCGGCAGGATATTCTGAAGGTTTGTGAAAGGTTTTTCGTGATGACAGACTTTGACAAAACTCATAAGGAAATGAGTACCGTTTGTATGGACTAAGAAGCGGCAGGAAGCTTTTGAGAAGTTGAAGAAAGTTCATTGAAGCACTGAGTTGATTCAGTAGAGTCCGGGAAGGATTTTAGTGTGTACAAGGACGCATCACACGTGGGTTTGGGCTGCGTGTTAATGCAAGAGGGTAAGGTGGTTGCATATGCATCACGATAGCTTAAGCCTCATGAGGGAAACTATTTGACTCATGATTTAGAGTTGGCGCAGTGATATTTGCACTTAAGATTTGGAGACATTACTTGTACGGAGAAAGGTGTATTATATACACTGACCATAAGAGTCTTAAGTATTTGTTGACTCAGAAGGAGCTGAACCTTAGGCAAAGGAGATGGATTGAGTTGCTTAAGGATTATGACTGTTCGATCGAGTATCACCCAAGTAAGGCTAATGTGGTAGTCGATGCTCTAAGTCGTAGTCTCAGATCGATCCGAGAGCAATGTTTGCTTGTCTCGAGTCGTAGATGATGATGGAAGTCTGTTGGTGAGTTGCAAGTGAGGCCAACCTGGGTGGATCAGATTAAGGAAAAATAGTTGAACGATGAGTCTTTGGTCGTTCATTTTCAACAAGTTAAGGAAGGGGAAACTTCTGAGTTTGGGAGCCAGAAGAGACGATGCAACAGCAATACCCTCATCTGTTTGATTAGGTAAATTTCGAGGACGAAATTTCTTTAAGGAGGGTAGAGTTGTAACGCCCAATTTTCGGGAATCCTGTGAATGTTGGCATAGGTTTAATTATGTTAGTGGGCCTCTAGAAAGCCCAAACTTAAGATAGAACCCGACAATTTTAGTTAATTTTTGTTCCATAAGAAAAAGGGGGTGAAATTATGAAATAGGACCTATGTGAAAATGTTTGAAAATGCTATAGATTAAATTGAAGTGGCGAAATAAATAGGAGTGCAAAATAGGAGGATTTGCATGACAAACCTCCCATTTTACATGAAGTGGCCAGCCATCATGTTGTTGTAGACAAATGAACACTTGATATCCATAATTTATGGTACAAATTGATACAAATTAATAATAGGTTAGGTAAATGTTTCATAATAATAGGTTAGGTAAGTGTTCCATGATAATAGGTTAGGTAAATGTTCCATGATAATAGGTTAGGTAAATGTTTCATGATAATGGGTTAGGTAAATGTTTCATGATAAGAATTTCATGTCTTTTGTATTAAAGAATTAAATGGATGAAATATGAAGTTTTATTAAAAGAAAAAGGGGTAAAAAGAACAAAGTTTTGTCCATCTTTGTTCATCATAGCTGAAAGTTAGAGAAGAGAAAAGAGAGGAGAAAACTCTTAAACATTTGGTCATTAGGAGGAGGAAAATTGAAGGTAAGTTCTTGGTACCTTGCTTCTATATTGAGGTTCATGAGTTCTTCTTGATTCTACCTTAACTCTTGAAGTATATTTTGATTTTTAGTTGTGTTGTGAGCATTTGGTCATGAATTAAAATGAAGGAAATGGTTGTTGTTTCATGTTCTTTTGATGAAAAATGGAAGATATGTGAAGTTGAGCCAAACAAATAAGCATGCATGTGCCTTAGATGCTAAAGGGAAAATCGGCTAACATGTTGTGCTTTAAAATGATGAAATGGAGATTATGCTTAAGTAAAATCATAGATATGTGATGATTGATTGGTGATATACATGTTTAAATAACAAGCATGCAAGTTAGGTGTGAAAGAGTGATTTGGTGATAAATCTGCTTGGGACAGCAGCAGTAACGTGACTTTGGAAAATCACCATAAATTGTGGGAGATGAGTTAGAAGCTGCATAAATTATGTAATTAAAGCTTGTTGAGTCTAATTTCAAATGAAATAAACGAGAACATATTTTGAATTCTGTACAATGAGAAATTTGATTCGTAATGAAGAGTGGTCAGATTAGTCAAACAGTGAAACATGGGAAACTTTAAGAAAAATCTGGTATTGATTGGCCATACCAAAAATTCTGAAAATTTTATGGATAAAATATATATGAGTCTATTTTCAGGGAAAATTAACGGCACTTGATTTGGAGTTTCGTAGCTCTAGTTATAAATAATTTAGTGACTATTGCTCAGGAAGACAGCTTGCAGTGAAATTATGATTATATGGTAAACATTGACAAAAATTTGTTAATGAGTTGCTTATTGTTTTCTTTTAAGCTTACTATGATCTGTAGGTGTGGTTGGCCGAATATTGTAAGGGATTAATACGTAGTTCGTATTTGAATAGTTAGATTAACGTGTTAGTAATCCAATTGTAGGCAGTTCGTGTGTGGATCTCATCAGCATATCGTCGCAAACAGGTGTGTAACTAACACCCTCTTTCTTAGTCTAGATCGGCAAAAGCCGAAAAGCCGAAATGCCGAAAACCGGTATTTTGTAGATTTGCGAAAAAGCGAATGCTCGTGAGGTAAATCGATTAATGTTTTTGGTAAGCTGCAATGTTTGACCGCAAAGTGCATGATTTACGTGCCTCGATATTTTTGGGCTTAATGGGCCAAAATTGAATGATGGGCCAACAGCCCAATTCGGTAAGAACCCTTGGTACGTGATTCATTAGTACATGAAAAGTAGGAATATGCATGAAAAACCCTAAAATAGATAAATTACTGAAATACCTTTAAAAGTAGAAAATTTACGCTTACCCCTAGTAGCTAAATTACCAAATACCCCAGGGTTAAATTGACCTAAATGCATGTTTGATCGTTGTTATTTATCGCATGCCATGTTGTTATTATCGATGCTTGGGATTGGGATATTGACGGAGGAAGTCTTGAAAGTGGCTTGTCCATGTACTTTGGAGGCTTTGCCTCAATTTATCGATAATCGAGCGACAAGGTCAAACTGTGGAGTGTTAATGGGTGGGTTGAGCTATTTCCCATGGAGTGTATGGCTGGTACGGGTGGAGTGTAGTGGTTGGTGGGTTGAGTAGTCTCCCAAATGGGCTTGCATATGTTTACCGATGTTGCATGTATTTTGAAATGGGCCTATGAGCCATCTTGTTATCTGAATAAGGGCTAAGGCCCGGTTTATTGTAATCTGAAAAGGCTCGCCCAAGACCACTGTTACTGAATGGGCTTAGGCCCAATGGGCTTGAGCTGACTTGGACTTTGAATGGGTTTTCCTTACACACCGAGTTTCCCAAACTCACCCTTTTATTTTCATCCACGCAGAAATCCCCAACCATAGTGGGCTTGGAGTCGTGAGGAATTTGAGTGGCCACCCGCTCAAAAGTTTGATTTTCTTCCGTGAACTGGACATCCTTTTAATTACGTTTGAGGTTTTGGGCTTTTAAATGTAATAAGGCCGTTTATTTATTTTTGATGGTTTTAATATGTATTACTAAGATAGGTATTACTTATTTTAACTGTTGAAACCGGATAGCTTTAGGCGCGTTTTCAAAAACAACAGTTGATTTCAAAATAACACGACAACAAGCAAAGCTTCCGCAATGAAAGTATTTTCCAAAATTAATCACTTTTCCTAAAATGACTTAATCAAATCGGTTTCTAGAAATATCCATGACGTTAAGGTGTGGCAATGGCAGATGCATGTCTAGGATTGGATCCGAAGGAGCTTGGTACTTAGCGATCCGATGGACTCACCACCTCTTTCCGGTTTCCTACGGTGCACACTTCCATTCACTTTAACCCTTAATGAATTAATCTTTTGAACATTAAATGCGATTTTCGGACTTAGAATGGATTTTTTTAACGCTTTTGATGTGGCATGGGATCCGCCATAACTTCGGGCCGGGTTTGGGGTGCTACTGATTAGATTTGAATAGTTAGATTAATGTGTTAGTAATCCAATTGTAGGCGTTCGTGTGTGGATCTCACAAGATATCGTCATAAACAGTGTGTAACTAACACCTCTTTCTTAGTCTAGATCGGCAAAAGTCGAAAAGTCAAATGCTTGGCCGGTATTTTGTAGATTTGTGAGTGTGCGAATGCTCGTGAGGTAAATCGATTAATGTTTTGGTAAGCTTCAATGTTTGGACTGCAAAATGCATGATTTCGTGCCTCGATATTTTTGGGCTTAATGGGCCAAAATTGGAATGATGGGCCAACAGCCCAATTTGGTAAGAACCCTCGATGCGTGATTCTCATTAGTACGTGAAAAGTAGGAATATGCATGAAAACCCTAAAATAGATAAATTACTGAAATACCTTTAAAATGAAAAATTTACGCTTTACCCCTAAGAGATAAATTATTGAAATACCCCAGGTTAAATTAACTTAAATGCATGTTTGATCGTTGTTATTTATCTGCATGCCATGTTGTTATTATCGATGCATGGGACCGGGATATTGACGGAGGAAGTACTGAAAGTGGTTTGTCCATATCTTGGAGGCTTTGCCTCAATTCTATCGTTAATCGAGCAGTTAAAGGTCAGCACTGTGGAGTGTTAAATGGGTGGGTCGAGCTATTCCCACATGAAGTGTATGGCTGGTACGGTGGAGTGTAGTGGTTAGTGGGTTGAGTAGTCTCCCAAATGGGCTTGCATATGTTTACCGATGTTGCATGTATTTTGAAATGGGCCTATGGGCCATACATTATCTGAATAAGGGCTAAGGCCCGGTTTATTATAATCTGAAAAGGGCTCGCCCAAGACCATTGTTACCCTAATGGGCTTGCATATGTTTACTGATGTTGCATGCATTTGGAATGGGCCTATGGGCCATCTTTTATCTGAATAAGGGCTAAGGCCCGGTTATTGTAATCTAAAAGGGCTCGCCCAAGACCACTGATTATCTGAATGGGCTTAGGCCCAATAGGCTTGAGTGACTTGGGCTTTGAATGGGTTTTCCTTACACACCGAGTTTCCCAAACTCACCCTTTTATTTTCATCCACGCAGAAATCCCCAACCATAGTGGGCTTGGAGTCGTGAGGGAATTCGGAGTGGCCACCCGCTCTGAAAGTTTGATTTTCTTCTGGTGAACTGGACATCCTTTTATTTACGTTTGAAGTTTTGGGTTTTTAAATGTAGTAAGGCCGCTTAATTATTTTTAATGGTTTTAATATGTATTACTAAGATAGGTATTACTTATTTTAACTGTTGAAATGGATAGCTTTAGGGCACGTTTTCAAAAACAACAGTTGATTTCAAAATAACACGACAACAAGCAAAGCTTTCGCAATGAAAGTATTTTCCAAAATTAATTACTTTTCCTAAAAATGACTTAATCAATTCGGTTTCCTAGAAATATCCATGACGTTAAGGTGTGGCAATGGCGGTATGCATGTCTAGGATTGGATCCGAAGGAGCTTGGTATAGCGATCCGATGGACTCACCACCTCTTTTCCTGTTTCCTACACGGTGCACGCTTCCATTCACTTTAACCTATAATGAAATTATCTTTTAAAACACTAAGTAGGTTTTTCTGGATCAACAATATAAAATGTTTTTAACGCTTCGATGTGGCATGTCGGATCCAGCCATAACGTCTGGGCCAGGTTTGGGGTGCTACACTCCAAGTATCCACAATGGGTAGCTAACATAGTCCCAGTACCGAAAAAAGATGACAAGGTACGAATGTGTGTGGATTATCGCGATTTGAATCGATCAAGTCTTAAAAATAATTTTCCTTTGCCACACATTGATACATTGGTGGATAACACAGCCAAGCATTCATTATTTTCGTTCATGGATGGATTCTCGGGTTATAATCAGATAAAGATGGCTCCGGAAGATATGGAGAAAACTACCTTCATAACGATGTGGGGAACATTCTGCTACAAGGTGATGCCATTTGGGTTAAAGAATACTGGGGCAACATATCAAAGGGCTATGGTGACGTTATTCCATGACATGATGCATAAAGAAATAGAGGTCTACGTCGACGATATGATTGCTAAATTCCGAGGGGAAGAAGAGCATGTAGTAAACTTCAAGAAGTTGTTTGAAAGACTGAGAAAGTTCCAGCTGAAGCTCAATCCAGCTAAATGTACGTTTGGGGCTACCTCGGCAAAATTGCTAGGCTTCATCGTCAACGAGAGAGGCATTGAAGTTGATCCAGATAAGATAAAAGCCATACAAGAACTACCACCTCCGCGTATGGAAAAAGAAGTCAGAGGATTTTTAGGGAGGTTAAATTACATCGCTCGATTCATTACTCAACTTACCAATCAGTGTGACCCAATTTTTCGACTTCTTCAAAAACGTAATCCGGGAGAATGGAACGAGGAGTGCCAAGTGGCTTTTTACAAGATAAAATAGTATTTGTCTAGTCCTCCGGTGCTAGTACCGCCAACTCCAGGAAAACTGTTAATATTGTATCTGACTGTGTTCGAAAATTCAATGGGTTGCGTACTGGGGCAACATGACGAGTCAGGGAAAAGAGAAAGGGCGATTTACTATCTCAGCAAAAAGTTCACAGAGTATAAGGCTAACTACTCGTCCATTGAAAAATACTGTTGCGCTCTGGTTTAGGTAGCTCGAAGACCCAGGCAATATATTATATGACATGGCTAATTTTAAAGCTGGACCCAATAAAATACATGATGGAATCACCGGCACTCTCAGGAAGAATGGCACGATGGCAGATCCTCCTATCGGAATACGACATTGCCTATATAAGTCAGAAGTCAATAAAAGGGAGCACAATAGCTAATTTCTTAGCGGCTCGAACGATAGAAGAATATGAGCCCTTGAGGTTCGATTTCCCAGATGAAGACTTAATGTGCATCACAGAAAAGGAATCTGAGTCATCAAAAGAGAAGCCATGGAAGATGAGTTTTGATGGTGCATTGAATGCCTTGGGGCATGGAATTGGAGCAATCCTAGTATCACCAGACGGGGATCATTATCCGTTCACTGCAAGACTGAACTTTTTCTGTACCAATAATATAGCAGAATATGAGGCCTGTATCATGGGACTTGTGTAGCTATTGAACGAAACGTCAAAACTTTAGAGGTATATGGAGACTCAGCATTGGTGATTTACCAAATCCTTGGAGATTGGAAAGTGAGGGATCCGAAATTGGTTAAATACAGTGATCTAGTGGCAGAGCTGATTAAAGAATTTGAAGAAGTAACTTTTAATTATTTCCCACGAGAAGAAAGCCAATTGGCTGATGCCCTGGCCACTTTGGCTTCAATGTTCAAAGCTAACAGAGAAACAGAAATAATGCCTCTCCAAATGAGCATATATGAAGTCCAGGCACATTGTTTCAGCATTGAAAAAGAGACAGATGGACGGCCATGGTTCCATGATATCTTAGAATATGTCAAGAACCAAAAGTATCCCGAACAAGCAAATGAGAACGACAAAAGAACAATCAGAAGAATGGCAACGGGATTTGTTCTTGATGGGGACATCCTGTACAAAAGAGGAAAACATCAAGTGCTCTTGAGATGCGTGGATGCTGTTGAAGCCAGAAAAATACTTGAAGATGTCCATGAGGGAATTTGTGAGACACATGCCAATGGTTTCACTATAGCTAGGAAGATTATGAGACTCGGTTACTACTGGTTGATGATGGAAAGCGACTGCATTAGTTTTGCAAGAAGATGCCACAGATGTTAAATTTATGGCGATAAGATTCATGTAGCCCTTTCCCCACTTCATGTCATGACTTCTCTGTGGCCTTTTTCTATATCGGGCATGGATGTTATAGGGCCAATTTCCCCAAAACCTTTTAATGGACACTGGTTTATTTTTGTGGTTATTGATTACTTCACAAAACGGATAGAAGCCGCTTCGTTTGCCAATGTGACGAAGACTGCAGTTTGCAGGTTTTTGAAAAAGGAAATCATTTGTCGATATGGTTTGCCTGAAAGAATCATTTCAGATAACGCTTTGAATCTGAACAACAAGATGATGAATTAAGTGTGTGAGCAATTTCAAATAAAGCATCATAACTCATCACCCTATCGCCTGAAAATGACCGGAGCTGTTGAAGCGGCCAACAAGAATATTAAGAAGATTATTGGGAAAATGACTGAGACATATAAAGACTGGCACGAGAAGCTACCATTTTCTTTGTATGCATATCGTACATCTATGCGGACATCTACGGAAGCAACTCCTTTCTCTCTGGTTTATGGAATGGAAGCTGTGTTACCCATCGAAGTTGAGATCCCTTCTCTACGAGTCTTAATGGAGTCGAAATTAGAGGAAGCAGAATGGGTTCGAGCTCGATATGACCAGTTAAACCTCATCGAAGAAAAACGTTTAAAGGCAATTTGTCACGGACAGATGTACCAGAAGAGAATGATCGCGGCCCAGGATAAGAAAGTATGGCCAAGAGAATTCCACGAAGGAGAACTCGTGCTGAGAAAGATTCTCCCAATACAAAAAGACTTTCGAGGAAAATGGGCACCAAATTGGGAAGGACCATACGTCGTAAAAAAGGAATTCTCGGGTGGAGCTTTGATTCTCACTGAGATGGATGGGACGAAGTTACCTTCTAGTGAATTCAGATGCTGTGAAGAAATATTATGCCTAAAAAAAAAGGAATCAAGGTGAAAACCCGAAAAGGGTGTCTTGATTAACACAAAGGATTAGGATGAAAACCCTAAAAGGCGTTCTAATGAAGCAAACCCGGGCTTAAAGAGTAAGGCAGTTGAATGGTGGGTCAAACAGCGACTAACGTATTTGAAGCATTTTCAGCAGCTCAAAATTTTCTACATAAGAAGCCATGCTCGAAAAGATTCTTGATTGAGGAACGTGAAAGAGTTCATGCGTTGAATATCTAGAGCATTTGTATTCGTTGAATGCAATCCCTTTTCTCTTTATGATACTTTTTTTACTACCATTGGTTAACTTTCTTTGTTTGCTACATTTGAAATAAATAAATGTGAGGTATCCCTTTTGTTCCTACCTGACCATTTTTATGCATCTCATTATGTCGTTTATTTACATGATAAATAGTGAAATGACATACTCTAAACAAAAGAAATGTTAAGCATTACCCGGATAAGAATTTGATAAGTACAAGAGCCTCAAAGCAAGGACAAAGTTCAACCAAGGGCAAAAGAGTGATATTTGAGAAACGTAGATTACTCATGAAGCTTGAGGACGGGTACAGCGCCTAAAGAGAAAGTCAAGAGCCGAAGTAATGAATACAGACCATCACAAAAATCATGACGAAAAAGGATATACGACAAACATGCCTGAGGCGCATAGCAAAATCATGTAGGCATAAAGGCATTTAAGACAAACATGTGCATATCATGATAACATCATGCATGACATATACAGGTACTCCAAGAGAGCAAGAGGATGTGATGATAGTGATTGAATCAAAGGAAAAGACACCGAGTTCCACCGGATGACATCTTTTGGTATTTTGATGTTTTATTTCTTTTCAAAAATCAACTCATATTGCGAGAGGTGAGTTGAGCCTCAAGACATGCCGAGGTAATTTTCAATTTCGTCTTTCAAAAAATCAACTCATATTAAGAGAGGTGAGTTGAGCCTCGAGATCTGTTGAGGTAATTTCAATTTCTGTTTGTCAAAAATCAACTCATATTGCGAGAGGTGAGTTGAGCCTTAGGGCACGCTGAGGTATTTTCAATTTCTGCTTTCCAATTTCTGCTTTTCAAAAAAATCAACTCATATTGCGAGAGGTGAGTTGAGCCTCAGGAAACGCTGAGGTATTTTTAATTTCTGTTTTTCAATTATGCTTTTCAAAAATCAATTCATATTGCTAGAGGTGAGTTGAGCCTCGGGTCACATGCCGAGGTATTTTCAATTTATGTTTCAAGAATCAACTCATATTGCGAGAGATGAGTTGAGCCTCAAGTCACACGCTGAGGTATTTTCAATTCCTGTTTTTTTTAAAAAAAGTCAACTCGTATTGCGAGAGGCGAGTTGAGCCTCAGGTCACACGCCGAGGTTTTTTCAATTTCTATTTTTCAATTTCTACTTTTCAAAAAAAAATCAACTCATATTGCGAAAGGTGAGTTGAGCCTCAAGGCACGCTGAGGTATTTTCAATTTCTGCTTTTCAAATTCTGCTTTTCAAAAAAAATCAACTCATATTGCGAGAGGTGAATTGAGCCTCGGGTCACATGTCGAGGTATTTTCAAAATCTGCTTTTCAAATTAAGTTTCAAAAAACCAACTCATATTGCGAGAGGTGAGTTGAGCCTTGACTCACGTGCTGAGTTATTTTCAATTTTTGTTTTTAATGTCTATTTTTTTTTTTAAAAAGGTCAATTCATATTGCGAGAAATGAGTTGAGCTCAGGATCACATCCCGAGTAAAGAATAAAGATTGGAGCTGATTGAAGACACCAGAGTTTGCCTCCTTAAAGTTGCAGTGGAGCCGATCGAGGATATCAGATCTTGCATTTCTAAGGTTGCAGAAGAGAAGGCTACAAACCTTATCTCACTGAAGCAGTAGAAGAGCAGATTGAAGTTGTAGATCTTATCTTTCTGAAGCAGATCAAAAGCCACAAATCTCATATCCTTGAAGTTACATTGGAATATATTGAAGCCACAAGGCATATCTCCGAAGTTGCAGTGGATTGAACTAAAGTTACAAGATGCAGTGGACTAGAAAGAGACTACCTGAACAAGAAGAGCACCAAAGAAGTCAAAACTTGGCAAGACTAGACAAATTTGGTCTTCCTTAAAAGTCTTTACTCTATTCTCGTTGCACGATAATAAGCAAAGAGGGGCAGCTGTAGAAGCCCAAAATTTGCTCAGCCCAAATACATTACAACTAAACCCCTAAACGCATTAAAACCCTTAACCCATCAGACCCACTTAAACCCATTTACATCAAAACCTAACAGTAGCCCAAACACCAAAACCCAATAGTAGCCCAAACACTAAAACCCAAAATCAAAAACAAACAAAAAACCCTAAATCTAACCCTAGCCACCTCCACACTTGCCTCTGCCACCACCCACCGCCACTCCTCTGTCAGCCACCTGCTCCACCACCTGCACCTGTAAAATCAAAAGAAAAGTGACAGCAAACAAGTAGCAAAATCAGGCTATAAAAGCCCCAAAATTGTAAACTAAAAGGACCTTTTTTTGAACCTTTTTTCGAATATATAAAAAGAGAACAAAAAAGAAAGAGTTAAGGACAGAAACAAAGAACCCAAAAATCAGATTCAGAGAAATAGTAAGGTATACAAGGGCAAAGATTACTTCATCTTTTATTTTATTCCTTTTTTTTTCATTTTCTTTCTTTACATACATATCAATATTTTCCCCTTTTTTTTAAGAAATATCAAAGGAAATAAATAAAAATACACCTTTCAGAGTTTCGGCCATCGCACACGGTGGCCACCGAAGGCGGAGATGCGGCGGTGGACAGCGGTGGATCGCCGGAGTTGCTGACCGGGCCATTGAACCCGCAGAGAAAAAAAAGAAAGGAAAGGAAATTTTTAAAAAAAAAGCAAAAGAAAGAATGAATTTAAAAAAAAATCTGACTTATATAGGCCCCTCAAACGACGTCATTTTGGGGTTGGTTTTAAACACCAAAAACGACGTTGTTTTGATGCGACCCGGATTTGACCCGACCCAATAGGCTGAGATCCGCGTGTTTTTAATTAGAGGGGCTAATTGCACTTTTAGCCCCTCCGCTTTTTTATAGTTTTATAATTCAATTTTTCGTATTTTTTATTTTGCCCAGCAATTTTGTTTTGGTTTCATTTTGGTCCCTCTGCTGCTGTGCATTTTAGGCCGAATGGTTTATTGCTCGATCTAGTCTCTCTTATTTGTTTACGCGTGCAATTTAGCCCTTCCCCTTTATTTCCTTTTAAATTTGCCCCAAAACTTTGTTATTAGTTCAATTTTAGTCCTTTCCTATTTATTTTTGTTTCTTTATTAAATATTATTATTATTTTTCTAATATTATTAAGTTTATCAATATTATTATTTTTTTATATATTAGTATATATTTTATTATATATGTATATATATATTATAGTGTTTTTATTACTTCATTTTACATTTTGTTATATTTGCTTTTTGCATTACAATATTATTATATATGAGTGTATATGTTTTTATGTACGTACATGTATATATATTTATATAGCCTTATTTTTATTATTTTATTTTAATATTTATTATACGTGCTTTTTGTTACTATTATTAATATTATATAATAATGTATACTTTTATCATATATGTATATATATATTTGTACATAGTCTTATTTTTATTACTTTATTTCAAAATTTTTGTTGTATTTGTTTTTCATATTTCAATATATTTATTATATTTATTTTATAGTAGTGTATATTTTTATTACCTATGTGTATATATATATTTATATATATAGTATGACTTTTAGTTACTTTATTATATTTTATTATTTTTTTGTATTTTAATATTATTACTATTATTATTATCATTGTTAATATAGTGAATATTTTGTTATATATATATATTTATATAATAGTATTTTTAGTTACCTTATTTTAATATTATTATTATATTATACACTACCCTTTTCATGATTATTTATCTATTACTCTATTACTAATTAACTTAATT
Source organism: Gossypium arboreum (assembly GCF_025698485.1). Lineage (NCBI taxonomy): Eukaryota > Viridiplantae > Streptophyta > Magnoliopsida > Malvales > Malvaceae > Gossypium > Gossypium arboreum. Next base: position 140,443,881 of record NC_069077.1, on the reverse strand, counting down.
TATTGATTATTATTATTATTATTATTACTTTTACTTTCATTATAATTATTACTACTGATCTTCGTATTATTGCAATTGTTTCTTATTTTTATTTTATATTATAAGTTTTTTTCTATTATTAGCATTAGATTTAGTTTCAATTAATATTTTAACATGCATATATATTTTGTGTATATTCTTTTAATAGATATTATGTATATATTTGCATATACCATTGTTGACTTTATATTATGTATATCTTTAATATTATCTTTTTATATGTAGTATGTACATATTTTCAATATTATTATGTAAATACTTTTCATTCATATTATTACGTATATACCTTAATATATATATACATATAGTACTATTAGTATTTTTAATATTACGTTTATGTCACTCCACTCATTATTATATGTTTGTATATATATTCGTCTCTATTTTATGTTTAAAGCTATTGTTATCATATTTAATATCGCATACGTTGTTATTGTTTTTTATTATTATTATCGTAGATATTATTTGCTTCGATGTATTTCTAACTCCGTTATGTTTTGTTACCTCCCATTGTTGTATCAACTCATTGTTCACCACTTTAAATATTTTTATTCATGTCTTTTAATTTCAATAAATAAGACAATGTACCTATTTAACATTCAACTATCAATTTCATCGTTATGTTAGATAAAGTTCATCGGCTCGTGTTAAAAACGAAACACCCTTCTAAAAAATCAAAAATTAAAAATTTTCATTTTTCAATTAGATCACGAATAAATGTCTAATTGAATTCATACTTTTAAAAATCAAAACAATACGAATTTAATAAAGATACCAATTTTGATCGTCGCAAAGATGCTAATACCTTCCTCGTGCGTAATCGACTCCCAAACCCTATTTTTCTCTGAATTTTCGCGTATAGCCAAGTTTGGCCTTTATTTTTGTTCAAAAATAAATTTTCTTTTCTAAAAAAAATAAATTATTCAAGAAAAAAAATCAATGACTACTCCCCTTTTTTAATAAAACCGAAAGTCAATTTTCAAATTTTCAAACAATCGACCAAAGTAAATTTTTTACGTCGCTATACTCTCAATTTACTGTAATCTATAAGATTACAGCAAAAATGGTGGTGAATCACTTACAGAAAGTGCTGGACAATTGTCTTGATGACTCTCAAAGCGCATTTGGGCCGGGTAGACTTATTACTGATAATGTGCTGCTGGCTTATAAGGTTCTCCATTCTTTCATGAAAGAGAGGTGGGCGAAAAGGATTTTTGGCCCTGAAGCTGGACATGAGCAAAGCATACAATCCGGTGGAGTAGCTTTTATTCAATGTATGATGTTAAAATTGGGTTTTGTTGATTCTTTCGTTGATATTATCCTACGATGTATTAAGTCGGTTCAATATTCCATTTTAAATAATGGGGAAGAAGGCTCAAGCTTTAATCCTTCGAGAGGGCTGAGGCAAGGGGATCGTCTAAGTCCTTATTTGTTTTGTTCTGTGGAGAGGGCCTTTCTGCATTGATGAGATTAGCTAGTCAGAGGAAGAGAATTCTAGGGGCTAAGGTTTGTAGTCTTCCCCTCCCATCACCCACCTTATGTTTGCAGATGATTGTATTCTCTTTGGTGAGGTTTCTGATAGGGGGATCATGGTGCTTAAGGATATTTTTGGAGAGTACGAATCTTGCTCGGGGCAAACTTAAAAAATCCATAGCTTTTTTTAGTTGAAATGTGACTGATCAAGATAAGAATATGGCATTCCAGGTTCTTAACGTACACTATTCGATAGAGTCTAAAAAATATTTGGGGCTTCCAAACATGATGGGACGATGAAGGAAAATCGCTTTCCAGGGATTGAAGGACAGATTGAAGCAGAAGATAAATAATTAGAATGTTAGACATATCTCTCAAGGTGGCAGGGAGGTATTTATAAAAGCCATTTTACAAGCAATTGCAACTTATTCGATGTCTTGTTTTCTTTTGCCAAAAACTTTTTGTGCTGAAATGGAAAATTTGATTAGTGCGTTTTGGTGGCAAAAAAATTTTTGGTAAGAGAGGGATGGATTTGTGCGATTGGAAGTCTTTATGTTTGCTTAAAGAAGAGGATGGTATGGGATTTCGTAATTTGAATCTTTTTAATATTGCTTTACTTGCCAAACAGGGTTGGCGATTATTATGTAATCCTAACTCTTTACTAGCGCGTACATTGAAAGCTAAATATTTTAAAGATTCAGATTTCCTGAATTCCAGGTTAGGAAATTTACCTTCTCTTACCTGGCAGAGCATTTGGGCAGCTAAAGGACTTCTTCATAAGGGCTTGGGCTGGAGAATTGGGGACGGGAAGAGTGTCTCTATCTGGGGAGACCCGTGGGTACCTGGCAGTGTAGATTTTAGAGTTCAAAGTATGAATGTAAACACAGGGCTTTCTTTAGCAGCAGACTTGATTGATGTTAATTCAAGAAAGTGGAAAGTGGAGTTGATTCGTTATACCTTTGAGGAAATGGATGTGGAAAGGATTCTATATATCCCACTGTCTATGCATCCGCATGATGATCTCTTAGTATGGACTGGTGAGCCGACTGGAGAATATACTGTCCGGAGTGGACATAAATGCCTTTTACATAATGGACAGACTCTAATACAACTAGAATACAAAAATTTTTACAAGAGATTGTGGACCCTTGATCTTCCTCCAAAGATTAAAATTACAAACTGGAGGATTGCTAGTAATTATTTGCCTACTTTTGGTAACCTTTATTATAGACGCTTGATGGGATCAGCCACTTGTAGAAGACGTTAATGTGGAGGGGAAACACGGGAGCACCTGTTCAGATAGTGTCCTATAGCAAAGGAAATATGGGAGAGTTTAGGGGTTTTCTAGCCTAACACAGAATCAAGTACAGATTTCAATGAGTGGCTTAAAAACTTGTTCGAGTCCTATTCATTGGCTAAGTCTAGGTTGATAGCATGCACTTTGTAGGCTATATGGACTTCAAGAAATAAATTCATTCATGAATGAGTCTTTACTTCTGGCTCTCAAATTGCAGATTATGTGAGAAACTTTCTAAAAGAACTTGATGGTTTGGAGACGGACTTACCAGCGAGGTAGATTCTTACTGGAAAATAGGTTGCTCCGACTGGGTCGAGGGTAAAAATCAATTTTGACGCTGCTTTTAACAAACAGATGAATGAGTCATGTTCTGGGATGGTGGTAAGAAAGGAAAATAGAGATGTGATTTGCTCTAAAATAGTGTTTCATTCGAATGTACCTTCTGTTTTTGCTGCAGAAGCATTGGCAGGTTTCCAGACAATCCATCTCCGTTTATTTCTACAGTTAAGGGAGGTTGAAATCGAAAGGGACTCCCGTTTGGTTATTTGCAAACTGCAAGAGCAAAATGACGATAGACCTAAGATAGCAGCTATTATAAAAGACTCTAAGCAACTGAGCTACAGTTTTGTACATGTCTCTTGTGATTTTAACCAGGTTGCTCATTTTATTACTACCGAGGGACTAAAGAAAAGAGAGAACTCTTATCTGGTGAGTAGGGTCTTCTCTAATGCAGAGGATGTGGTGCTTGCTGATCGACGAGGTTTGCTTGTGTGTTGATCTTGGATTTGGAAAACAAAGGGTTAAGGGTTGTTGCTGTTTTTTTTCCTTTTACTTCGGTGATTTTGATTGATGCTGCTGCTGAGTTATGGCAAGTAATGATGAAGCAACATTTTCCAATAATTTTTGTTGCTTTTGATGTGGGGTTTTCAATTTGGAAAACAGCTGGATGGAAATATCTAGAGACTCCCCACTTGTTTGAGCTGGATCTTTTGCTTATGGGCTGCTATGTTTTGTCCTTTTTTTGTTTTTTCAAGTTTTGACTTTGGGCCTGGTTTCCTTGAATGGCCTTTTTTCTTTATTTTCAGTTTCGTTCTGTTTTTGGGCTGCTCTTATAAAATGATCCAGATGTTATCTCTAAAAAAAAATGGTGACAAAGTTTTATTCAGCGTTGCTTCACACAAGTTTGCATGGTATGATTTGGAAAGCAAAAGGGTTGTGAAGGTTGGGATTATTGGTGTATGACATTCTCTGTTCGCATAACTTATACCAATCAAAAGCTCTCATTTCCAGTCTCTTTTACAATTCATTTTCTTTTATGTCACAATTTTGAATATCACAAATTTGTGAACTAAAATCCAAAAAGATTTCTTCTTTGGACTCCAAAATTGATTGTCAAATTGCCTTGGATCTAAAATATGTTCTTCTAACCATCGAGGGGTACTAATCTACCGTATCGACCATTACATTGTCGCTTGGAGCTCGCTAGCTAAACTTAAGAAAAAATAATAGTCTTATGACTTAAATAAAAATTTTCTAATAATTCTATGACCATTTTGTAAATTTTTAAAATTGAGTTACCAAAACATAAACTTTTCAATAGTTTAGTGGCATTGGATGTAATTTACTCATAATTTTAAAACACATTTTAAAATAAAAATACAATGATTAAATAAAAAAGAAACTTACCTTTATATTTGTATGGTGCAATTTGAATTTTCAAATATATATTTTTTATGTTATTAAGCCATGTTTTTAGAAGTGGGCTAGTAGTTGAGCTGGTCATATCAATGGATTCAATAAAATAAATAGTTAAAAAATCATAAAAAAAATTGGTTTAATTGGTTTCTCAATTCAGTTAGTTTTTATTTGTTTGTGAGTCAATCGATCTAACGTCTCTCATTGCATCGATACCCTAGAAATTAATTTAATAGCATTCATTTATGCAAAAAATGTGTTGCATTTCTCTTTGTATGTTGCAATATAAATTTCCATTTATATTAGGTTCTTTTATGTTGGTAGGGATGAATTCCAGCTTTACCTAGTGTTATAATTAGAGAAAAATATATGAAGTAATTAAATGTTAAACGAAGTTTGTTTCTCGGTTACTTTACGAGTAATAGATATAAGTATTTTATGTTTTATGTTTTAATGTATTGGAGGTTGATATCATTATATTTATATTTGGAAGAATTGATTTTGTTATAATAAAAGTCGATAATGGCAGTAGAACGATTGCAATGCAATAATAAAAGAAAATTAAGAACACACAGATTTTACATGAAAAATCTTTTCTGGAAGAAAAACCACGGGCAGAGGAGAAGAAAATTCACTTAGGTTGATATAAGAGGAGTTTTGACTACATCTATTTAAAGGCTGAAAAACCTATTCTAATCAACGTCAAATAGAAGAAGTATAGTTCTATACAGATTTTAATTATGCGGCATGGTCACCTTATTTTGCCACTATATTTTATTTCTGTAGCACCCCAAACCCGGCCCAGAAGTTATAGCCGGATCCGGCATGCCACATCAAAAACGTTAAAAAAAAATTTCCATTCTAAGTCCAGAAAATCGTACTTTGATGTTCAAAAGATTAATTCATTAAGGGTTAAAGTGAATGGAAGCTGTGCACCAGGTAGGAAACCGGAAAAGAGGTGGTGAGTCCATCGGACTGCTTAAGTACCAAGCTCCCTTCAGATCCAATCCTAGACATGCATACCACCATTGCCACACCTTAACGTCATGGATATTTCCAGGAAACCGATTTGATTAAGTCATTTTTAGGAAAAGTGATTAATTTTGGAAAATACTTTTATTGCGGAAGCTTTGCTTGTTGTCGTGTTATTTTGAAATCAATTGTTGTTTTTGAAAACGCCTAAAAAGCTATCCAATTTCGACGTTAAAATAAGTAATACCTATCTTAGTAATACATATTAAAACCATCAAAATAATTAAGCGGCCTTATTACATTTGAAAACCCAAAACTTCAAACGTAAATAAAAGGATGTCCAGTTCACGAAGAAAATCAAACTTTGAACGGTGGCCACTCAAATTCCTCACGACTCCAAGCCCACTATGGCTTGGGATTTCTTGTGGATGAAAATAAAAGGGTGAGTTTGGGGAAACTCGATGTGTAAAATAACCCAACCATAGCCTATATCACTCAAACCACGAAATAGAATAAGTTGGCCTTGGCCCGAATAGAATTCGAATAAAGCCCGTAGGCCCATAATGTAACGAATGATATTACATGTTTATGTAGAAACCCAACCCGATTCATCCATAACACCCCGTGCATCAGCGTTACACCATGTGGGAGACTACTCAACCCACCCAACCGCTACACACCACGTAATTTGCAGCATGGCTGCGAGCGATAATGTGACAGAGTCACCAGATACTGAATAATCGTGGCGGGCCACGGAATCAGATATATGTGGCGAGCCACCAGATCGAGATATTTGTGGCGAGCCACTAGATCGAATATTTGTGGCATAGCCACCGTAACGCTTCCTCCATAATATAACCCATGTCCCCATGCAATGATATATAATCATGGCATACATCATATAGAATCAGATCGTCATGCTTTTCAGTCAAAATTAACCCTATGGGTATAACGGTAATTTTGCATCTAGGGGTATAATAGTAATTTTCCATATATAGGGGTATTATAGTAATTTAGCTACTTTTAGGGTTTTCATGCATATCCTAACTATTTACGTACTATCAGAACACTTACTCACAAGATACTTACCGAATTGGGCCCGTTGGCCCATGAACCGATCTTTGGCCCATTAAGCCCAAATTATCAAAAAGTACGAAATCGCGTCTTCGCAGTTTATTACTTTAGATTACCAAATATACAAACCCAACTATCTTACGAGCATTCGCACACTTCAAAATTCCCAAAATACCGACTTTTTGGCATTTTGGCTTTTCGCTTTTGCCAATCTAGTCTATGAGAGGTGTCATTACACACATTTTATGACGATATCTTGACGAGATCCACACACGAACCGCCTACAATTGGATTACTAACACATTAATCTAACTATTCAAATACAAACTACGATTAACCCCTTACAATATTCGCCAACCACACCTACAGATCATAGTAAGCTTATAAGAAATCAATAAGCAACTCATTAACAAATTTTGTCAATGTTTACCACATAATCATAATTTCACTGCAAGCTGTCTTCCTGAGCAACAGTCACTAAATTATTTATAGCTGGAGCTACGAAACTCCAAATCAAGTGTCGTTAATTTTCCCTGAAAATATACTCATATATCTTCTATCCATAAAATTTTCAGAATTTTTGGTTTAGCCAATCAATACCAGATTTTTCTTAAAGTTTCCTATGTTTTACTGTTTGACTAATCTAACCACCCTTCATTACGAATCAAATTTCTCATTGTACAGAATTCAAAATATGATCTTGTTTATTTCATTAGAAACTAAACTCAATAAGCTTTAATTACATAATTTATTTAGCTTCTAATTCATCTCCCACAATTTATGGTGATTTTCCAAAGTCACGTTACTGCTGCTTTCCCAAGCAGATTTATTACCAAATCACTCTTTCACACATACCTTGCATGCATGTTATTTAAACATGTATATCACCAATCAATCATCACATATCTATGATTTTACTTAAGTATAATCTCCATTTCATCATTTTGAAGCACAACATGTTAGCTGATTTTTCCCTTTAACATCTAAGGCACATGCATGCTTATTTGTTTGGCTCAACTTGACCTATCTTCCATTTTTCATCAAAAGAACATGAAACAACAACCATTTCCTTCATTTTAATTCATGACTAAATGCTCACAACACAACTAAAAATCAAAATATACTTCAAGAGTTAAGGTAGAATCAAGAAGAACTCATGAACCTCAAAATAGAAGCAAGGTACCAAGAACTTACCTTCAATTTTCCTCCTCCTAATGACCAAATACTCAAGAGCTTTCTCCTCTCCTTTCTCTTCTCTAACTTTCAGATATGATGAACAAAGATGGACAAAACTTTGTTCTTTTCACCCCTTTTTCTTTTAATAAAACTTCATATTTCATCCATTTAATTCTTTAATACAAAAGACATGAAATTCTTATCATGAAACATTTACCTAACCCATTATCATGAAACATTTACCTAACCCATTATCATGGAACATTTACCTAACCTATTATCATTGAACATTTACCTAACCTATTATCAATTTGTATCAATTTGTACCATAAATTATGGATATCAAGTGTACATTTTGTCTACAACAACATGATGGCTAGCCACTTCATGTAAAATGGGAGGTTTGTCATGCAAATCCTCCTATTTTACACTCCTATTTATTTGGCCACTTCAATTTAGCCTATAGCATTTTCAAACATTTTCACATAGGTCCTATTTCATAATTTCACCCCCTTTTTCTTATGGAACAAAAATTAACTAAAATTGTCGGGTTCTATCTTAAGTTTGGGCTTTCTAGAGGCCCACTAACATAATTAAACCTATGCCAACATTCACAGAATTCTCAAAAATTGGGGCGTTACAATTTCTTTAACAAATGATAGGATTTGGGTCACACAACTCTAACAGATATGATTTGATAATTAAATAAACATGACATTTTTTTAACAGCATTTATGTTCATTTTTAATTATTTTGTTTAAATTTATAGTTTCCTCTAGTTTTGTCTAAGTGGATATATGCAGGAACTATTCATATATATTTCAAATTCAATAAATATAATTAATTCATTTATAATTAAATTTGTCTGGAATTTGGATAATTTGTGTGTGGTATGATATGTGATAAACAAAAAGGTTGAATATGTTATGATTGGAGGTTTTTTTATATTGTTTTAAAGTGAAAAGATTGGTTGAGACCCCTATTGGTCCTTCTTAATGTTAGGCATGATTTCTTGTGAAGCTATAAGTTTGCTTTTCAATTAATTATGAGTACTTGACCTGCTGTCAAATGTATTAGTTAATTCGGTTTATTTTTGTACTTAAAAAATTATTTTCTAGCCAATTTAAGATTTTATATTATATTTATGGTATTTAGTATTTAGGATTAAATATTAGTAAAATAAGTATTTTTTAACACATTTTATGAGTGTTGTGACTTATTAGGCCGATACAGGCCTTAGATAGTTCTAATATGTTTAATTGAGTGTGTAGGATGAAGATTTATAGACCCAATTGACGTGGAAGTAAGGGACGAGTGATGCACAAGCTTCCCAAGACGTCAAAGCATGAAACGGAAGATACAAGGCACAAAACACCTGTCGTGCCGCGCCATGCAAAGGCTATGGTGCGACATAGGTCAACTTGTTGTCTAAGTATTTCGGGGTTATTTTTGTCGACTTAGGACGTGCCGAAAACCTAATTTGGGCTACCAACACTCCTATAAATAAAACCTTAAGGGTTTGATGTAACTAAGTCGTCCTAGATGCAATAAAAAAAACCCTAGTAGTTTAGGAGTAAGATTAAATTAGTTTGATTAGGCTTTGTGAGTGTTTGATTAGGCTGCTCAAGCTTGACTTGATAATTATTAAATTAAATTTGAGTTTTTTTTGTTAAACAGGTTGCAAATGCTCTTATTCAATATATAAGAGGATTTAAATAGAAGTATGAGGCCTAAAAAATAGGCTTGAGTAAAAAATAATCTCACTTAAATTATGGATCGAACTTAAACTTTAACATTCAAGAACTCTTTTAATACTTTTATAATATGAATTTTTTTTACAAAAATTGGGTATACTACACTCGAGGTCATTAAACTATAGGTAAGTTTACATTTTAGTCACCTAACTTCAAAAAGTTATAAAAATGGTCGTTGAACTATTCAAAAGTTTTCATTTAAGTCCCTAGGATGTTAAAATCATTGTTGTATGACCTTTGTTCACATAGCTTACACCAATTAAAAGCTCTCCATCCCTATCTTTTCTATAGTTCATTTTCTTTCATGACACAATTTTGTGAACTAAAATACAAAAAACCTTCTTCTTCGGTCTTCAACATTTATTGTCAAATTGAATTGGATCTAAAATATGTTATTTTAATCATCGAGGGGTACTAATCCACCATATTGACCGTTTAATTGTCATTTGGAGCTCGCTAGCAAAACTTAAGAATAAAAGAATAGTCTCATAACTTAAATAAAAACTTTATAATAATTTAATGACTATTTTATAATTTTTAAAATTGAGTTACCAAAACATCAAATTTCTAACAGTTTAGTGACATTGAAAATAGTTTAACCATAAATTTGAAACGCATTTTTTTAAAATAAAAAAGAAACTTATCTTTTTATCAAAAAAAAAAGTAAAAAAACTTATCTTTAAAAACTTTATTTTCACACCATGCTTTTCTCTTATACTTTGAAAACCCTTAGCCTACTCTTAGCCTAATCTTAGCCATCTAAAAACCCTAACAATGGCAGCATTACCGCATGAACTGACCATTAATATACTATGTCATTTAAGTGTCAAAGATCTTCTGCGCTATAAGTGCGTTTCAAAGCGCTGGTGCTCTTCTATCGACAACCCAGATTTCATCAAACACCACCTCTCCCATTCCCTCAAAACCAATACCAATCACTCCCTCCTTCTCCGTCACTGTGGGTACCACTTCTTCTCTGTCAACTACGACTCACTCAAAACAACCCAAACACTCAAGTACCCACTCGGTGAACCAAAAAAAACCCTTAGAATATTGGGTTCCTGTAATGGTTTATTGGCTCTAGAAAACGACAACCAGAGAATATTTCTGTGGAACCCATCAACGAGAAAATCCCAGGTATTACCTTCCACTGAAATAGGGCTTACCGGTTTCACTTGTTACGGATTTGGGTATGATCCCATTTCTGATGACTACAAGGTTGTTCGAATGGTCCAATCAGATAAAGACTATTCTGGCCATTGTCGTTATGGAGCTGAGGTTTACAGCTTGAGGAGTAATTGTTGGAGGAGGATTAAGAATGTCTGCTTTTATCTTCAGTTGAATAAAAGATTTGGATTTTTGGCTAACAACGCAATACATTGGAGGGGTTTTAAAACTCCCCAATCAGGTAAGGAAAGCCTTGCTGGTTTCGATCTTGCGAGCGAGGAATTCCGTTCCGTTGAATTTCCGGATTTTTGTTTAGATGAGCCATTCTGGTTTGGCATAGAAGCCATGGGAGGTTACCTTTGTTTGAGTGCAGTTCATAGTGAATTAGGTGATATTGTGGCTGATGTATGGATAATGAAGGAATATGGGGTTAAAGAATCTTGGATTAAATTGATATCATGGAACCAACCCCACTATATTCCATCTGTAGTAGTACCTTTGGCATTTTCAAAAAATGGTAAGAAAGTTTTATTCAACATTGGATACAAGTGGTTTAGTTTCGGCGAAAGGGACAAGTTTGTGTGGTATGATGTGGGAAGCGAAAGGGTTGAGAATGTTGAGATTAGAGGCCTTCCAAGCAAATTTGATGTGCACTTGTATGTTGAGAGCCTTGTCCCCCTTAATAGTAATGCTCAACAATGAGAGGTAATTTTTCTTTATTTGATTGCATTCTTTTTATGCTCATATGGATTTTGTATCGTGAAATTTGAATTTTCAAATATATTATTGGTTTTTAAGTTATTAGGCAATGTTTTTAGAATCAAATTAGTAGTCGAACCAAAATAAATAATTGAAAAAATCATAAAAATCTGTTCAATTAGTTTTTCGATTTAATTGGTCTGTATTTGTTTGTGAGTCAATACCTTGGTCCGATTCGGTTCAAATCATATTGTTAGTTATGGTTTTTTGTCTAAGGTGCTTCACTTGATGCTATAATTGGAGAAATGATACGAGGTAATATCGAAGTTTGTTTTTGGAGCATTTGATATGAGTATGTTTTTGTATGTATTTAGAGTAATTTTTATATTTGGATATGCTAGAGAGGCAAATGCTAATCCTAAACTCTAGAAATTAATTTAATTGCATTCTTTTATGTGCATTTCTCTTTGTATGTTACCATATGAATTTCCATTTATATTGGATTTTTCTATGTTTAGGGATGATTTCCTCTAGAATAGAAGTATTTTATGCGATTTTCTCATCTCTATTCATTTTTATGCAATTTGTATCGTAGTATATATATATATATATATATAAAATTATATTTTAGAAAATCTATAGGAATAGATAAATAATGACATCAAAAAATCAATTATTTTGTTTTAAAAATAGATGCCTTTGACATCCAATTATAGGACTGAATAACTTTTTTTTCGAATGACAGTTCTAAAAAACGTACTTCTACATCAAACAAAAAAGCGTATTCGTCCAAGAAGCTTCACTTGATCTTATAATAAGAGAAGGGATATAAGGTAATTAAATGTTAAATAAAGTTTGTTTCTCAATCACTTTATAAAGTTTGAAATTATTTTTATTTCTATTTATAATTTATAAATAAAAAGATTTATGATTATGATATAGATGACAATCATAAATGTAATACCAATTCGGTTTTTTTCTAAGAGGAGATTAGATACTTCATTTTATTGGTCCAACCATGCTAAAATTACAATGTCAAATTAATTAATTACCATCTCATGAACATAATTGTATGAACTAATCGGACTAAAAAGTTGAATATAATTTGGTTCTAACTTTAAATCAATTTTATATATAAAAAATATGATTTTGGATTTCATTATGAGAATAAAATAATTATATAAATAAAATTATAAATTCCAAACACAAGTATTCACAAATTTTTCAAATTTTCAAATATAAAGTAACACT